>NC_050484.2:1200000-1500000 GCF_012460135.2 Molothrus ater
AATGCTGAAGTATTACCCTGGAAGGCTTTGATGCCTCAAAGTGGGCTCCTCTGTATCAACTCTTGAATTTACAGCACCACCACAAAATGCTTCTTAGAGAAGACAATTTTTCATCATTCTGGAGGGTTTCAGTTCAGTGAAAAATCCTACATTGTGGTTCTTAGAAGTGTTACTCTTAATGATCCAATATGGGATAATGTAGAACAAATGGAAAGCTCAAACCCAGATGGGAACTTGCTAGAATGTCCTGTACCTGTTGAAGCAGAGGCACCTGTGTTAACCAAGACTCAGAGAAGTCCAGAAAGACTTTTGGAGCTTGTAAGGTTGGGGAGGATGGGAGGTGTTTTTTGTTTGTTTGGCTGTTTTGGGTTTTATGTTTGCTCATATTTTGTATTTTTAAGTGACTCTGGAGCATTCAGTGCAAGGTGTTGGTGTCACATCTGTCAGGGGTGGGCAGTGGGGCTGTGAGTGCTCAGGATGTGGAGAAGGGAATCATTCACCTCAGAATGCACACACTGACCCAGTCTTTTTGCACCTTGGCTTTGGAAAGACAAATTAAGCTTTTTTTTCCTTCAAATACATTTCCCAGGCTCAAGAAATGAGGACAATGAAATCCTGGCATGGGAAGCTGTCATGAAGGAAAATTACCTCGTGAAAATCAATACAAAAGCAAATGATTCATCAGAAGAGTAAGCCTGCCCATCTTTGTCTTCATTCTCTTAATTTTCTCTTGAACATTTCTAGTGAAGGCAAGTTTTCAGCAGCTCTAAATGTTTACAAATTAATGAGTAAGTAAGCAATCTCAGCATAAACATGCTTTTTATTTCTAAAGTGAAATGGTGCTTTTTTTTTTGCCTGCTGCAGAGAGGAAAATGTCTTCCCATGGTGTTTTGAGATCTCATCATGGGAAGCAGTGCCACAGCTGACTCTTGTTGTAGGACTAGTTTAGGTTGGATGTTAGGAAAAAGTTCTTGATGGAAAGGGTTGTCCAGCCTGTCCAGCCCTGGAACAGACTGCCCAGGGCAGTGGTGGCACCCCTGTCACAGGGTGGGGATTTAAAAGCTGTGTGGATGTGGCACTTGGGGACACAAGTTAGTGGTGGAATTGGTTGGACTCAATCTTTTCCAACCCAGATTATTCTATGGTTATACATTTAGCAGAGAATGTTTGCCACTGGATCTGGAATCTCTGACATTCCCACAGCAGTAATCCAGATGGAGATGTGTACTTAATAACATGAGTAGGGAAGACCTCTGAGGAGGGGAGATGATCTTTGGAATCATGGTATTTGGGGCTTGGACACTTAGACTTGGATGTTTCTTTGACTGCCAGCTCATGAAAACATAATCTTTGGGATCTATCTCACTGTTTTCAGAGTAATAGTATAAGAGAAAAAAGAAACAGAAAGAAAGCAAGAAAACAGAATGCTGCTAGAGAGCAAAACCTGCTCTGTATGATTGTTTAACTTTGCTAACTTCGGGCAGCCTGAGTATTTCCCTTCATCAGAGAGAGCTGATAGGAATGGGCAAGAAAAACCACACCCTTCCTATCTGTGGGCATGAACATTGCTGTCCACAGATAAGTGTTTAGGATAACATTACCCAGAGACACCCAGCATTGGGTAAGAAGCCAAACAAATACCAAAACCATCTCCTTGGTACTGGAAGCAGAAGTGTCTTGAAAAGGAAAATGGAATAGCATCCTACTACTACTACTACTAATAATAATAATTTCCATGTTAGTTCGTTCACTTGTACTAAAAATGATGCCAGTCATGTGCAGCCCTGCTTCCCTGGGAGGATGAAGCCCTGGGGGAGGTGGGGTGTGGTAATTGGCCAAGTTTTCCTTGGTATCCAGACTGATCCCTTTGCTCTATGTTCTTCTTCTGCTTCTAGGATGGTGCATCGATTCAGACAGCTGGATGCAAAGGTACTTCTGTCCCAGACTGCTCTGGGCAATGTGATTCTCTCTGGTGAAGCAGGGGATGTTCCATGGCAAGGAAAATGAGCCTCCCAGAGTTGTGTGCAGTCTTTGTCACTGTCACCAGGGCCCCATTTTAATTTTACCCTGCTGTTTTGATTCCATGGACAGGAACGTGTAGGGAGTGTACTGATTAGGACAAGAGGGAATGGTTTGGAACATAGAGCAGGATTAGGTGGGATAATGGGAAGAAATTCTTGGCTGTGAGGGTGGGCAGGCCCTGGCACAGGGTGCCCAGAGCAGTTGTGGCTGCCCCTGGATCCCTGGAAGTGCCCAAGGCCAGGTTGGATGGGTTTGGAGCAGCCTGTGTCCCTGCCCACAGCAGGGGTGGAATACAATGAGCTGTCAGATCCCTTCCAAGCCACAAGAGCTTCATATTGTGCAGGAAAATGAAGCAGAAAGACACTTGCTTAGTGCTGGAGGAGTGTTTCTCAGTATTCCTTGTGGGATGGAATAAAATAAAAGCAATTTCCACCTTAAACTGCAGCACTGAGCTGTGTAACAGGCCCATGAAACACCAATGGGAAGAAGGGGTGTCACACACCTGACATGTCCCCTTGCCAAGGTGTCTGTCAATTTTAGCTTCTGGTGCTGTTGGCATGGGGTCATTAAGCAATAGAAAGCTACCAATCTACCAGAGAGCACATTATGAGAATTGCCATACAAATAATCTTTTTATGACTGTGATGTTGAAAAGACCTTCCCAGTGGGTATTTTCTGAGGCTTGACTGAATTATCTGTTTGGCCTCTGAAGTGGGGAGTGGCTTTGGTATGAAGCACAGACTTTTGAGAAGCTCACAGGTGAAAAGAGCCACATATACTTCAGAGTACATATTTTGGTTGCTGTCAAATAATTTAGATTGCAAAATGATAGTTTGCTTCCCAAGACTGAAAGGGAAGTGGTGAGTGAGTCTGTGGCTAGTGATGCTGCTCTTGAAACTGAAAGGAGATCCTCCTAACCTTAATTCTCTCCTGAAAAGAAATAGCCATCTCTTGTTTCCCTCTTCTGCTAACTGCTGGTTAACCCACTGAAATACAGAGGCATCAGGGCTGGCTGCATTAATTGCCCTGATGAACACTGTAATTGGGAGTGTCTTCTTGAGCACTCTTGCATTTGGTGCAATACTTGAAGAGGCAATTACTCATTACTTCCTTTTCTCATTAGCATTGCTTTCCTTCAGCTAGATAGACTTTACCAAAATAACCTCCTTCTTCTTTGTTTTTTTAAAGCTCTCTGATTTGAAAGGCCTTCTGAAAGAGATTTCCAGTAAAATTAAATGAGTGCAACTGAAATCCAAGAGCAGCTACTGGAGCAGGGTAAGCCCTCTTTAAATCCATTCTCTGCCTTGAAAAAGCCTACCAGCATTTATGGTGTTCAATAGGTGTGTCTTTGGAAGAAGAGCTAGCATTAATTGTTGATGCTTGTATTCATATTGTCTGATACTGGGAAAGAAAGGAGACTGGAGTTCTGTTCCTCATTTGTGTTTTTCTTTCTGAAAAAATACAGTTTTCCATCTGGGGTTTCTATCAAATTTTGGCACTGTTTAAAATACCTTGTTTTGCTCACTTGCCTTTGAAAAACTGTGACTAACCCAAGGTTATTTCAGTTGTCTTTGTGTTGGAGGGCCTCTAGAAAATGCAGGGCTGCTGTGCTGGATCCTCTACCCTTGGTACCTTTTAACTCTGAAGAGCAGTCAACCCGAATAGAAAAGACAGAAGTGAGGGCAGGAGTAAGGTTTATTTTTCCATTATCAAAGTGGGGCATTAGGCTGAATTAGCCTTCCTGTGTCCTGTACAATAAACTGCAGTGTGACGAGCTGACCCAAAGCCTCTGGTCCAGCTGAGTGTCTGGTCATCAGCTTCTGTACTTTCACCTCCAGTTTTAAGGAAGAATTAATTGGCTTGGATCCCACAGTGGGGTGTGAAAGCAGACAGAACACTGATGGATGCAGAGAACACTGTCATCTTTAGAGACAGCAGGTTAAGAAGTGTAACTGCTGAATGGGAGAATCTGGAACAACTTGATCAGCCTGGACATTAGGGCCTGGCTTCTCCTTCCACAGAGTGGTTTTGTCCAGGAGAACTTAAACCTGTGCCAAACATTCCCAGTTTTCCTGGGAAAACTGAATATTCACTTGAGCCAAGTTCCATTTAGTCATGAATGACTTGCAACCACCTAATAAAATCTACAAGGATCACCAGTTCCTGGGCTGGTTCTAGGAGGTGCTGGACTTCAAGTGGCCTAAAAAACAGGCTGTAGAAGAGATAGTGGAACACTGGAGGCCATTTAGGCCAGCACAGATCAAAGGGAGCTGCAGTGTGGCTGGAAAAAGGCTGTAATTAGATACATTGGGCCAGCCTGGGACAAGGCTCAGCAGCTTATGATGGAGCTTGTGGAAAGGGATCTCTCATTAGAGATGATAGTGCCTTCAGAAGAATCCTAGAATCCCAGAATGGCTTGGGTTGGAAGGGACCTTTAAGTTCATCCAGTTCCACCCTCTGCCAGGGCAGGGACATCCTTCCCTGGACAAGGCATCCAGTCACCTGAGCTGATGTGGAGAGGATGAAAGCAAAGCCTTGAGGTGGGCTGGGAGCTCTACTCTCCAATTCTTTCTGTTGCTCACACAGGTACCCATTCATGAAGAACAATTGCTCGGAGCTGGCAGTAACCCCCAAGCAGATGGCAACAGAGGCACCAGACTATCACTGTCTCAGCAGGAGTCAGCAGGATTTTCTTGCTATTTTTATTTTTGTTGATCAAACAGCCCTTTCTGCTTGTGGCAAGGTTGTGGGGAAACAGGAGATGACTGCTGATCTCCTGACATGATTCCTGCATTACCCAAACTCTTCTCATCTTCCCTAATGTCCAGTGGCAGCAATTAGTCCTTGTAAGCTGCTGTTGCAAAGCACTCCTATTTTTAAGAGTTCTGCTACTGTTGCCAAAATCCCTTTGCTTTTCCATTTCACTCAAAGGGACCTGTGCATGGGTTTCCTTCAAGCACTAATTGCTTGTCTGAATGAATCCACCTCCCTTCCCATTCCATCCTGTAGTAGCTGGATCTTGCTTGTTGCTTGCAGAGGCTGTCTGTCAGACCTGCTGGGGTCTGGAATGCTGGTGTGCCAGAATGCAATGGATTTTGGCATCATCCCCCTGAGGAAAGCCTTTGGTCCAACCCTGCATCCCTATTTCAGACTGTACAGGAACATTGTGGACTTGTTCCCACCCTACCTGAAACCTTTCAGCACTGCAGAAGTTCAGCTATTACAGCCCTGCATGGAAGAGACATTAATTCAATGTCTCTTCAATGTCTTTCACTGATTCACAACCTGGAAGTGATTCCAAAGGCTTTGTGGGCAAACCTTGCTTGGTTTCATTAGTGAAAATTTGCATCCTGGGAATGTTGGAACTCATTTGACTTTTCCAACGTGTGTTTGCTGATGTTTCCATCTGGAAATGGAGAAGAGGTTGTTGGAACCTTTAAATAGAGCAATGCTCCATATGGTGAGGTGGTGCTTTGTGCTTTCTGTCTAAAACTGCAGCTGAATTCTGTCACATTTGTTTGGTACAACTGAGAGCACAGCCAAGTGAAGGCACTACAAAGAGCATTTATTTACAGGGCACTGTATCAATCTTCCTTCCCAGGGTCTAGGAATCATGGAATCATAGACTCACTAGAGGAAAGGGCCTGCAAGGATCATGGAGCCCAACCCCTGGCCCTGCACAGACAGCCCAACAACCCCACCCTGTGCATCCCTGGGACCATTGTTCAAATGTTCCTTGGGCTCTGCCCAGCACCCTCTGGGGGAAGAACCTTTCCCTGATCTCCCTCCTGCCCCTGCCCTGCCACAGCTCCAGCCATTCCCTCAGGTGCTGTCCCTGTCACAGAGAGCAGAGATTGGAGCTGTCCCTCAGGAGGAAGCTGCCAGCCATACTGAGACCTCCTCCCTCTCTCTCCTCCTCTTCTCCAAGCTGAATAAGCCAATTGAATTCAGCTGTTCCTCATACAGTTTCCCCTCCTGTCCCCTCATCATCTTCATGCCCCTTTTTGGATACTCTCTGCTAGCTTTATATCCTTATGATATGTTCAGAGAGGTTGCTGCTCTTCTCTCCCTGCATCTCATGACCCAGCTGTACTGTATGCTGTGCATGACACCATCCTGGGGAATCCAGCACTAACAATAGCCCTGGTATCTGTTTACATGGGGAAATACCTGCTGCTGAAAAGTAAAGGAGCCAGGCTTTCACTGATTCACATGGCAGTTAGCTTGCTTCATAAATTCTTGAGATAAGGTTGCTTTCTGGAAATTATTTTTCCCATATCATCTGTCTGTCTTGGATGTGAAAATTGTGCTTTTTGTTCACTCCCTTCCTATATAAAACCTGTGGAATCCTTTGAACCCTTCAGGGAAATCCCAAGGGCCTTGCCTTGGAAGAATATACAATAGAGTCTCCACCTAGACTGAAAGAGAAGACTTCTGGACTTCTGCCATGGAGCCTTGCAACACTATGAACCACCCTTGTTCCTTCCCCCATACGTCCCAAACTCTCATGGTTTTTCCTTTTCCTGTTTCCTCATTGGTTGGGGTACCCCTGGTGGCCAGCCCTGTCTTCCCTGAAAGCCAATCCCTTTTGCACTGCCCTTTGTGCTGCCCCCATTTGCCCACTGACCCCTACTTAACCTGGTGCAGAGCATATGTCCAGGTCTTTCTCCCTGATCCCTTTGGCATGGTGGATGCAATAAACCTTTACTGGAATACATCATACAAAGACCCTTCCTGTCTTTCCTCTGCTGAGCTAGCTGTGCTCTGTGTGTGTGTGTGTGCAAGGACTTGAAATGGCTGCTCTTGTGGCCTTGCTCCAAGCGGCGTCTGAAGGAGATGCTTTGAAGAAGGCTGCAGCACTTCTGCCACGCTGCCACGTGGAAACAAAAACCTGCTGTGTGATTGCCCAAAGCTCTGGAGATATGTTGCTGTGTGAATGTAACTGTGAAGCCTTGTTCTGTCAGGTCTGAATTCTGGAGTCAATCCAGGTCCAGCGCTGCATCCAGGGGCGCCAGCCTGCGCCTCACACGCCGCTCCCTTCCCAGAGGCCACGGGGGCTCTGCTCCAGGCTCCCGTGGGCCCCAGCCGGGTGCCCATGGAGCTCCGGCCCGGCAGGGCTGCGGGCCGGCACCGCGGCTCCCCGGGCAGCAGCCGGCCCTCTGCCCCCTGCCCTCGGGAGCCCTTGGCCAGCGGCTGCTGGCCGTGCCTCAGGCCTGTGCGGCCTACTTTCAGCACTTGCATTGGCTGCTCCTTTAGGGTGCTTGCACCATACTCAGAGACACAGAACACCTTCTCTTTCTCCTCCATGAGTTATCCCTGTCTTCTGCACTTTCCCAATGCATGGGATATTAGGTGCTGGCCTCAGACACACAAACAATGCTGCAATAAACTTTAAACTCGACTGGTTTTTTATTCCAGAAGGCACGAAAAACCTGCAGAAAAGTCCAGAGAGACATGATTGTGTCTCTGTAGAGTCTCTCTATCCTGTGAAATGCAGTAGCTGTTGGTGCTTTTGTGCAGTTGCTAATCCCTACTATGGAAAAGTACATTTCAGGAAGGAGCAACATCATCTAACAGAGACCAAGTGTTGCCAGCAGTTGCTCCAGGTGCTCCGGCCATCAGCCCCTGCAGGAAGGAGCACAGCCCCCAATGCAGGTGGGCTTTGGCTCCCTGTGGCACAGAAGCCCCCCGGGGGCACAGGTCTCTGGGGCAGGAGAAGGGCACCAGCGCTGCCAGGGCTCAGGGGGTGGCAGCTCTGCTTGGGCAAGGACTCTGCCATGGAATGGAACCCCGTGTCCAAGGCCCCTTTGTGACACGTGGGAAAGAGAAGCTTGCCCAGGTTCTCTGAACACGCAAGGGGGCACAACGGGACAGAGCAGTGCTGTGAGGAGCCCTCGCACAGTGCAGTCGTTCGTGTCCCACCCAGAGCTTTTCTGAAGCGTTGTTCCTTTAGCTGAGCTCGAGGCCAGACCACAGGACTTGCTGACCCGTGGTCTCCCTGAGGCCTTCTGCAGCTGCCCTTGAGGGCAGAGTGTGGGACTTGGTGTCCCGGAGCTTTTCCAAGGCATCTCACCTGCAAGAAGCTCCAGTCACTGACAAGGAGCAGAGAGCCCCGAGAGTGCTCAAGATGGCCTGGGTGGACGAGGAGGAAGAAGGCCCTGGAGCTGCCCCAGCACAGGAGACCGAGGAGGTGGTGCCATTCCATCCACCGCAGGAGGGTGAGTGGCACAGCTGGGCCGCAGGAATGGTGCCTGCAGCCGGCTTGACCCCATGCCATGCCATGCCATGCCATTCCCTGGGGAAATGCCCACAGACAGAACGGAAGAGGGCCCGGGCAGACACCCTGCAGTGGCCCTGCTCCATCCCCCGGGGCATCCTGGGGCTCTCCCAGCCTGGGAGGGCGCAGGGCTGGGCTGTGTTCTCCGGCCTCTCCCGCAGCCCCTCAGCTCTGGCTGCGCTCGCTCTTTGCCAGATGCAGCCCTGGAGCGCACACAAGAGCAGGAATCCATCCGTGGCCGCTTCCGCAGCACAGCGCAGGTACCTGCAGCCACCCCCACCTGGGCTGGGCCTGCTGTCCCTGCTCAGCCCAGCACCGTGTGTGCAGCATTCCATGCAACATCCCCGGCTTCCTGCCCTTCTCCTACAGTTTTACTGGAAATTCATCAAGAGCATTCAGCAGGAAGACACCAGCACTATGGGGACTGGGCTCAGAGCACAGTCTGAGCTCCTCAAACATAAGACCAGTGCCACCCTGCTGCATTTCCTCGTGGAGAAGGGTGTTCCCAGGCCAGAACAAGTAAGCAGCCTGTGGCCAGGCTTCAATTCCCGCGTGAGTCATGTGGCTTCCCGAGCCATGCCTGCTGGTCCCTGGGGAGCCTTTGAGGCCATGGCAGTGCGCACAGAAGGGAAGCACTTTTCTGGGGAAGCTGGAAACTTTGCTCCATCTGGCAGCTTCCCAAGTCTCCCCATGCCTTCTACAGGTGCACTACCTCACTGAGCTGCCTCCCAGCTCTCTGCCCTCTCATAGGCACAGCTGCCAGGACGGTGCCCGTGCCCTGTGCTGCTGCCTGGGCCCAGCCCTGTGCGGTTCCGGGCTCCTGCCGGCCGGCTCCCTGTCACTGCCCTGTGCCTTTCAGGTCCTCGAGTGCCTGGACTTGAGGGAATGCAGTGACAGTGTTCTGGAGATCATGGCACAGAACCTGCAGAGCGAGCACAGGGCCAGGCGTTACTTGGCACTCACAAGCCGCATAGTGCTGGGCAGGAATCCGTTGATGGTGAGAAGGGGGCAGTGGCTGCAGCCGTGCAGGCAGCCTGGGGCTGGGCAAGGCAGTCGCTTGGCCTTGCCTGGGCTTGGGGCGCTGGGGCAGCTGCTCCCAGCTCACCTGCCTCCCGCTTCAGCTGCCCCAGTGCTTTGGGACAGGCCTTTGGCCTCTGGGCCCTGCGGCAGCAGGCTGGCCTTTCACAAACTTGTGTCCCACACAGGCTGAAAAAATGTGGAGCCTGACTGAAAGTCTTGTGGGGCTCCTGCAGGAAAATGATAGCAACATGATCAGGATGACCATTCTTCTACTCAGATATTTGCTCCTGGATAATGGTGCCCCAATACCCACCCCCATTGCCCTGCAGCTGGCTGAGGCGCTCCTGCCACTCTTTGACCACGTAAGGCTCTGTGCCCACAGCCTCGGCCACCGGCTGCTGCCCGGACACTTGGTGCCCTGTGCAGATGCAGGCCTGTGCCCTGGGGGGCCTGAAGCAGCTGATGCTGAGGTCTTTTGCCCTTCCTTTCATACAGGGTGATATCCAGGTGCAGCTGAGCTCCATGTGTGTCTTTCAAGAGATGCTGGACTTATTAACAGAAGATGGAAGAAAGGCCCTGAAGTCCCACGTGCGCCAGAGCCTGGTGCCACTCTCCTTCCACTGCCATGATGAGAATCAGATTGTTGCGGAGGTGACGACCTGTGGCCACCTGCTGTCCCCCTGGGAGGGTGCTGGGCTGCCTCCTGCCCTGGCACCTTGTGGACTGCAGCCTCCTTCAGGCTGTGGCACTGGGATGCTCCTGTGCTCTGGCCTGTGGGGCCATCTGTGCCTCTCTGCTGCTCTCCAGGCCTCCCGGGAAACGCTGCATTCTGCAGCCAGATTCCTGAAAAGGAGGGATATCGAAGAAATGCTACAGGTGGATCAGACCTGGAGGTTTGGAGAGGGCCTGGTAAGAGAAGCCGAGAAGCCCCAGGCTCAGCCTGGAGAAGGCCCCTGAGGGCGGTGCTCAGTGTGCGGGGCCGGGCAGCTGTGCCCCTGCCCGCTGCTGCAGCCAGAGGCCGCGGGGGCTCTTCTCCAGGCTCCCGTGGGCCCCAGCCGGGTGCCCATGGAGCCCCGGCCTGGCGGGGCTGCGGGCCGTCACCGCGGCTCCCCGGGCAGCAGCCGGCCCTCTGCCCCCTGCCCTCGGGAGCCCTTGGCCAGCGGCTGCTGGCCGCGCCTCAGGCCTGTGCGGCCAGGGGAGGCCGGGACTGGGCGCAGGCAGCGCCCGGCCCGGGGGCTGAGCCCGCGCCAACCCTTCCCTCCTGCCGCTCTCTGCAGCTGGCAGAGGACAGGAGCAGAGCGGCCGAGCACCTGCGCCGGGCCCTGCGCTACCTGCGGAGCCCACAGGAGCCCCTGCGAGAGGCGGCCATCAGGTTTATCGGTGAGCCCCGAGCCTGGGCTCCCTCCCCCGGCCCGGCCCGCCGCAGCTCGGCCCCAGCCCCGCCTGCTGCCCCGGCCGGTCCCCGGCAGGGAGCTGTGCCGCTGGCGCCCTGACAGGCTCTGTGTTCACAGGCATGGCCGGGCGGCGCCTGAGGGGGCAGCAGCAAGAGCTGCAGCTGATCTGCACTGGTGAGTGAGGCCAGTGGGCTGACAGCGGGGGCTGCCGGGGACAGCTGCAAGCCCTGCCCGGGCTGTGGAGCGCTCTGCTCCCGGGGGCAGAGCACACACAGAGATTTCAGCGCCACGTGAGCCATTCGTCGCCAAGAGCTTCATGCTGATCCCCTTGGTTCCTGCTCCCTCCTGGCCATGGCAAGAGCCGGCTGAGATGGCCCTGGCAGGGGGCTCTCCTCGGCTCCCTGCAGATCTGGGATCTGACCTTGTCTCTGTTCCTCTCTCTTGCAGCCCTTGAAGAAATGGCAAATGACAGCAGTCCTGCCATCAGAAATCTTTCAGCTGAAACTGGGTTTGTTCTCCGGGCTGTACAGAGAGCTCCCTACTCCACATGGCGTAAGCTGCGAGATCAATTCCGCAGTGCATGGACGAAACGGCCTCATCTGTGCAGCACTGCCTTGCTGTGCTGCTGGAGCTCTGTGGAGAGATGATCTGGAAGACACTGTCTGCTGGGGCCACTTGAGCCAGCAGGGATTTTCTTTTTCTTCAAGATTGTTCTTTTTCATATTTTCATTTTTCTTCTGTATGTAAATAAAAATTATGTATAGTAGACAGACTCCCAGGATCTTTTCCTTGCCAGGATTGGCAGGGCTTAGGGGAGGAGGATGAAAAGGGTGCTTGTGCTCAGCCAGCTGCCCAGGCGTGCAGTGGGCAGGGAAGATGGCCAGAAGCCCCTTGGCCTTTGGTGGTTCTGCTGAAGCCTTTGTGCTGCCCACAGAGCGGCTGGGCAGAGACCGGAGCTGCGGGGATCCCTGCCAGAGCGGTGCCTGGAGATGGCCACAAGCCCTGTGCCAGGCAGGAAGCGCCATCCGTGTCCTGCCGCCCGTGTGCTGCTGCCTGCCTTGCTGAGGGCTCCCAGGTGCCTCTGGATGGGGCTGCTCTGGAGCTGCTGTGGGGCTGCGGTGCTGCTGCCGGGCAGCTTGGCCGGGCTGGGGCAGGGCCTGAGGGGCTGGGGCGCTGGCAAGCCCTGAGCAATGGGCTGTCAGAGGCCACAAGCAGCCCCCTGGCAGCCGCCTTCTTCCTGACAGCCGGGTGCTCTGGCGCTTCTGCAGTGGGCGGTGTGAGGGACCTTCTGGAATCAGGTCTGGAACCCTGGCCCCGGCCTTTCAGGGCTGTGAGGGCAGGAGTTGTGGGGCTGGGCGTGTGCCCTCCCTGTGCTCCAGACTGGAGCTCCCAGCCCCTCAGCCTTAGGCATTGAGCTCCACTGCCTGCTTGCCGAGTCTTGTTCCTGTTGCCATGGGGGAGGCCGAGCTCAGTGCCTTTAGGCCCCATTGAGCCAGAAGAGCAGCAGCTTGAGCCCAAAGGGGCCACAGAAAGGCCCTCTGGACAAAGGGCATTCCTGGCATTCCCAGGGCAGGGACACATGGGAGTGTGGTGGGCACCTTCAGGGTGCCAAGCTGGCTTTGCACTGGGCCACCTCCCTGTGTGCAGGGCTGGCTCTTCGCTTTGCTGTCCTTGGCCTTTTGCCATTGTGCTCTTTTTGCTGTCTGCAGCAAGGGGCAGCCCTATAAGGAGGGTGAAAGGCCCTGTCTCCAACATCTCAAGGGGGAAATGGAGCTCTCCCGGCCCTCAGCCCATGCTGTAAGCAGAGCAGAGCCTTTTCCCCAGCCCTGATGGATTTCTGCCTGCTGCTGGCCCCTGGCCACCATGACCCACTGCACTCGCATGAGTCACCTACAGGATGGCTGGTGCCTCTTGATTTGCTGATGGGACGTGAAGGTCACTGAGGGAAAGGTGGGTGTCCCAATGCTGAGGGCACATGTGGGTCACTGAGCAGACTTGAGGCTTCCCCAGCATGTTGCAGGTGCCTTCTGTGTGACTGAATGGAAGGCAGATGCCCCATGGGTCGCTGAGGTGTCATGATGGTCTCTGAATGGTGTGCAGATGCCCTGCATGTCACTGAGGCCAGTGAGAGTCCCTGAGGGGAGGTGGGTGTCTGTCGTGTCCCTCAGGGTACAGCGGTGTCACTGAGGGAACGGGAGTGTCACTTGAGGGGGACACGGGCACGCCGCGTGTGGCTGAGCGCACATGCCGCTGGCTGAAGGGACGCCAGGGCCGCTGAGGGGCCGTGGGCTCGCCCTGAGGGACACGGCAGGGCCGGGCCGGTCCCCGCTGCGCCGCCGCCGCCACCCGCTCGCTCCCCGCCGCAGGGAGCGTTTCCCGCCCAGGCGCGGGCGGCCCCGCCCCGCCGCTCCCCTCAGCTGCGGGCGGGAACTCGAACCCGCTGGGGCCGCCCCGCGGGGCCGGGCAGCCTTTCAGAAGCCCTGGGGGAGCAAGCACTGACAGAGTCAGAGGAGCTGTTTGTTGCTAAAGGAAACCACATATTTGAACTGAAAGATCCTATATTTACTTTAGAGGTTCTTGCCAGCACCTTCCAGGACTCTCTGCTGTGCACACAGCACTTTTCATGCCCGCTCCCAACAGGCTTTGGAACGCAGAGCCCAACCTGGCTGGCTCTGCCACAGCACAGCCCAAACACAGGCGGAGGAAGAAGCAGTGGGGGCTGTTTTGTGGCCATGCCCGAGAGAGACTGGAAGGGTGCCCTCCCTCTGCTCTCCCTTGGTTGGCTTTCTGACTGGCTCTGAGCCTGGGGCTGCCGTTCCTCACCTGTGGGGAGCAGAAGCACAGCCGGGATCCCGGCACTGCCCTGACAGCGCTGTGGGCACCGGCACGGCCGCATGTTCGAGTCTCGGGCACCGTGCTGCTGCTTCATTTGCCCTCAGGCACAGCCAGAGCTCCCTGCTAAGATCCCTGGTTCTGCCCTCTTCCTCATCCTGTGCAGGGATGGAGCACTGCTGTGCTTTCAGGAAGCTACTCTTGAAAACTTCCAGCATTCCAAGCTCCTTTGCCCTCCATGGATGCTTGCCATGGAATCCCTCACAGCTGAGTTCAAAGCATACTCAGGTTGGCTCTTCCAAAATTCAGGGGCTCTAAGGTGCTCAGCAAGATCTGGAACTGCACAGTGCTGTAGAACTGCACCTTCAGCACAGGGACCCTTCCAGCCTGACCTGCCCTCATTCCCCTTTGTCTGTGCACAAAACACGGCGTGGCAGAGAACGGCAGCAGGGGCCTGTGTGTCCCAGGGCCCCAGATTTGCTTCAGCTCCAGAGAGATGCAGGCAAAGTGAAGAAGCCAAACTGTTTATTAATGGAAGGCAAAGCAAAGGGATGAGCTGGGAGGGAAAAAAGGGGATCGGCAGGATCTGAGGGCTAAAGGGAAAGAGTTGTCCACAGGGAGGGAGAGTGGAGGGAAAAAGAAGGGCTGGGCAGAAGCTAAGGGCTAAAGGGAAAGAGTTGTCCACAGGGAGGGAGAGTGGAGGGAAAAAGAAGGGCTGGGCAGAAGCTAAGGGCTAAAGGGAAAGAGTTGTCCACAGGGAGGGAGAGTGGAGGGAAAAAGAAGGGCTGGGCAGAGGCCGAGGGCTGGAGGGAGGGAGCTATCTATAAGCAGGGAGAGGGCTGAAGCAATGCAAGTTTCCCGCAGGCCAATCATCAGCTGTGTCTGGAACTCCAGCTGGTCTCTTCTACTCTCAAGGTAGTCTCATCTTCCATTGCATTTGGAGGTCTTAAAGAAACACTCGCTCTTCTGAGCCACTTCTGCAGCTTTTTCACTGAATATCTGTTGAACAACTATGTTTGTCTGCGAAGGGCTGTCATCTCTCCTCAGGGCTAGAAGGGCTGGAAGAGAGAGGAACAGAGCCACGGTAAGAGCCTGGATCTGTGGGAATCCTAGGAGACCTTCCTGTGAGGGCCATCCCACCCAGCTCTTGCCACGGCCACAAGAGAGGGGGGTGTCTGAAACCTCTGTGCGCACTGCCCACGCCACTCTTCATCCACACAAGGAGCGAGGCCGGCCCCAGCCGGGACAGGGATTGCAGCTCCCTGCTCAGGCTCTGCAGCTCCCTGCGCCAACCCCCGCAGTCAGCCCGCTGCCGTCACTCACCCTCACAGATGACTTGGAGATCTCCTGGCTGCCCCTTGAGGAGCACCCCGGCGCTGCCTGTGAACACAGAGCCTGTCAGGGCGCCAGCGGCACAGCTCCCTGCCGGCGGCGCTGCCGGCGCTGTGGCCACACGGGCTGCTGGCCCGGCAGGGCTCAGCCCGGCCCTTGCCGCACGCTGCCGCCCCAGGGCACGGCTGCCAGAGGGCGGCAGCAGCAATGCCCAGGCCGGGCGGGGCTCCACGGCGCCGGGCCCGGCTGGCGCTGCCGGGGCAGCAGGCGGGGCTGGGGCCGAGCTGCGGCGGGCCGGGCCGGGGGAGGGAGCCCGGGCTCGTGGCTCACCCATGAACGTGATGGCCGCCTCTCGCAGGGGCTCCTGTGGGCTCTCCAGGTAGCGCAGGGCCCGGCGCAGGTGCTCGGCCGCTCGGCTCCTGTCCTCTGCCAGCTGCAGAGAGCGGCAGGAGGGAAGGGTTGGCGCGGGCTCAGCCCCCTGGGCCGGGCGCTGCCTGCGCCCAGTCCCGGCCTCCCCTGGCCGCAGAGGCCTGAGGCGCAGCCAGCAGCCGCTGGCCAAGGGCTCCCGAGGGCAGGGGGCAGAGGGCCGGCTACTGCCCGGGGAGCCGCGGTGCCAGCCCGCAGCCCCGCCGGGCCGGGGCTCCATGGGCACCCGGCTGGGGCCCACGGGAGCCTGGAGAAGAGCCCGCGCGGCCTCTGGCTGCAGCAGCGGGCAGGAGCACAGCTGCCAGCCCCGCACACTGAGCGCCGCCCTCAGGGGCCTTCTCCAGGCTGACACTGGTGCTTCCAGGCTGTCCTTACCAGGACCTCGGCAAACGTCAACAGGTTCTCTGTCTCCACCAGCTGCTTGAGTTCCCTCTTCTTCAGGAACCCGGCCGCACATTGTAGTGTTTCCCGAGAGGCCTGGAGAGCAGCAGAGAGGCACAGATGGCCCCACAGGCCAGGGCACAGGGGCATCCCAGTGGCACAGCCTGGAGGAGGCTGCAGCCCGCAAGGTGCCAGGGCAGGAGGCAGCCCAGTCCCCTCCCAGGGGGACAGCAGCAGCCCATGATTCCTCACCTCTGCCACATGCTGATTCTCATCATGGCAGTGGAAGAAGAGTGGAGGTAGGCTCTGGCACACAATTGACTTAAGGGGCTTTTTTCCCTCGTCTACTACCAAATCCATCACCTTGAAGAAGAGGTTAAGGGAGAGCAGCTGCACATGGCTGTTGTCCTAGAGGAAAGGAAAAACAAGTCAGCACCAGCTACTCCAGGCCCATCTGAACAGTACAAAAATCCACGGGGCCTAAAGTTTCTGGGCAGCAACCAGTGCCCAAGGCTGGGGACACAGAGCCTTACGTGGTCAAAGAGCAGCAGGAGCGCCTCAGCCAGCTTCGGGGCAGTGGTGTCAGATACCAGGATGTCATTGTTCTTCAGCAAGTTAGTCAACACAGAGAGCGTCATTCTGACCACCTCTCCATCTGTATCACTCAGCAGCTCCAGAAGGCTTTGAGAAACGCTGCATATACGCTTGGCCTGTGTGGAACCCAAGGCTGTGCTAGGAAGCCATGGTCGGCTGCACCGCCACCACCGCCCTGGCACTGCAAGCCCACCCTGCTACTGCAGGGCCCACAGGCCAATGGCCTGAGCCAAAGCACTGGGGCAGGTGAGGCAGGAGAGCTGGGAGCAGCTGCCTCAGCTCCTGAAGCCCTGCCAGCCCAAGGGGCAGCTTTCCACAGCACAGCTTCAGCCGCTGCCCCCTACTCACCATCAAGGGATCCTTGCTGAGCACCACGAGGCTTCTGAGTGCCAGGCGACGCCTCTCCCTGCACTCGCTCTGCAGGTACCTTGACATGATCTCCAGTGTGCTGTCAGCAGCTTCACTCCAATCCAGGCACTCGAGGAACTGAAAGGCACAGGGCAGTGACAGGGAGCCGGCCAGCAGGAGCTCAGAAGCGCACAGGGCTGGGCCCAGGCAGCAGCACAGGGCACGGGCACCGTCCCAGGCAGCTGTGGCTGTGAGAGGGCAGAGAGCTGGGAGGCAGCTCAGCCAGGCAGCGCTGGCCTTGAGGCTCACCTCCACAAGGAATGCCAGGGCGGGCAGATCCCAGTGTGGCTCCTCCCTGCCGAGCAGCCCAAGCAGGCGTAGAGCAATCCCAGAACACAAGGAGAGGGAGACAGGGCGCATCTTCCTGGAAGGGCAAAAAAGGCACCAAGACCATGAGGTGGAGGGGCAAACTTCTCCAGGACTGACTCACAGAGGTCTGGTCTTTCTCCAGCATCCCTGGCAGGGATGTGAGCGCTGTGGGAGGTGGCCCCTTCTGGGCACCCTCCTCTCCCAGCCTTTTCCAGTCTCCTTGGCCGTCCCTCAGTGACGAGGCTCTCTGACCCATGACCACAGGGACTGAGTGGGGCACAGGGCACAAATGCCGGGGGCAATGGGGAGCAGGGGGTCTCACCTGGCCAGCAGACCCACGGCATAGTGCTGGGTGTGAGCACACAGCAGCGTGTCCCAGCCACACTTGCGCTCTATAGACATCACCTCATTGTCACAGCTCAGTCGGTAGAGCAGAGCCTTCATGGCCTGCACTGCAAACCTGTGTGCAGAGCAAAGCCCAGGTCACACTGGGAGCGATGGCACTGGCCACAAGGGCATGGGAAGGCCAGGCGGACTGGGACCTGTTGGGCTTGTTGGGAACATAGTGTTCCTCCCGGCAATCTCTCCAGAAGGTATCAACTTCCTCTGGTGGCATCTGCTGTGTGGTGATGACAACATGGAAGAGCAGAGCCACAAACAGGCGGGAGGAGTAAAGCAGCATCGCCTCATGGCACTCAGGCATGATAACCCAGATCACCAGAGTTGCCTGCAAAAGAAGCAGCCCAAGACAGCGCTCAGTGCCGAGGTGTCCATGGGGCAGGGCCCAAGGGCAGATGCAGGTGGAGCAGCGGGCCTGGTGCCCCCTGAGCCTGCCCCTAGACCAGGGTTCAGCCCAGCGCCTGAGGCATGGAGAGGATGGAGAGCTGCTGGGGAGGTGACCGAGGGGTAAGCAGAGGCCAAATCCAGAAACTCACAGCCAGGGCAAAAATGTCCCTGTCGTCCCCGTCAGAGGAGCATGCGCTGTGCACAGGCCAATCCTCCATCACGCAGAGCAGTGTTGGCAGCACTTTCTCGACGGCTGGTCCCGATGATCCTATAGTTCTCCATATCATTGCAGCAGCTCTGTGGGATCAGAGCTCTGTGTCAGGGGCATCTCAGTGCCAGTACCGTGCCCTGTGCAGCTGTGGGGGCCCAGGTGACAGAGCCCCGGTGCCCTGAGGGGCAGGGAGGGAGCATTGGCAGCAGGATCGGGAAGCAGAGGGGCCCCAGGGTCTTGGACCTCTGTGCCTGTCTGGCAAAGCCCATAGCACAGGCTGTGCAGGGCCATGGGCCCCAAAGGCTGGTGAGCCCTGAGCTGTGCAGGCACGTGGGCCCCGTACCTGTCACACGTTGGGGCACAGCGCAGGAGGGTCAGCACCACGTCCACAGGGTGTTCTTCAGCCAGCCTCACAATGTCACTTTTCAGCCTGGCAACCACAGTGCCATGGGACACCAGCCTCTGGTGAATGTTCCTTACAATTGCTGGCACCTGGAGGAGGCATGGGGGAGATTTTGAGTGCTGTCCAAGGCAGCAACTTGCCCAGTTTCCCCCAAGAAGTGCTTCCCTTCCCGCCACACTGTGCTGGCCTCAAAGGCTGAGGGGGCCCAGTGACCATGGCTTGAGGGGACACATGCTCCTGGCAGGCCTCCAGGCCTGGCCCCAGGCTGCTTACCTGCTGCTGAGAAGGAACAGAACTCTCTTCAAAAGAATCCTTAGTGGGAACATGAATCACAGTGGGAGCGGGCATGGTGTCAGTATCTGTGATTCCCTGAGTCTCTCCAGTGTTGGCGGATGTGATGACATCCTCAGTCACTGCCATGTCATCCTTTGCCCTGTGATCACTGGAATTCATTTCAGCCTCAGAGTCTTCTGAGCGCTCAGCCGAATCTGGTTTGGTGTCAGTATTAGCGATGCCCTGAGTCTCTCCAGAGTTGGCCACATCGTCAGTCAATGCCATGTCAGCCTTGGCCCTGTCCTCATTCATTGCAGCCTCAGTGTCTTCTGAGCACTCAGCCAAATCTGGTTTGGTGTCAGTATTAGCGATGCCCTGAGTCTCTCCATGGTCGGTGTTTGTGATGGCCACATCCTCGGTCATTGATGTGAGAAGAGCCTTTTCCCAGCTTTCAGTCACTGAGGTGTCAGAGTCTTGTGAGCGCTCAGCTGAATCTGGGCTGACATCAGGCTCTGCCTGGAGCTCGGTCAGCCCCGACTCAGGCTGGGCTCTGCCCTCAGCTGCTGTGGTGCCAGTCTTCCTACGCCGAATGCGCAGGAATTTCCGGAACCTCTGCAGGAGAATAAAGAACAGAGAAGGCAGGGACTTTGCATGGCATGCTCCAAGCGTGGTGCTGGGCTGAGCAGGGACAGCAGGCCCAGCCCAGGTGGGGGTGGCTGCAGGTACCTTCAGGGTTTTGCGGAAGCAGCCAGGGCCGGGTTCCTGCTCTCGTGTCTTGTCCTGGGCTGCATCTGGCAAAGAGCGAGCGCAGCCAGAGCTGAGGGGCTGTGGGAGAGGCCGGAGAACACAGCCCAGCCCTGCGCTCCCCAGGCAAGGAGAGCCCTGGGATGGCCCAGGGGATGGAGCGCGGCCACTGCAGGGTGTCTGCCCAGCCCCTGTTCCATCCTGTCTGTGGGTATGTCCCCAGGGCATGGGATGGGATGGGATGGGATGGGATGGGATGGGATGGGATGGGATGGGATGGGATGGGATGGGATGGGAGGGATGGGATGGGATGGGATGGGATGGGATGGGATGGGATGGGATGGGATGGGATGGGATGGGATGGGATGGGATGGGAGGGATGGCATGGGATGGGATGGGAGGGATGGGGCCAAGCTGGCTGCCACCATCAGCTCTGTGGGCCAGCTCTGCCACTCACCCTCCTGCAGTGGCTGCAAGTGCTTGGGCTCTTCAGGCTGTTTTCCTGGGGCAGCTCCAGGGCCTTTCTCTTTTTTCCTCCGGAAGACTTTAAACAGGCTGAGAAATCTGCCTGCCATGCCAGAGTCTGTCCTTGAGGGCACCTTAAAAACACATGCCTTGTGAAAGTTCTGAGTTAGTAAGTCCTTTAGTTCTGCCTTGAAGGCATCTGAGACAGAGAAGCCTCATGAAGACTGCAGGACAGCAAGTCCTGCACTTTGGTCTCGAAGCCTCCTGCCACAAGGACAGGAGACACCTCGTAAACGGTTTTGGTCACTAAGTCCCAGGGTCACGCCTCGAGTGCACAGGCCAGAAGGATGGGAGATGCCTCAGAAAAGTTCTGAAGTCACCAAGTCTGGCCTTGCAGGCACCTGGAAAAGAGAATCCTCGGGAAAGCCACAGGCCACCAAGGCCAGCAGTCTTTCCACGAGGTCACCTGTAGGAGTAACAACTCGGAAGAGCTCCGGGTAGGACACGAACGAGCACGCTGTGTGGGGGCTCCTCACGGCACCGCACTGTCCTGTCCTCTCCCGTCGTGTGCTCCGAGCACTGTGGCCTGCTCCTGTCAACGCCGGCTCCTTTGTCACCACGTGTCACAAAGGACACCCTGTCCCATTCCATGACACGGTGACCGTGCTGCAGCATGTCACAAATGGCCCTTGCACACACTGCTGCCTGCCCTGGGGCCACCCCAAGCCCAGCCAAAATGGCCCAGGCTTGAAGGAATGCCTGGCCCCAGGTGTCTAAGGCAGCCCCACAGGATCTTTAGGAAGGCTCAGAGCATCAGCAAACGCTGCCCTGCTCTGCGGGCTCAGGGCAGCAGAAGGAGCCCCCAGGGCTGCCCACGCAGCCGTGCTGGGAAGGGCCCGGGGCCTTGCAGGGAAGCTGGCACGGCCTCCTTGGGACACGTCCCGGCCCGTGGCCATCCTAAACCTGCAGGTGTGACACGCACAGGGAACGTGTGGGCCCGGGCACGAATGCTGCTCTGAGCCCTGGGGCCCGGGCAGCGCTGACAGCAGCAGCTGTGGCAGAGTCCCCGCCCAAGCAGAGCTGCCACCCCCGAGCCCTGGTAGCGCTGGTGCCCATCTCCTGCCCCAGAGACCTGTGCCCCCGGGGGGCTTCTGTGCCACAGGGAGCCAAAGCCCACCTGCATTGGGGGCTGATGGCCGGAGCACCTGAAGCAACTGCTGGCAACACTTGGTCTCTGTCAGAAGGCAGAAGCTGTTAGTCAGTCCTGAAAGGATTTTTTCATGGAAGACATTGGCAGTAGCACCACAACACCATCAGCTGCTGAGTTTCCCTGGACGATTCGATTGTACAGAGGCATTGTCATGTTTAATGTGATCTTCTGTCAGTTCTTCTGGGAAAAACACTAGCCCAGTCTGTGATGTTCAACGCTCCAGGTGCTGCCCGTGTGTCTGTGTCGTAGATGATACAAGGCAAATAAATATTTCCTCCAGACCCAAAGAGCCTGAAAAGTCACAGGGCTGCATCTCTTTTTGATTCTTTATTTAATGCTTTCCAGAGCCTGCTGAGCATTCTCAAGGTTTTCTCCCTATCTCTAGGGCACCTTCTCCAGAAGTTCTGCTGTTCCATCCTTTTGCATTTAGTGAAAGCTACCTGCAGTGACCAGTCAATCAAAGCCCTGGGAAAACCTGAACTCCTGGGTGAAATTGGGCAAAACATTTCTCTCCCAGATCTGAAGCCATTAAGTGCCAAGCACTGTCCCCAGTGTCATACCCTTTCCCTTGGAAGTGTGCTGATGCCATTTAAGAGGGGTGCCAATGAAAACTACTTTTAACCGTTTTGTAATTTCTGCATTAGCATTCAAATCCTTGACCAGAAAAATCCCATGGAGACATTTCTGGGATTCTTAAATACCAAAGCTGTCATTTTTACACTGGATTTCGGAGTCTCTGAACAGTCACACAAGAGTTTAGTTCTAAACCATACAGAAAAATTCCCTGGTGTTCAGCTACAATTTTTCCATTGGCATATACTCCTTATGACTACTTTAGGCAAGAGCAGCAAAGCCAAGAATGAGCCAAAGAGGCCATTCCTGTGTTCTAATGTGCTGCACAGCACTAACTGGGAATTCAAGAATGGATTCGTGTCACCCTTGAGTAAGGAATGGGTAAACAAGTGACACACTCCATGCATCTTAAGATGGCATAAATGCTTCCTTTATTACAATCTCCCGACACTTCTAACCAACATGGTTCACCCAGAACCTGATTGGCTCTTAATAACACCTGTCACCTGTTGATTTATTAGGGACCACCCTTTGATAAACCATCTGATGAGAAAAGAACTGTTTCAAACACCAGCTGCAAGACTGTTTTCATTCTTTCTCTCTGCCTTCTCAAAACTTGCTAGAACAATTTCTGGGAAAGTTTATCTGGCTTTTTCTCTGACCAGGCTTTCAGTATCCACAGGATTCAGGAGTCTCAGGGTGCACAGGAAGCCCCAAAGACTTTGGGATGCTGAAATGGACCAGTGTGCTGCTTGTGCCTGGGCTGCACAGGGCTGAGCTCCATCTGGATGGTCTAACAAAGGCTGAATGGACATACAGTGGCCCACTGGAGACTCCTATTCCAAATCCTGGGAGCTACACTATTCAGCTGTAAGCAGCTGAATTTGTCATGTTAGCTTGAAATGCAGGGGAGGAAAAGGTAAACATGGAAAAGTGTTCTTCCAGTTCTACTGACAGCTGTGCCTGCACAGCACCTGTGCCCATGGCAGGGTGGTGGGAACTGGATGATCTTTGTGATACTTTGCAACACAAAGTGTTGTGGCATTCTGTGATTCCCCAAGTGGAGAGGAAAACTGACCCATGGAAGTCCCAGGTTTTCTCCAGCGCCTCCTTTGTTCCAAGCAAGTCCAGGATTTCATTTCAGAGCTGAGGCATGTGCCTTTAAGATGCCTGCATGGAGGATAGGGAGGGCAGCTGCAGCGCAGGGCTGGTGCCCCATCAGAGTGTCTCTCTGCCCATGGCACCAATGCCGCTGCCTTGGGACGCCACCTGGGGAAGGCGAGTCTGCCCTCAAGCCCGGCCATGGGAGTCGGTCAGGGGCACAGGCAGCAGCTGAAGCAGCCAAGCGTGGCTGTGAGGCTGGCAAGTCAAGAGAGAGCCATTGTGGCCAACTCTGCTGAGCCTTTTGCCAAAGCAGGGGCCATGGTGCCCCCGGGCTCCCCCCGTCTGGCATCCCGGCGGGTGCGGATGCCCGGCCGAGCAGGTGCCGCCCTTCGGGGTGCTGCTGTTGCTGAGCCCGCTCTGCTGCTGTTTCTGTGGGCTCCAGAGCCGCCGGGGCAGCAGCGACTGCGCAGCCCTGCTGGAGGAGACACGGCCGCCCTCCCCATGGTGGCAGCAGCTCTGCAGGCCCAGAGCTCTGGGTCAGGGGGGCCTCGGCCACGGCACTGTGGCCTGGGCAGCCGCCAGCCCTGCCTCTGCCCGCTGCCCCTTCTTGGCAGCACCCAGTGGCCGTGCCCTGGCAGCAGCCCCCTGCCCTCCTGTGCCCAGCCAGCCCAGCCTGGGCACCTCGGGGGTGTCCCCACCCTCCTGCTGGGGTGGTGTCCCAGCCTCGAGGGCTCTGCCGCAGGCCTGGGAGACGCTCTGGGGAAGCGCCAGAGCAGCCGGGTGCCAGGAACAAGGCGGCTGCCTGGGGGCTGCTTGTGCCCTCTGACACCCAATTCCTCAGGGCTTCCCAGCACCCCGGCTCCTCAGGGGCCTCCTGTCCCCTTTTAGCTTCCTGCCACCCACTCCCTCACGCATCCCCCTTGTTCCTTCCCACTGCCTTGTCCTGTCAGGGCTTCCACAGCACCTCATCCCTTCGTGGCCCTGTCTCCTCAGGCCCTGCCCCAGCGCGGCCAAGCTGCAGGGAGGCGAGGAGAGCCCCCTGCCAGGGCCATCCCAGCCGGCTCTTGCCATGGCCAGGAGGGAGCAGGGACCAAGGGGATCAGCCCAAAGCTGCTGGCCACGAATGGCTCACGTGGCCCTGAAATCTCTGTGTGTGCTCTGCCCCCGGGAGCAGAGCGCTCCACAGCCGGGGCAGGGCTTGCAGCTGTCCCCGGCAGCCCCCGCTGTCAGCCCGCTGGCCTCACTCACCAGTGCAGATCAGCTGCAGCTCTTGCTGCTGCCCCCTCAGGCGCCGCCCGGCCATGCCTGTGAACACAGAGCCTGTCAGGGCGCCAGCGGCACAGCGCCCTGCCAGCGGCGTTGCCGGCGCTGTGGCCACACGGGCTGCTGGCCCGGCAGGGCTCAGCCCGGCCCTTGCCGCACGCTGCCGCCCCAGGGCACGGCTGCCAGAGGGCGGCAGCAGCAATGCCCAGGCCAGGCGGGGCTCCACGGCATCGGGCCCGGCTGGCGCTGCCGGGGCAGCAGGCGGGGCTGGGGCCGAGCTGCGGCGGGCCGGGCCGGGGAGGGAGCCCGGGCTCGGGGCTCACTCATGAACCTGACGGCCGCCTCTCGCAGGGGCTCCTGTGGGCTCCGCAGGTAGCGCAGGGCCCGGCGCAGGTGCTCGGCCGCTCTGCTCCTGTCCTCTGCCTGCTGCAGAGAGCCAGGAGGGTGCAGTTGGTGCAGGCTCAGGCTCAGCCCCTGGGCCAGGCTCTCCCTGTGGCCAGCACTGGCCTCCCCTGGCCGCACAGCCCTGTGAGGCAGCCAGCAGCCGCTGGGGCTGGGCTCTGGAGGGGGCAGAGGGCTGGGTGCTGCCCAAGAAAAAATAAAGGAAAAAATCTGACCTCAAAAACAAATGGCAGTATTGGAGATACTTTTTGCAAGGGATGGACAAAATAATGACCTGGACAAGGTCAGGTGCACAGTGCAAATGTGGTAGAGCTGGGCACAGCAGGGGCCATCTGAATACTCCAGCTTCATGGGAACAATGCATTTTGCGGATAACCAAGAGACAGTGAGTTCTGTAGCAAGCAAACTCAGGAATGATGAGACCATTGTCCATGGCCTGATGCACACTCATGTCTCTGCTGTGGTTGAGTCTCAAGGATGAACAGGAAAAATTCAGAGAGAAGATGAGGAAGGAGATGAGCAAGGACAGTTCCCGTGTGGCACCACTGCAAACCAGAGGCCCCAGTGTCAGAGCCCAACATCCCCCAGCTAGGGAGAGGGAGTACACCCCCCGAGTGGGCCTGTGGTTCTTCCTGTATGAACATGGGCAAGACATGAGAGGGTGGAATGGAAAACTCATCTCAGTCCTAGCAGCCTGGGTATGCGAGCTAAAGGAGGAAACTACTAAGAGAGGGATTTACACCCAAATGAATGCAGCCCCAGCTCCCCGTGACCGAGCTGCCAGGTATAGCAGAAGGGAGCATGACATGTCAGATCCCCTTGAAGGAATATCCAGAATATACGGCCAGGGAGGGAACGGTAGCCAGGACTAGAGAGGCCCTGCCTCTAGCCAGGTAGAGGCCAGGGAAAATTGTGTCTTTTTGGGCTGTGTGGATCCCTGGCACACCAGAGCCATAGATATACAAGGCTTTTGTCAACCCTGGTGCGCAGTGTACTCTAATCCCTTCAGGACATGTGGGTGCAGAACCCGTTTCCATTGCCAGGGTGACGGGGGGATTGCAGCAGGTGATCCTGTTGGAAGCCAAGGTGAGCCTGACTGGGAAGGAGTGGCAGAAATTCCTATTGTGACTGGCCCAGAGGCCCCGTGTATTCTGGGCATCGACTTCCTCTGGAAGGGCTTTTAGAAAGACCCAAAGGGACTCAGGTGGGCTTTTGGAATTGCTGCTGTAGAGACAGAGAACATGAAGCAGTTGAACACCTTGCCTGGACTATCAGAAAACCCATCTGCAGCTGGACTCCTGAAGGTGGCAGAGCAACGAGTGCCGATTGCCACCTTGACGATGCAACACCAGCAGTATCGAACAAATCGGGATGCCGTCATCCCCATGCACAAAATGATCCATGAGCTGGAGAGCCAAGGGCTGGACAACAAAACCCACTCACCCTTCAACAGCCCCATCTGGCCTGTGCACAATTCTGACAGAGAATGGAGATTGACTGTGGACTATCGTGCCTTGAATGAAGCGACTCCACCGCTGAGCGCGGCTGGGCCGGACATGCTGGAACTCCAGTACGAGCTGGAGTCCAAGGCAGCAAAGTGGTACACCACTGTTGGCATTGCTAATGTGTTTCTGTCCATTCCTCTGGCAGCAGAATGCAGGCCTCAGTTTGCTTTCACCTGGAGGGGCGTGCAGTACACCTGGAACCGACTGCCCCAGGGGTGGAAGCACAGCCCCACCATGTGCCATGGACTGATCCAGGCTGCACTGGAAAAGGGTGAGGCTCCAGAACACCTGCAGTACATGGATGACATCATTGTGTGGGGGAACATGGCAGTGAAAATATTTGAGAAAGGAGAGAGGATCATCCAGATTCCCCTGGAATCTGACTTCACCATCAGGAAGAACAAAGTCAAGGGACCTGCCGGGGAGATCCAGTGCCTGGAAGTAAAGTGGCAAGATCTACGGCGTCAGATTCCCACTGAGGTCATTAACAAAAGATCACCGTGATGTCTCCACCAACCAGCAAGAAGGAAACACCAGCTCCCCTAGGCGCCGTAGATTTTGGAGAATGCACATTCCCAAGTACAGCCAGAATGTGAGCCCTTTCTAACTGGTCATCGGCAGAAAAGGACGATGTCCAGTGGTGCCCTGAACAGCAACAAGCCTTTGCCCAGGTCAAGCAGGAGATCGCTCATGCAGTGGCCCTTGGCTCAGTCAGGACAGGAGCAGAGGTGAAGAACGTGCTCTACTCTGCAGCTGGGTACAATGGCTTGTCCTGGAGCCTTTGGCAGAAGGTGCCTGGGGACACTCAGGGCCGACCACTGAGATTCTGGAGCCAAAGTTACAGAGGGTCCAAAGCCAACTCCACTCCCAGAGAGGAGGAAATCTTGGCTGCCTATGAAGGAGTCCAGGCTGCCTCAGAGGTAACAGGCACTGAAGCACAACTCCTCCTGGCAGCCCGGTGCTGGGGTGGATGTTCAAAGCAAAGGTTCCCTCTACGCACCATGCCACCAGTGCTACATGGAGCAAGTGGATTGCTGTTATCACACAGCGCGCCCATACTGGAAACTTGAATGGCCCTGGGATTCTGGAAATAATTACAAACTGGCCGGAAGGTGAAAACTGTAGTCTCACTGACAAAGAGGAGCAGGAACAAGCGACAAGGGACTGAAGAAGCTCCACCATAAAACCAATTACCAGCAGATGAAACACGCTACGCTCTTTTCACTGATGGCTCCTGTCGCATCATAGGGATGAACTGGAAGCGGAAAGCAGCCGTATGGAGCCCCACATGACAGGTTGCTCAAGCTGCTGAAGGAGAAGGTGGATCAAGTCAACTTGCTGAACTCAAAGCTGTTCAGCTGGCCCTGGTCATTGCTGAAAGAGAGAAGTGGCCAAAGCTCTACCTTTATACTGATTTGTGGATGGTAGCCAATGCTCTGTGGGGCTTGCTGAAAAGGTGGATAAAGGCCAACCAGCAGCATAGAGGAAAACCAATCTGGGCTGCTGATGAATGGAAAAACATTGCCTCTTGGCTAGAAAATCTGTCTGTGAAAGTCCATCATGTAGATGCCCATGTCCCCAAGAGTCAGGCTAAATGAGGAACACCAAAATAATGAGCAGGTAGATCAGGCTGCAAAGATAGAGATGTCAAAGATAGATTGGCAACATGAGGGGGAGTTGTTCCTAGCTCGATGGGCCCATGATGCCTCAGGCCATCAGGGCAGAGATGCCACCTGTAAGTGGGCATGAGCCCCAGGGGTGGATTTAACCATGGACAGTATTTCTCAGGTTATCCATGACTGTGAGATGTGTGCTGCCATCAAGCAGGCCCAGCGGGTGAAGCCCCTGTGGTATGGTGGGCGGGGGTCCAAGTACAAGTATGGGCAGGCCTGGCAGATTGACTACATCACACTGCCCCAGACATGCCAGGGTAAGCGCTACATGCCCACAATGGTGGAAGCCACCACTGGATGGTTGGAGAACTGCCCTGTGCTTCACACTACTGGCCTGAACACCATCCCGGGCCTGGAAAAGCAAATCCTGTGGAGACATGAGAGAACTAAGTTGGCCAAAGGGACCCATTACAAGAATTGCCTTATCAACACCTGGGCCAGGGAACATGGTATTGAATGGATATACCGTATCATGCACCAGCTGCTGGGAAAGTTGAATGGTGTAACAGACTACTTCAGACTACCTGAAGGCTCATGGTGGGGGAATTCTTAGAAATTGGGAAATGAACTTAGCAAAAGCCACCTGGATGGTCAATACCTGAGGGCCCATCAATTGAGCTGGTCCTGCCCAGTCTGAACTCCTGCACACAGTGGATGGAGATCAAGATCCTGTGGTACATATGAAAGGTATTTTAGGAAAGACTGTTTGGATTAATCCCACCTCAGGCAAAGACAAACCCATCCGTGGGACTGTTTTTGCTCAAGGACCCAATTACACTTGGTGGGTAATGCAGAAAGATGGAGAAAGCCAATGTGTACCACAGGGAAACCCAGTCTTAAGTGAGAAGTGTATGTAAGGTTTCAGTGTGATGCAGATGGAAATAGAATAAGGGGTGGATAATGTCCTGGACTGAAAGATAATGTGTGTATTCCATTTGCCACCTGTCAGAAGTAGGGCAGTTTTCTTTATCTCTCCCACAAACCAGTCCTCCCTCGGGGAAATATCTTGTGTTCATGGGCCATTGAGTGTCACTGCATGACTGATAAAATTACATCATCCCATTGGGAGAAGCTCCGCCCAGGGGGAGGAGCCAAGCATTCCTTCCTGGATATAATCTGATGGTTGGAACACACAGCACCTTTCCCACTGGATTCCCAGAGGAGCAGCCCTTTCCCACTGGATTCCCAGAGGAAGACCAGACCAATCTACCCCACCACTGGATCTTCAGAGGAAAACTCCACCCTTCTACAGGATCCCTGCTCCAGCAGAACCACACCTGTCTCTGCAGGAGGGCTGCAGCCACCCTTTAATGGGACTGCTGCCAACACCCTGACACACAGGGAGTCAGGCCATATTCTCACTCTGTCAGTGTTGTTCTGTATTACTGCATTGGTTTGGGGTTTTTTTCCTTCCCTATTAAAGAACTGTTATTCCTGATCCCATATCTTTGCCTGAGAGCCCCTTAATTTCAAACCTATAACAGTTCAGAGGCAGGGGGTTCACATTTTCCATTTCAGGAGAGGCTCTGCCTTCCTTAGCAGACACCTGTCTTTTCAAACAAAGATATATATCCTTGTTGGCAAGTTTATTGGCCAATAAATCCTTTTAAGGTCTTGTAACTAGGAGTCTTGTGACCTTCTGAGCTATGTAGGGGAGATGTGAGCCAATCTCACCCTTCCTGTCTATGTAGAAGATAAGAAAAATAAACGGCATCATCTAAAAAACAAAGAGGTCCGGTCTCTAAGTCATTCCAAACTCCTTCAAGTCCTCCTAAGTGTGATTTAGCTACAAATAGATGACAGGGACTCTTAATGCTGGCTCTTTGACTCCAAAGCAGCTGCTTTAGAAACTTTCACATAACCATATGTAGTTGTGTGCCAGCAATGGATCATTTGAAGAAACTTTCCCAACTGACTTGAATAGAGGTTTGTTTGAAGGGTGTTTGAGGGGAAAGACTCCCAGCAGAGGTCTGGGCTTTGACCTAGCTGTGTCCCCTGCTGATTGTGAAGTGTGCCATCAGAAGCAGGGTTTTCTGGGCTAAAAATATCATCAAGTCACCTGGACTTGCTCTTTTTAACCTATAAAAGCTGGAGCCACTTTTGGGGCAAATTTGGAGACCTCATCTATGGGTGAATGGATGACCTAGGATTTTCCCAATTGCTGGGAATAGTTCCCCAGGTCCTTGGCGTAAAATGTGGCTCCCCAGCAAGTGCAGATCTGCAAGATGAGAAACAATTTAGGCAATTGGTGATGATTCTTTTTAAATCGCTCTCCTTTCTCTCGTACGGTACTGATTTAGGTGCACTACCTTGCTTGTTTTTGCTTGTCATTAAAACCAAGCACATATTTTTTATTGAATGTATCATCTAACACTGTGGTTTCTTCATATTCCCAGTAAAAGAAGACCATTATTTCCAGTGATGTGTCCTTTAAATCGCCTCAGTCAATCGGCAGAACACCAGGAGGCCCCTGAGGAGCCGGGGTGCTGGGAAGCCCTGAGGAATTGGGTGTCAGAGGGCACAAGCAGCCCCCAGGCAGCCGCCTTGTTCCTGGCACCCGGCTGCTCTGGCGCTTCCCCAGAGCGTCTCCCAGGCCTGCGGCAGAGCCCTCGAGGCTGGGACACCACCCCAGCAGGAGGGTGGGGACACCCCCGAGGTGCCCAGGCTGGGCTGGCTGGGCACAGGAGGGCAGGGGGCTGCTGCCAGGGCACGGCCACTGGGTGCTGCCAAGAAGGGGCAGCGGGCAGAGGCAGGGCTGGCGGCTGCCCAGGCCACAGTGCCGTGGCCGAGGCCCCCCTGACCCAGAGCTCTGGGCCTGCAGAGCTGCTGCCACCATGGGGAGGGCGGCCGTGTCTCCTCCAGCAGGGCTGCGCAGTCGCTGCTGCCCCGGCGGCTCTGGAGCCCACAGAAACAGCAGCAGAGCGGGCTCAGCAACAGCAGCACCCCGAAGGGCGGCACCTGCTCGGCCGGGCATCCGCACCCGCCGGGATGCCAGACGGGGGAGCCCGGGGGCACCATGGCCCCTGCTTTGGCAAAAGGCTCAGCAGAGTTGGCCACAATGGCTCTCTCTTGACTTGCCAGCCTCACAGCCATGCTTGGCTGCTTCAGCTGCTGCCTGTGCCCCTGACCGACTCCATGGCCGGGCTTGAGGGCAGACTCGCCTTCCCCAGGTGGCGTCCCAAGGCAGCGGCATTGGTGCCATGGGCAGAGAGACACTCTGATGGGGCACCAGCCCTGCGCTGCAGCTGCCCTCCCTATCCTCCATGCAGGCATCTTAAAGGCACATGCCTCAGCTCTGAAATGAAATCCTGGACTTGCTTGGAACAAAGGAGGCGCTGGAGAAAACCTGGGACTTCCATGGGTCAGTTTTCCTCTCCACTTGGGGAATCACAGAATGCCACAACACTTTGTGTTGCAAAGTATCACAAAGATCATCCAGTTCCCACCACCCTGCCATGGGCACAGGTGCTGTGCAGGCACAGCTGTCAGTAGAACTGGAAGAACACTTTTCCATGTTTACCTTTTCCTCCCCTGCATTTCAAGCTAACATGACAAATTCAGCTGCTTACAGCTGAATAGTGTAGCTCCCAGGATTTGGAATAGGAGTCTCCAGTGGGCCACTGTATGTCCATTCAGCCTTTGTTAGACCATCCAGATGGAGCTCAGCCCTGTGCAGCCCAGGCACAAGCAGCACACTGGTCCATTTCAGCATCCCAAAGTCTTTGGGGCTTCCTGTGCACCCTGAGACTCCTGAATCCTGTGGATACTGAAAGCCTGGTCAGAGAAAAAGCCAGATAAACTTTCCCAGAAATTGTTCTAGCAAGTTTTGAGAAGGCAGAGAGAAAGAATGAAAACAGTCTTGCAGCTGGTGTTTGAAACAGTTCTTTTCTCATCAGATGGTTTATCAAAGGGTGGTCCCTAATAAATCAACAGGTGACAGGTGTTATTAAGAGCCAATCAGGTTCTGGGTGAACCATGTTGGTTAGAAGTGTCGGGAGATTGTAATAAAGGAAGCATTTATGCCATCTTAAGATGCATGGAGTGTGTCACTTGTTTACCCATTCCTTACTCAAGGGTGACACGAATCCATTCTTGAATTCCCAGTTAGTGCTGTGCAGCACATTAGAACACAGGAATGGCCTCTTTGGCTCATTCTTGGCTTTGCTGCTCTTGCCTAAAGTAGTCATAAGGAGTATATGCCAATGGAAAAATTGTAGCTGAACACCAGGGAATTTTTCTGTATGGTTTAGAACTAAACTCTTGTGTGACTGTTCAGAGACTCCGAAATCCAGTGTAAAAATGACAGCTTTGGTATTTAAGAATCCCAGAAATGTCTCCATGGGATTTTTCTGGTCAAGGATTTGAATGCTAATGCAGAAATTACAAAACGGTTAAAAGTAGTTTTCATTGGCACCCCTCTTAAATGGCATCAGCACACTTCCAAGGGAAAGGGTATGACACTGGGGACAGTGCTTGGCACTTAATGGCTTCAGATCTGGGAGAGAAATGTTTTGCCCAATTTCACCCAGGAGTTCAGGTTTTCCCAGGGCTTTGATTGACTGGTCACTGCAGGTAGCTTTCACTAAATGCAAAAGGATGGAACAGCAGAACTTCTGGAGAAGGTGCCCTAGAGATAGGGAGAAAACCTTGAGAATGCTCAGCAGGCTCTGGAAAGCATTAAATAAAGAATCAAAAAGAGATGCAGCCCTGTGACTTTTCAGGCTCTTTGGGTCTGGAGGAAATATTTATTTGCCTTGTATCATCTACGACACAGACACACGGGCAGCACCTGGAGCGTTGAACATCACAGACTGGGCTAGTGTTTTTCCCAGAAGAACTGACAGAAGATCACATTAAACATGACAGTGCCTCTGTACAATCGAATTGTCCAGGGAAACTCAGCAGCTGATGGTGTTGTGGTGCTACTGCCAATGTCTTCCATGAAAAAATCCTTTCAGGACTGACTAACAGCTTCTGCCTTCTGACAGAGACCAAGTGTTGCCAGCAGTTGCTTCAGGTGCTCCGGCCATCAGCCCCCAATGCAGGTGGGCTTTGGCTCCCTGTGGCACAGAAGCCCCCCGGGGGCACAGGTCTCTGGGGCAGGAGATGGGCACCAGCGCTACCAGGGCTCGGGGGTGGCAGCTCTGCTTGGGCGGGGACTCTGCCACAGCTGCTGCTGTCAGCGCTGCCCGGGCCCCAGGGCTCAGAGCAGCATTCGTGCCCGGGCCCACACGTTCCCTGTGCGTGTCACACCTGCAGGTTTAGGATGGCCACGGGCCGGGACGTGTCCCAAGGAGGCCGTGCCAGCTTCCCTGCAAGGCCCCGGGCCCTTCCCAGCACGGCTGCGTGGGCAGCCCTGGGGGCTCCTTCTGCTGCCCTGAGCCCGCAGAGCAGGGCAGCGTTTGCTGATGCTCTGAGCCCTTCCTAAAGATCCTGTGGGGCTGCCTTAGACACCTGGGGCCAGGCATTCCTTCAAGCCTGGGCCATTTTGGCTGGGCTTGGGGTGGCCCCAGGGCAGGCAGCAGTGTGTGCAAGGGCCATTTGTGACATGCTGCAGCACGGTCACCGTGTCATGGAATGGGACAGGGTGTCCTTTGTGACACGTGGTGACAAAGGAGCCGGCGTTGACAGGAGCAGGCCACAGTGCTCGGAGCACACGACGGGAGAGGACAGGACAGTGCGGTGCCGTGAGGAGCCCCCACACAGCGTGCTCGTTCGTGTCCTACCCGGAGCTCTTCCGAGTTGTTACTCCTACAGGTGACCTCGTGGAAAGACTGCTGGCCTTGGTGGCCTGTGGCTTTCCCGAGGATTCTCTTTTCCAGGTGCCTGCAAGGCCAGACTTGGTGACTTCAGAACTTTTCTGAGGCATCTCCCATCCTTCTGGCCTGTGCACTCGAGGCGTGACCCTGGGACTTAGTGACCAAAACCGTTTACGAGGTGTCTCCTGTCCTTGTGGCAGGAGGCTTCGAGACCAAAGTGCAGGACTTGCTGTCCTGCAGTCTTCATGAGGCTTCTCTGTCTCAGATGCCTTCAAGGCAGAACTAAAGGACTTACTAACTCAGAACTTTCACAAGGCATGTGTCTTTAAGGTGCCCTCAAGGACAGACTCTGGCATGGCAGGCAGATTTCTCAGCCTGTTTAAAGTCTTCCGGAGGAAAAAAGAGAAAGGCCCTGGAGCTGCCCCAGGAAAACAGCCTGAAGAGCCCAAGCACTTGCAGCCACTGCAGGAGGGTGAGTGGCAGAGCTGGCCCACAGAGCTGATGGTGGCAGCCAGCTTGGCCCCATCCCTCCCATCCCATCCCATGCCATCCCTCCCATCCCATCCCATCCCATCCCATCCCATCCCATCCCCTGGGGACATACCCACAGACAGGATGGAACAGGGGCTGGGCAGACACCCTGCAGTGGCCGCGCTCCATCCCCTGGGCCATCCCAGGGCTCTCCTTGCCTGGGGAGCGCAGGGCTGGGCTGTGTTCTCCGGCCTCTCCCACAGCCCCTCAGCTCTGGCTGCGCTCGCTCTTTGCCAGATGCAGCCCAGGACAAGACACGAGAGCAGGAACCCGGCCCTGGCCGCTTCCGCAAAACCCTGAAGGTACCTGCAGCCACCCCCACCTGGGCTGGGCCTGCTGTCCCTGCTCAGCCCAGCACCACGCTTGGAGCATGCCATGCAACATCCCTGCCTTCTCTGTTCTTTATTCTCCTGCAGAGGTTCCGGAAATTCCTGCGCATTCGGCGTAGGAAGACTGGCACCACAGCAGCTGAGGGCAGAGCCCAGCCTGAGTCGGGCCTGACCGAGCTCCAGGCAGAGCCTGATGTCAGCCCAGATTCAGCTGAGCGCTCACAAGACTCTGACACCTCAGTGACTGAAAGCTGGGAAAAGGCTCTTCTCACATCAATGACCGAGGATGTGGCCATCACAAACACCGACCATGGAGAGACTCAGGGCATCGCTAATACTGACACCAAACCAGATTTGGCTGAGTGCTCAGAAGACACTGAGGCTGCAATGAATGAGGACAGGGCCAAGGCTGACATGGCATTGACTGACAATGTGGCCAACACTGGAGAGACTCAGGGCATCGCTAATACTGACACCAAACCAGATTCGGCTGAGCGCTCAGAAGACTCTGAGGCTGAAATGAATTCCAGTGATCACAGGGCAAAGGATGACATGGCAGTGACTGAGGATGTCATCACATCCGCCAACACTGGAGAGACTCAGGGAATCACAGATACTGACACCATGCCCGCTCCCACTGTGATTCATGTTCCCACTAAGGATTCTTTTGAAGAGAGTTCTGTTCCTTCTCAGCAGCAGGTAAGCAGCCTGGGGCCAGGCCTGGAGGCCTGCCAGGATCGTGTGTCCCCTCAAGCCATGGTCACTGGGCCCCCTCAGCCTTTGAGGCCAGCACAGTGTGGCGGGAAGGGAAGCACTTCTTGGGGGAAACTGGGCAAGTTGCTGCCTTGGACAGCACTCAAAATCTCCCCCATGCCTCCTCCAGGTGCCAGCAATTGTAAGGAACATTCACCAGAGGCTGGTGTCCCATGGCACTGTGGTTGCCAGGCTGAAAAGTGACATTGTGAGGCTGGCTGAAGAACACCCTGTGGACGTGGTGCTGACCCTCCTGCGCTGTGCCCCAACGTGTGACAGGTACGGGGCCCACGTGCCTGCACAGCTCAGGGCTCACCAGCCTTTGGGGCCCATGGCCCTGCACAGCCTGTGCTATGGGCTTTGCCAGACAGGCACAGAGGTCCAGGACCCTGGGGCCCCTCTGCTTCCCGATCCTGCTGCCAATGCTCCCTCCCTGCCCCTCAGGGCACCGGGGCTCTGTCACCTGGGCCCCCACAGCTGCACAGGGCACGGTACTGGCACTGAGATGCCCCTGACACAGAGCTCTGATCCCACAGAGCTGCTGCAATGATATGGAGAACTATAGGATCATCGGGACCAGCCGTCGAGAAAGTGCTGCCAACACTGCTCTGCGTGATGGAGGATTGGCCTGTGCACAGCGCATGCTCCTCTGACGGGGACGACAGGGACATTTTTGCCCTGGCTGTGAGTTTCTGGATTTGGCCTCTGCTTACCCCTCGGTCACCTCCCCAGCAGCTCTCCATCCTCTCCATGCCTCAGGCGCTGGGCTGAACCCTGGTCTAGGGGCAGGCTCAGGGGGCACCAGGCCCGCTGCTCCACCTGCATCTGCCCTTGGGCCCTGCCCCATGGACACCTCGGCACTGAGCACTGTCTTGGGCTGCTTCTTTTGCAGGCAACTCTGGTGATCTGGGTTATCATGCCTGAGTGCCATGAGGCGATGCTGCTTTACTCCTCCCGCCTGTTTGTGGCTCTGCTCTTCCATGTTGTCATCACCACACAGCAGATGCCACCAGAGGAAGTTGATACCTTCTGGAGAGATTGCCGGGAGGAACACTATGTTCCCAACAAGCCCAACAGGTCCCAGTCCGCCTGGCCTTCCCATGCCCTTGTGGCCAGTGCCATCGCTCCCAGTGTGACCTGGGCTTTGCTCTGCACACAGGTTTGCAGTGCAGGCCATGAAGGCTCTGCTCTACCGACTGAGCTGTGACAATGAGGTGATGTCTATAGAGCGCAAGTGTGGCTGGGACACGCTGCTGTGTGCTCACACCCAGCACTATGCCGTGGGTCTGCTGGCCAGGTGAGACCCCCTGCTCCCCATTGCCCCCGGCATTTGTGCCCTGTGCCCCACTCAGTCCCTGTGGTCATGGGTCAGAGAGCCTCGTCACTGAGGGACGGCCAAGGAGACTGGAAAAGGCTGGGAGAGGAGGGTGCCCAGAAGGGGCCACCTCCCACAGCGCTCACATCCCTGCCAGGGATGCTGGAGAAAGACCAGACCTCTGTGAGTCATTCCTGGCAGAAGTTTGCCCCTCCACCTCATGGTCTTGGTGCCTTTTTTGCCCTTCCAGGAAGATGCGCCCTGTCTCCCTCTCCTTGTGTTCTGGGATTGCTCTACGCCTGCTTGGGCTGCTCGGCAGGGAGGAGCCACACTGGGATCTGCCCGCCCTGGCATTCCTTGTGGAGGTGAGCCTCAAGGCCAGCGCTGCCTGGCTGAGCTGCCTCCCAGCTCTCTGCCCTCTCACAGCCACAGCTGCCTGGGACGGTGCCCGTGCCCTGTGCTGCTGCCTGGGCCCAGCCCTGTGCGCTTCTGAGCTCCTGCTGGCCGGCTCCCTGTCACTGCCCTGTGCCTTTCAGTTCCTCGAGTGCCTGGATTGGAGTGAAGCTGCTGACAGCACACTGGAGATCATGTCAAGGTACCTGCAGAGCGAGTGCAGGGAGAGGCGTCGCCTGGCACTCAGAAGCCTCGTGGTGCTCAGCAAGGATCCCTTGATGGTGAGTAGGGGGCAGCGGCTGAAGCTGTGCTGGGGAAAGCTGCCCCTTGGGCTGGCAGGGCTTCAGGAGCTGAGGCAGCTGCTCCCAGCTCTCCTGCCTCACCTGCCCCAGTGCTTTGGCTCAGGCCATTGGCCTGTGGGCCCTGCAGTAGCAGGGTGGGCTTGCAGTGCCAGGGCGGTGGTGGCGGTGCAGCCGACCATGGCTTCCTAGCACAGCCTTGGGTTCCACACAGGCCAAGCGTATATGCAGCGTTTCTCAAAGCCTTCTGGAGCTGCTGAGTGATACAGATGGAGAGGTGGTCAGAATGACGCTCTCTGTGTTGACTAACTTGCTGAAGAACAATGACATCCTGGTATCTGACACCACTGCCCCGAAGCTGGCTGAGGCGCTCCTGCTGCTCTTTGACCACGTAAGGCTCTGTGTCCCCAGCCTTGGGCACTGGTTGCTGCCCAGAAACTTTGGGCCCCGTGGATTTTTGTACTGTTCAGATGGGCCTGGAGTAGCTGGTGCTGACTTGTTTTTCCTTTCCTCTAGGACAACAGCCATGTGCAGCTGCTCTCCCTTAACCTCTTCTTCAAGGTGATGGATTTGGTAGTAGACGAGGGAAAAAAGCCCCTTAAGTCAATTGTGTGCCAGAGCCTACCTCCACTCTTCTTCCACTGCCATGATGAGAATCAGCATGTGGCAGAGGTGAGGAATCATGGGCTGCTGCTGTCCCCCTGGGAGGGGACTGGGCTGCCTCCTGCCCTGGCACCTTGCGGGCTGCAGCCTCCTCCAGGCTGTGCCACTGGGATGCCCCTGTGCCCTGGCCTGTGGGGCCATCTGTGCCTCTCTGCTGCTCTCCAGGCCTCTCGGGAAACACTACAATGTGCGGCCGGGTTCCTGAAGAAGAGGGAACTCAAGCAGCTGGTGGAGACAGAGAACCTGTTGACGTTTGCCGAGGTCCTGGTAAGGACAGCCTGGAAGCACCAGTGTCAGCCTGGAGAAGGCCCCTGAGGGCGGCGCTCAGTGTGCGGGGCTGGCAGCTGTGCTCCTGCCCGCTGCTGCAGCCAGAGGCCGCGCGGGCTCTTCTCCAGGCTCCCGTGGGCCCGAGCCGGGTGCCCATGGAGCCCCGGCCCGGCGGGGCTGCGGGCTGGCACCGCGGCTCCCCGGGCAGCAGCCGGCCCTCTGCCCCCTGCCCTCGGGAGCCCTTGGCCAGCGGCTGCTGGCTGCGCCTCAGGCCTCTGCGGCCAGGGGAGGCCGGGGCTGGGCGCAGGCAGCGCCCGGCCCAGGGGCCGAGCCCGCGCCAGCCCTTCCCTCCTGCCGCTCTCTGCAGCTGGCAGAGGACAGGAGCCGAGCGGCCGAGCACCTGCGCCGGGCCCTGCGCTACCTGGAGAGCCCACAGGAGCCCCTGCGAGAGGCGGCCATCACGTTCATGGGTGAGCCACGAGCCCGGGCTCCCTCCCCGGCCCGGCCCGCCGCAGCTCGGCCCCAGCCCCGCCTGCTGCCCCGGCAGCGCCAGCCGGGCCCGGCGCCGTGGAGCCCCGCCCGGCCTGGGCATTGCTGCTGCCGCCCTCTGGCAGCCGTGCCCTGGGGCGGCAGCGTGCGGCAAGGGCCGGGCTGAGCCCTGCCGGGCCAGCAGCCCGTGTGGCCACAGCGCCGGCAGCGCCGCTGGCAGGGAGCTGTGCCGCTGGCGCCCTGACAGGCTCTGTGTTCACAGGCAGCGCCGGGGTGCTCCTCAAGGGGCAGCCAGGAGATCTCCAAGTCATCTGTGAGGGTGAGTGACGGCAGCGGGCTGACTGCGGGGGTTGGCGCAGGGAGCTGCAGAGCCTGAGCAGGGAGCTGCAATCCCTGTCCCGGCTGGGGCCGGCCTCGCTCCTTGTGTGGATGAAGAGTGGCGTGGGCAGTGCGCACAGAGGTTTCAGACACCCCCCTCTCTTGTGGCCGTGGCAAGAGCTGGGTGGGATGGCCCTCACAGGAAGGTCTCCTAGGATTCCCACAGATCCAGGCTCTTACCGTGGCTCTGTTCCTCTCTCTTCCAGCCCTTCTAGCCCTGAGGAGAGATGACAGCCCTTCGCAGACAAACATAGTTGTTCAACAGATATTCAGTGAAAAAGCTGCAGAAGTGGCTCAGAAGAGCGAGTGTTTCTTTAAGACCTCCAAATGCAATGGAAGATGAGACTACCTTGAGAGTAGAAGAGACCAGCTGGAGTTCCAGACACAGCTGATGATTGGCCTGCGGGAAACTTGCATTGCTTCAGCCCTCTCCCTGCTTATAGATAGCTCCCTCCCTCCAGCCCTCGGCCTCTGCCCAGCCCTTCTTTTTCCCTCCACTCTCCCTCCCTGTGGACAACTCTTTCCCTTTAGCCCTTAGCTTCTGCCCAGCCCTTCTTTTTCCCTCCACTCTCCCTCCCTGTGGACAACTCTTTCCCTTTAGCCCTTAGCTTCTGCCCAGCCCTTCTTTTTCCCTCCACTCTCCCTCCCTGTGGACAACTCTTTCCCTTTAGCCCTTAGCTTCTGCCCAGCCCTTCTTTTTCCCTCCACTCTCCCTCCCTGTGGACAACTCTTTCCCTTTAGCCCTTAGCTTCTGCCCAGCCCTTCTTTTTCCCTCCACTCTCCCTCCCTGTGGACAACTCTTTCCCTTTAGCCCTCAGATCCTGCCGATCCCCTTTTTTCCCTCCCAGCTCATCCCTTTGCTTTGCCTTCCATTAATAAACAGTTTGGCTTCTTCACTTTGCCTGCATCTCTCTGGAGCTGAAGCAAATCCGGGGCCCTGGGACACACAGGCCCCTGCTGCCGTTCTCTGCCACGCCGTGTTTTGTGCACAGACAAAGGGGAATGAGGGCAGGTCAGGCTGGAAGGGTCCCTGTGCTGAAGGTGCAGTTCTACAGCACTGTGCAGTTCCAGATCTTGCTGAGCACCTTAGAGCCCCTGAATTTTGGAAGAGCCAACCTGAGTATGCTTTGAACTCAGCTGTGAGGGATTCCATGTGATGCCGAATTTTGCCCCAAAAGGCGAGAAATTACTGCTTAAAAGACTCAGTCAAATAAGCAGGAGGTATTTTATTACGACGTCGGAGAAATCCTAAAATGGGATTTCTGAATCTTTACAGCAAAAGCGTACCTTTTTATACAGTTTTAGGTTTGGGATTACATCATATTCATGCATATACATATGGGGAGTGGTGTAGGCGGAGCGTGGGCGGGGACTTCTCTTTTGAGGATCTTCTCAGGGGTCGTTCCGGTCGGCCTTCATCATCTTCGAGGAGTCTTCCTCTTTAAACTTTTGAACCTCTCCCCAAATTTGGTCAATTCCCGGTGTAGTTGGCTTAGTCTCCAGGCCTTGGCAAGGGTCTCAGGGTCAATTTGACATGTTGGCCCTAAACGTGCTTTACCCAGCAGTTGTTCTTGACTCTGAAATGCACTGAACTTATCACTGTCTGTCCTTATCTCTTCCCTGTCATTATGTTCCATACCTTACCCAATTTATTGCTCTATGTGATTTCCTAACATTGAATATTTCCCATAACTGCTTTATATTCTATGCTTTAACCCATCATCTCTTGAAAGTAACTGTTTTAGGGGCTTCATTTCCCTCCTTTTCTTATAACTTACGAATTCTTTCGTCAAGTTCTAATCCTTCGGGGCGTTGATACGCCCGCACCATCGCCCAAATCATTTGGATCTTACTCATCAAGGATTTCAGCCTCCACCACAAGCATAGGTTCATAAAAGTCAGTATAAGCATTGCTATAGTTAAAATTAGTATCGGGTGTATCAGGTAATGAAAGACCTGTGTTGCTGTTGGGGAAAATCCTGTGAAAACGTCCCACCAGTGATGTTGGCCTACTTGTTCTACTTCAGTCAGGATGTTTTTTATTCTTTCTGAGTTGTGCTCCACCTGTAGGACCATGCGCTTAACTGTTTGGTTCACTTTTTGCACCAGTCTTCTTACTTCTGGATGCACGAGCATCGCCTTAAGAACCTCGACATCTATACCTATCTGTAATTTTGGCAACTCATGATACAGGTCGTAGTCTGCATTAATTAGCTGCTGGGTGGTTACAGGAGCGGTATAGTTAAAATCACAACCTATAATCTTGGTAAAATTACATACACAAAAGTTAGTATTGTTAGTTTCCTCTTGGCAACTATCTACAGTTATGTTACTGCAAGCTGTTCTGACGCAGGCGCATCCATTCCCTACATAATAAACCTGCGACCGTACTCTATTGTGTGGAAGCATTTCAAAAGTGCATACACTATTTTCAGCATCTAAGCATAAATCTTCTGTTTCTACTATAGCATTTTCACATATGTATCCTAGTTGCCCCCTAGGAATACATGCTTCTGTACTAACAGACTGCCACTTATCTTTGGCGTCATCATAACTCGCCCAAACATTATGATCTACTGGCCTAACAAGGACATTCTGATGTATGGTCCCTAAGGTAAGGATAGGGAAAATTGCCCTTTCCTCTGCAGCACTGATGGTAAGAACATAGGCTTCAATGTGCTCATGCTGTGGTACATAAGTAAAGTTTACTAATTGCCACCAGGCTTGATGGTCCCTTTCAAATTGTGTAGTATGACTATCCTTCAGTATCGTTTCTCTTATTTCCTGGGACAGCGTTCCTGACGTTCCTTCTCTTATTATCCCTGCTGCCACTGCTAATGTCTCCTGTATAGCCGGCAATTCTAGCAAAATCTTCAGCAGTGTGATTTGCTACCAGGGTTAGTAACCTAACTACCAGTGATTGTGTTTCTGCCAATGTAAGCATGGATGAACTCAGGGGCACTTTAAGTTTTCCTAAGTTGGTGGTGACAGTACTCAATTTGTTAACCAATACTTCTTGATCTATGGTATTCAGTATTCTAAATCTAGTGCCGACCTATCCACTTATATCCCTTTGCGCCCGCCTGTGATAAGACCTAGTAGCTAGCCATGCCTCCCATCTTTTAAGGCTTTGTTGTATGAACGGTTGACAGTCTTTTTGCAGATGGGTAATGTTGGTCTGAATATTCATTTGCACCTTTTTCAGAGAGTATGTGGGGTCTAGCAGCAGTTTCAGTTCATTTGACCTCCTTACTACCTGGGGCCCGATAAAGGTTAAGTTATGCACCTTTCTACATTCAATTGGTGGAGTAATTTCTTGGGGCAAGTCTAAATTTGGATATAAGGAGATCACGTCTTCCGGTAATGCCACTTCGTATCTGGTAACACGTCTGGGGAAACTAGTACCCTGTTCCAGCGTTTTCGACTCCCTTTCACATGCGAACGTCATCGACTGATCTAATCTAAATGCCATCTCACACTGTGCTTTCCCTTCCTCGGGACCGCTAGATGCTACAATCTTTCCCACAGGAAAGAGGAGAGGGTGAGGGTCAAAGGTTATATTTTGAGGATGTAGTTCCCCAAGTGAATCTTCTCTATAAATTACCGAGTTTCGGGGTTGTGATCCAGGTGGGTCTTCCCTGAAGTCACTCCACAGACATGAAATTGGGCCCTTTTGCTGGATCCAAACTGTGGGCTTGCCCATTTTCACTGGACTAAAGGTAATCAGATTATGTTTAAAAGTTGGCATCAAGGGTTGGATTGTTAATACCAGCCGTCTTGTTTTTCCTTCTACTGGGTCAAGTTCCCGGCACCCAATTTGGATTTGATCTCCCTTCTGTGCCACTAGGTATGTCCGCTTATCCCATTCCTCTTTTGGGTATGGCTGATTGTTACGCAAGGCATAAACCTCGAAATAGGGCCCCTTCATCCCTGACTCCGGGTGAATACACTGGTGTGCATTGGACCATGGGTCTATTGGGGCAGAGTTTCGAGGAAAAACTACATTCTGCCCGAATTGTATGGATGTTAGAAAAATAACTATCATAAGTATGGTTTCCCCCATTGATCTTCCTACCATTTGTATTTAATGTCAGTTTGTGCTGGATTCTCTCGTGATCCTGAGGGGTTAGCTGATTCAGAAGGCTCCACATCCAAGGCAGGTCTTATCCATTTAGCTGGGATCCAAAGAGAACTTGGCTGGCATTCATATGGAACCCCAAGGGTCTGATGATCAGGATAGTAGGGGTCTGGAGTGGAATCCGGGTCACGGTGTTTACTCCTCTTGTTTACTCCCCGGTGCTTTCTTGACCCGTGAGTAATGGATCCACGTAGGTCGCTCCTTGATTCGAACCGCGGTGAAGGTGGTCAGCAGCACTTGGAAAGGTCCTTCCCACTTTTCTTGTAGGGGTTTTCCTAAAAGATTCTTAACATACACCTAATCACCGGGATTAAAAGGATGCAACTTACAGTTAGGTTGTTTAGGTTGGTGGTCAATCACCACCGCAGCATTCTTGTCAAATTGCTTCTCCACCATAATCACATAGTCATAAATATACTGATTACTTATTTGATCTACAGCGTCCCCATTTACAGTTTGCATAGCATAAGGTCTGCTGTACAGAATTTCAAATGGGCTTAGCCTTTCTTTCGATCTTGGCTTGACCCTCAGTCTAAGCAGAGCAATAGGCAAAGCTTGATACCAATGCAAATTAGTCTCCTGGCATATTTTGGCAATCTGCTGCTTAATAAGATGGTTCATCTTTTCCACCTGGCCGCTGGCCTGTGGGCGATAGGGCGTGTGTAATTGCCATTTGATTTGTAGTGCTTTGCTTATTGCCCTTACCACTTTTGCACAGAAATGTGTACCCCTATCCGAAGAAATGCTCTTCGGTACCCCAAACCGTGGAATGATTTCATTCAACAGTACTTTGGTCACTTCTCTTTCCTTATTTGTTCTGCAAGGGAATGCTTCAGGCCACCCAGAAAATGTATCAGTTAATACCAGCAAATATCGAAACCCTCCTTTTCTTGGGAGCTCAGAAAAATCAATTTGCCACACTTCACCTGGGAATTTACCTCGATTTATGGCCCCTGGATGTATCTTAGTTCCTGTATTCGGGTTGTTCTTCAGGCACCTCTCACACTGGGATGTGACATGTTTTACAGTGGTGAACAATTTTGGTCCTGCTATCCGAGCCTGCAAATACTGGTATAGCGGGTCCAAACTCCAATGGGCTTTCTCGTGTTCTGCTTTCACAAACTGCCACATCGTATTCCCTGGTATTATTAACTGTCCCGTTTCCAATTGACCCCAACCATTCTCTAACATTTTACCTTTATTTCTCTGAATCTACCTGTGATCTGACTCCTGATATTCTGGCCGAAAATTTGTGTCTAACTCACCTGGTACTAGAGCTGCTACTTTTATTTCTTTAGTTCTTGCAGCAGCTAATTTAGCCTCTGCGTCTGCTCTTCTATTCCCTATCTCCGGGATAGTGTCCCCCTTTAAATGTCCCTTACAATGCATTATGGCCACCTGTGCTGGGAGCTGGACTGCTTCCAGCGGTCGCAGGACCTCTTTTGCGTGTTTGACTGTTTTTCCTTGAGCAGTTAACAGTCCCCTTTCTTTCCAGATGGCCCCATGAGCATGTACGACGGAAAAGGCATACTTAGAGTCTGTCCATATGTTGATCCGCATGTTCTCCGCCAACTCCAGGGCTCGAATCAGAGCTATCAGTTCTGCCTTCTGGGCTGAAGTCCCTGCGGGTAAAGGGTTCGACTCAATTACCTCTTCTGCGGTGGTAATTGCATAGCCGGCCATTCTCAGTCCCTGCCTCACGAAGCTGCTTCCATCCGTGAACCAGTCGTCCGCATCTTCGAATGGTTCTTCTTTGAGGTCCGGGCGGCTGGAGTAGACGGCCTCAATTGTTTCCAGGCAGTCGTGCTCGATCGGCTCTGCTGGGGCTCTCCCTTCTAGGAATAAAGCTGGGTTCACAATGTTAGTGACCTGAATAGTCACGTCATCTGACTCAGCCAAAATGGCCTGGTATTTTAAAAATCTGGAAGGTGACAGCCAGTGGTTACCTTTCTGCTCCAACACAGCTGAGACGGTGTGAGACACCAGCACCGTTACCTTTTGGCTGAGCGTGAGTTTCCTGGCCTCTTCGATATTAATGATTACTGCGGCCACCGCTCTCAGGCAGCCAGGCCATCCCTTGCTTACTTCATCCAACTGTTTGGAGAAGTAGGCCACAGCTCTCTTACGTGGTCCTAACTGCTGTGCCAGGACTCCTAGGGCCATCCCCTGTCGCTCGTGGGAGAACAGCCAGAATGGTTTTGATACATCTGGGAGACCTAAAGCTGGTGCTCTCATTAGCTCCTGTTTCAGCTTTTTGAAGGCCCCCTCTGCTTCGGGAGTCCAAACTAGGACACTCTTGGTCTCTTTCAACAAATCATACAGCGGTTTAGCGAGCATCCCGTACTGGTAGATCCATAGCCGACACCAACCTGTCATCCCCAGGAAGGCACGCAGTTCTCTCACCGTCTCTGGTTTAGGCATCTGGCAGATGGCCTCTTTTCTGGCTGCTCCCAGGGATCGCTGTCCTCTGGAGACTTCGTATCCCAGGTACACCACTTCTTTTTGCACCAGCTGCGCTTTCTGTTGGGAGACTCGATATCCACTTAAACCCAGAAAGTTTAACAGGGAAATAGTCCATGCAATGCACTCTTCTTCTGTCACTGTTGCTATTAGGAGGTCGTCTACGTACTGTAGGAGAGTGCCATCTCCCAGCGGCCTTTCCCACTGCTCTAACTCTTTGGCTAACTGATTCCCGAAAATCGTGGGGGAGTTACACCATCCTTGGGGCAATACTGTCCACGTAAGTTGGGTCTTTCTTCCTCTATCCACAAATTCCCACTCAAAGGCAAAAATCTTTTGACTCTCAGGAGCTAAAGGAAGGCAGAAGAATGCGTCTTTCAAATCCAATACGGTGAACCATGTCAAACTATCTTTCAGTTTAGTTAAAAGCGTGTATAGGTTAGCAACTACCGGACGTAATGTCTTGGTTATCTCATTTACTGCTCTCAAGTCTTGGACTAATCTATAAGTTCCATTAGGTTTCTTTACTGGCAGAATTGGGGTGTTAAAATCTGATTCACATTCTATCAATAATCCTAATTCTAAGAACCTTTTAATTATGGGCTCGATTCCCTTTCTATCCTCTAACCTCAGTGGGTATTGTTTCCTAACCACCGGCCTTGCTCCAGGTATAAGTTCAATAATGATAGGTGTTGCTTGTTTTGATTTCCCAGGTGTATCAGTAGCCCATACTAGTGGGTATACTTCACTTAGGATTCGCCTGATGTTGTAATTCTCAGGCTTGGGTTCCACACAGCTGATTGTCAGGCTTAGAGCTGTGATCAGCTGTTCCTCATTTACTTGGAATTCCAATTTGTCTTTGTTGAACTTTATTATGGCTCTCAAATTCTCCAATAGGTCTCTCCCCAATAAGGGCTTTGGCGAATTTGGTAAATACAGGAACTGATGAATTCCCATTTGTTTCCCAATTTTGTATTTGATGGGTTTCAAAAAGTAAGCTTTTTCTGGTTGGCCTGTTGCTCCCACAACTTGCACAAATTCATCACTTTTAGGTACCAATTCCTGATTTAGAACCGAAAAGGTTGCTCCTGTATCAATCAAAAAGTCTAATTCTTTTTCACTTTCCCCTAGCTCTATTTTAACCAGTGGGTCTGCTAGGGAACGGCCCACCGGTCCCCCTCAGTCGTTATCTTGTTGTGTGGCCGTAGTAGTGCCCAATAGTCTCTCCCTTAACTGGGGGCATTCCTGCTTCCAGTGTCCCATTTTCAGGCAGTACGCACACTGGTTTGGCCCCACTCTAGTTGGGTGGGGTTGGAGTCTCCCCCCCCCTTCTTGCCGGATTGCCTCTACTTCTTCCCCTGGTTCCAGGTCCCGAGTAACCTGTATTCTGAGCTGCCACGGCTACAGCCACCACTCGAGCTATCCTCCTGTCCTCCTTTTTCTTCTCCTCAATTTCCCTATTATTATACACCTTCCATGCTTCATTTAGCAGTGTCTCCAGGTTTTTTTATTTGCTGGATGCTCAAGCTTTTGCAATTTCTTCCTGATGTCTGGATTACTTTGTCCCATCATTAATCCTAACAGGTGTTGTTTCCCTTCTTCCGTCGCTGGGTCCAGGGGTGTGTATTGTCTCATGGCTGCCCTAAGTCTATCCAAGAACTCTGATGGGGTCTCATCCTTTCCCTGCCTGATGTCATATAGCATTGACCAATTGATAGCCTTGGGGATCGCGTTACGCAAGCCCATTGCTATCAATAGCAATAGTGCAGTTGCTCCCTGCCTCGCTCTCGCATGTCTCATTACTGTTCTCGAGATACGGTGAAATCACCTCCCGGTGAGTTGCTTTCGTCCCCAGTCTTTGGTGTACTGGTTTCTATTTTACGAGCACTTCTATTCTTGGGTGTGCTACCGTCTCCATACAAGCTTAGTTCGGGGGGGCTACGCGTCTCCCCTCGGCTCTCTGCTCCCGGCGGACTACCTTCTTCTCTCTCAATCTCTAATCTAGGTGGGCTTCCAGCATCTCTGTAGCTTCCCGACCCCTGCAGACTATCCAATCCCTGTGGGCTGCCTTCTCCCCTGTTATCTTCTGACCTTAACGGGCTAGCCTTCCCCCAACTCTTATCTAACTTATCAGGGCTGCACTCAAACTTAGATTTCCACCATCGTTCCAGTTCTTTTAATGGGGTCGGATCCTCTCGTTCCTCTCCTGGTTTGGGGAGGGGCCCTGGATGGTATTCCCACAGGCTTATTTCACTCTCTTTTCCACTGTCCCTCCTTGTTAGCTTAAGACATCGCTGCCCAATGCTACATGCATCGCAGCAACGTTCTTTAGGTTTTGAGCCTTTCTTATCCTTTTCCAGGGCTAGTACCAGAGGGTCTTGAGGGACTGCATTAATTCCACACTCTTTTTGCCACTCAGGTTTATTCCTCAGGGTGAAGAACATGTCTGCATACATCACTTCATCCCATTTATTGAGCCGGCGGAGGAAGAGCATTAGTTGTAAAATGGTATTATAATTAATTGTCTCCTCTGGTGGCCATTTCTCACCATCATCCAATTTATACAACGGCCACCACTGCGTGCAGTATTTAAGGAGTGTCTTTTTACTTATATTTCTTCCTGGAATCTCCCCCAAGTCTTTCCAATGCTTCAGAATACATCTTAAGGGGGTTTTCATATTTATATCTTTGCTCGGTTGACTCCCCATTGCTATTTTCTGGGTCGGTGTTTCTTATCCCACCAAGTAAATCTCCTTCCCACAAGCACTATATACTAGTTTATCTTAGCACTTCATTCATACAATATCCAAGCGCTTCGTCCTTTTCTGACCTGGCCTCTCGCGAGGGACAGGAACTGCAGAGCCGGACTCCCACTCGCTTCGCAGCCGGGCTGCGTCTCAGACACACTCTCTCATACACGGTGCCAATTCATTCAAACTGTCCTACCTTTCTGTTCTATCAGAATACACTGCTTTACCGTAAGATGTCGCCGGCAGACTGTAAGATACCGATATTGGTCGGCTCCAGGCCGTCACACACTCGCAAAACTGTAAATCAATAGTACGGTTTTGCCGATAATATCACAACAAATTTCAGACAACATAAAAACCACTAAACTCGTCCCTTTGCAAAAATCTTACAGTCAATACATAAAAGCATACAACAGGGTTAAACAAAGGTATAAAACGTATACACTCCTTCCAAGTTCCTCCAAGGGAGTGGAGAAAATTGGACCGAGTCCCGGAATTTAGTTCAGTTCAGATAAAAACAAAAACTGACCACTCTTTTTAACCCTTAAATCACAGTTTCAAACAAACCAACAAGATCAATACAAGAAGAACAAGTGCATCAGAGTCTTGCCTCTTTTTTTCTTACTCTCCTTATTATATTTTTTTTTCTATTTTTTTTTTCTCTTTTTTTTTTTTTTTTTTTCTTTTTTTTTTTTCTTTTTTTTCTTTTTTTTTTTTTCCAATTACCAAAAGGTATCCAATTACCAAAAGGTACCCACCAAAGGCATCAATTACTGGTTAGCAAAGACACCAATTACCAAAAGGTACCCACCAAAGGCATCAATTACTGGTTAGCAAAGACACCAATTACCAAAAGGTACCCACCAAAGGCATCAATTACTGGTTAGCAAAGACACCAATTACCAAAAGGTACCCACCAAAGGCATCAATTACTGGTTAGCAAAGACACCAATTACCAAAAGGTACCCAAAAATACCAATTAGGGATTCTTTACCAGAGCGTCCTCTGGTTTACCCTCCGGTGGTCACGTCTGACCCCGTGTTCCCACAAAGCGCTTTACCCTAAAACCAATGAACAATGATAAAAAAAAATACCTCTTTAATTTGGAGCAGGAGAAGCAGGAGATGCAGGGAACCCTTCGTCCACCAAAGAGCGCTTGGTCCGAGGGGGAGTCTCTTCTGACAAAAAGTCGTCAGGGGCGCCCAGAGGGTCCCAGCCCCGGACCCAGCGAGGGGACTCCTCAGATCCTGGATCCCCTGCTTCGTCCCATCTGGGTCGCCAGAAATGATGCCGAATTTTGCCCCAAAAGGCGAGAAATTACTGCTTAAAAGACTCAGTCAAATAAGCAGGAGGTATTTTATTACGACGTCGGAGAAATCCTAAAATGGGATTTCTGAATCTTTACAGCAAAAGCGTACCTTTTTATACAGTTTTAGGTTTGGGATTACATCATATTCATGCATATACATATGGGGAGTGGTGTAGGCGGAGCGTGGGCGGGGACTTCTCTTTTGAGGATCTTCTCAGGGGTCGTTCCGGTCGGCCTTCATCATCTTCGAGGAGTCTTCCTCTTTAAACTTTTGAACCTCTCCCCAAATTTGGTCAATTCCCGGTGTAGTTGGCTTAGTCTCCAGGCCTTGGCAAGGGTCTCAGGGTCAATTTGACATGTTGGCCCTAAACGTGCTTTACCCAGCAGTTGTTCTTGACTCTGAAATGCACTGAACTTATCACTGTCTGTCCTTATCTCTTCCCTGTCATTATGTTCCATACCTTACCCAATTTATTGCTCTATGTGATTTCCTAACATTGAATATTTCCCATAACTGCTTTATATTCTATGCTTTAACCCATCATCTCTTGAAAGTAACTGTTTTAGGGGCTTCACATGGCAAGCATCCATGGAGGGCAAAGGAGCTTGGAATGCTGGAAGTTTTCAAGAGTAGCTTCCTGAAAGCACAGCAGTGCTCCATCCCTGCACAGGATGAGGAAGAGGGCAGAACCAGGGATCTTAGCAGGGAGCTCTGGCTGTGCCTGAGGGCAAATGAAGCAGCAGCACGGTGCCCGAGACTCGAACATGCGGCCGTGCCGGTGCCCACAGCGCTGTCAGGGCAGTGCCGGGATCCCGGCTGTGCTTCTGCTCCCCACAGGTGAGGAACGGCAGCCCCAGGCTCAGAGCCAGTCAGAAAGCCAACCAAGGGAGAGCAGAGGGAGGGCACCCTTCCAGTCTCTCTCGGGCATGGCCACAAAACAGCCCCCACTGCTTCTTCCTCCGCCTGTGTTTGGGCTGTGCTGTGGCAGAGCCAGCCAGGTTGGGCTCTGCGTTCCAAAGCCTGTTGGGAGCGGGCATGAAAAGTGCTGTGTGCACAGCAGAGAGTCCTGGAAGGTGCTGGCAAGAACCTCTAAAGTAAATATAGGATCTTTCAGTTCAAATATGTGGTTTCCTTTAGCAACAAACAGCTCCTCTGACTCTGTCAGTGCTTGCTCCCCCAGGGCTTCTGAAAGGCTGCCCGGCCCCGCGGGGCGGCCCCAGCGGGTTCGAGTTCCCGCCCGCAGCTGAGGGGAGCGGCGGGGCGGGGCCGCCCGCGCCTGGGCGGGAAACGCTCCCTGCGGCGGGGAGCGAGCGGGTGGCGGCGGCGGCGCAGCGGGGACCGGCCCGGCCCTGCCGTGTCCCTCAGGGCGAGCCCACGGCCCCTCAGCGGCCCTGGCGTCCCTTCAGCCAGCGGCATGTGCGCTCAGCCACACGCGGCGTGCCCGTGTCCCCCTCAAGTGACACTCCCGTTCCCTCAGTGACACCGCTGTACCCTGAGGGACACGACAGACACCCACCTCCCCTCAGGGACTCTCACTGGCCTCAGTGACATGCAGGGCATCTGCACACCATTCAGAGACCATCATGACACCTCAGCGACCCATGGGGCATCTGCCTTCCATTCAGTCACACAGAAGGCACCTGCAACATGCTGGGGAAGCCTCAAGTCTGCTCAGTGACCCACATGTGCCCTCAGCATTGGGACACCCACCTTTCCCTCAGTGACCTTCACGTCCCATCAGCAAATCAAGAGGCACCAGCCATCCTGTAGGTGACTCATGCGAGTGCAGTGGGTCATGGTGGCCAGGGGCCAGCAGCAGGCAGAAATCCATCAGGGCTGGGGAAAAGGCTCTGCTCTGCTTACAGCATGGGCTGAGGGCCGGGAGAGCTCCATTTCCCCCTTGAGATGTTGGAGACAGGGCCTTTCACCCTCCTTATAGGGCTGCCCCTTGCTGCAGACAGCAAAAAGAGCACAATGGCAAAAGGCCAAGGACAGCAAAGCGAAGAGCCAGCCCTGCACACAGGGAGGTGGCCCAGTGCAAAGCCAGCTTGGCACCCTGAAGGTGCCCACCACACTCCCATGTGTCCCTGCCCTGGGAATGCCAGGAATGCCCTTTGTCCAGAGGGCCTTTCTGTGGCCCCTTTGGGCTCAAGCTGCTGCTCTTCTGGCTCAATGGGGCCTAAAGGCACTGAGCTCGGCCTCCCCCATGGCAACAGGAACAAGACTCGGCAAGCAGGCAGTGGAGCTCAATGCCTAAGACTGAGGGGCTGGGAGCTCCAGTCTGGAGCACAGGGAGGGCACACGCCCAGCCCCACAACTCCTGCCCTCACAGCCCTGAAAGGCCGGGGCCAGGGTTCCAGACCTGATTCCAGAGGGTCCCTCACACCGCCCACTGCAGAAGCGCCAGAGCACCCGGCTGTCAGGAAGAAGGCGGCTGCCAGGGGGCTGCTTGTGGCCTCTGACAGCCCATTGCTCAGGGCTTGCCAGCGCCCCAGCCCCTCAGGCCCTGCCCCAGCCCGGCCAAGCTGCCCGGCAGCAGCGCCGCAGCCCCACAGCAGCTCCAGAGCAGCCCCATCCAGAGGCACCTGGGAGCCCTCAGCAAGGCAGGCAGCAGCACACGGGCGGCAGGACACGGATGGCGCTTCCTGCCTGGCACAGGGCTTGTGGCCATCTCCAGGCACCGCTCTGGCAGGGATCCCCGCAGCTCCGGTCTCTGCCCAGCCGCTCTGTGGGCAGCACAAAGGCTTCAGCAGAACCACCAAAGGCCAAGGGGCTTCTGGCCATCTTCCCTGCCCACTGCACGCCTGGGCAGCTGGCTGAGCACAAGCACCCTTTTCATCCTCCTCCCCTAAGCCCTGCCAATCCTGGCAAGGAAAAGATCCTGGGAGTCTGTCTACTATACATAATTTTTATTTACATACAGAAGAAAAATGAAAATATGAAAAAGAACAATCTTGAAGAAAAAGAAAATCCCTGCTGGCTCAAGTGGCCCCAGCAGACAGTGTCTTCCAGATCATCTCTCCACAGAGCTCCAGCAGCACAGCAAGGCAGTGCTGCACAGACGAGGCCGTTTCGTCCATGCACTGCGGAATTGATCTCGCAGCTTATGCCACGTGGAGTAGGGAGCTCTCTGTACAGCCCGGAGAACAAACCCAGTTTCAGCTGAAAGATTTCTGATGGCAGGACTGCTGTCATTTGCCATTTCTTCAAGGGCTGCAAGAGAGAGGAACAGAGACAAGGTCAGATCCCAGATCTGCAGGGAGCCGAGGAGAGCCCCCTGCCAGGGCCATCTCAGCCGGCTCTTGCCATGGCCAGGAGGGAGCAGGAACCAAGGGGATCAGCATGAAGCTCTTGGCGACGAATGGCTCACGTGGCGCTGAAATCTCTGTGTGTGCTCTGCCCCCGGGAGCAGAGCGCTCCACAGCCCGGGCAGGGCTTGCAGCTGTCCCCGGCAGCCCCCGCTGTCAGCCCGCTGGCCTCACTCACCAGTGCAGATCAGCTGCAGCTCTTGCTGCTGCCCCCTCAGGCGCCGCCCGGCCATGCCTGTGAACACAGAGCCTGTCAGGGCGCCAGCGGCACAGCTCCCTGCCGGGGACCGGCCGGGGCAGCAGGCGGGGCTGGGGCCGAGCTGCGGCGGGCCGGGCCGGGGGAGGGAGCCCAGGCTCGGGGCTCACCCATGAACCTGACGGCCGCCTCTCGCAGGGGCTCCTGTGGGCTCCGCAGGTAGCGCAGGGCCCGGCGCAGGTGCTCGGCCGCTCTGCTCCTGTCCTCTGCCAGCTGCAGAGAGCGGCAGGAGGGAAGGGTTGGCGCGGGCTCAGCCCCCGGGCCGGGCGCTGCCTGCGCCCAGCCCCGGCCTCCCCTGGCCGCACAGGCCTGAGGCGCGGCCAGCAGCCGCTGGCCAAGGGCTCCCGAGGGCAGGGGGCAGAGGGCCGGCTGCTGCCCGGGGAGCCGCGGTGACGGCCCGCAGCCCCGCCAGGCCGGGGCTCCATGGGCACCCGGCTCGGGCCCACGGGAGCCTGGAGCAGAGCCCCCGCGGCCTCTGGCTGCAGCAGCGGGCAGGGGCACAGCTGCCCGGCCCCGCACACTGAGCACCGCCCTCAGGGGCCTTCTCCAGGCTGAGCCTGGGGCTTCTCGGCTTCTCTTACCAGGCCCTCTCCAAACCTCCAGGTCTGATCCACCTGTAGCATTTCTTCGATATCCCTCCTTTTCAGGAATCTGGCTGCAGAATGCAGCGTTTCCCGGGAGGCCTGGAGAGCAGCAGAGAGGCACAGATGGCCCCACAGGCCAGAGCACAGGAGCATCCCAGTGCCACAGCCTGAAGGAGGCTGCAGTCCACAAGGTGCCAGGGCAGGAGGCAGCCCAGCACCCTCCCAGGGGGACAGCAGGTGGCCACAGGTCGTCACCTCCGCAACAATCTGATTCTCATCATGGCAGTGGAAGGAGAGTGGCACCAGGCTCTGGCGCACGTGGGACTTCAGGGCCTTTCTTCCATCTTCTGTTAATAAGTCCAGCATCTCTTGAAAGACACACATGGAGCTCAGCTGCACCTGGATATCACCCTGTATGAAAGGAAGGGCAAAAGACCTCAGCATCAGCTGCTTCAGGCCCCCCAGGGCACAGGCCTGCATCTGCACAGGGCACCAAGTGTCCGGGCAGCAGCCGGTGGCCGAGGCTGTGGGCACAGAGCCTTACGTGGTCAAAGAGTGGCAGGAGCGCCTCAGCCAGCTGCAGGGCAATGGGGGTGGGTATTGGGGCACCATTATCCAGGAGCAAATATCTGAGTAGAAGAATGGTCATCCTGATCATGTTGCTATCATTTTCCTGCAGGAGCCCCACAAGACTTTCAGTCAGGCTCCACATTTTTTCAGCCTGTGTGGGACACAAGTTTGTGAAAGGCCAGCCTGCTGCCGCAGGGCCCAGAGGCCAAAGGCCTGTCCCAAAGCACTGGGGCAGCTGAAGCGGGAGGCAGGTGAGCTGGGAGCAGCTGCCCCAGCGCCCCAAGCCCAGGCAAGGCCAAGCGACTGCCTTGCCCAGCCCCAGGCTGCCTGCACGGCTGCAGCCACTGCCCCCTTCTCACCATCAACGGATTCCTGCCCAGCACTATGCGGCTTTTGAGTGCCAAGTAACGCCTGGCCCTGTGCTCGCTCTGCAGGTTCTGTGCCATGATCTCCAGAACACTGTCACTGCATTCCCTCAAGTCCAGGCACTCGAGGACCTGAAAGGCACAGGGCAGTGACAGGGAGCCGGCCGGCAGGAGCCCGGAACCGCACAGGGCTGGGCCCAGGCAGCAGCACAGGGCACGGGCACCGTCCTGGCAGCTGTGCCTATGAGAGGGCAGAGAGCTGGGAGGCAGCTCAGTGAGGTAGTGCACCTGTAGAAGGCATGGGGAGACTTGGGAAGCTGCCAGATGGAGCAAAGTTTCCAGCTTCCCCAGAAAAGTGCTTCCCTTCTGTGCGCACTGCCATGGCCTCAAAGGCTCCCCAGGGACCAGCAGGCATGGCTCGGGAAGCCACATGACTCACGCGGGAATTGAAGCCTGGCCACAGGCTGCTTACTTGTTCTGGCCTGGGAACACCCTTCTCCACGAGGAAATGCAGCAGGGTGGCACTGGTCTTATGTTTGAGGAGCTCAGACTGTGCTCTGAGCCCAGTCCCCATAGTGCTGGTGTCTTCCTGCTGAATGCTCTTGATGAATTTCCAGTAAAACTGTAGGAGAAGGGCAGGAAGCCGGGGATGTTGCATGGAGTGCTGCACACACGGTGCTGGGCTGAGCAGGGACAGCAGGCCCAGCCCAGGTGGGGGTGGCTGCAGGTACCTGCGCTGTGCTGCGGAAGCGGCCAGGGCCAGGTTCCTGCTCTTGTGTGCGCTCCAGGGCTGCACCTGGCAAAGAGCGAGCGCAGCCAGAGCTGAGGGGCTGCGGGAGAGGCCGGAGAACACAGCAGAGCCCTGTGCTCCCCAGGCTGGGAGAGCCCCGGGATGGCCCAGGGGATGGAGCACGGCCACTGCGGGGTGTCTGCCCGGGCCCTCTTCCATCCTGTCCATGGGCATTTCCCCAGGGGATGGGATGGGATGGGATGGGATGGGATGGGATGGGATGCACGGCATGGCATGGCATGGTGCCAAGTTGGCTGCAGGCACCATTCCTGTGGCCCAGCTCTGCCACTCACCCTCCTGCGGTGGATGGAATGGCACCACCTCCTCGGTCTCCTGTGCTGGGGCAGCTCCAGGGCCTTCTTCTTCCTCCGCCTCCTCCTTCACCCAGGCCATCTTGGGTACTCTTGGGGTTCTGTGCTTCATGTCAGTGACACGAGCTACTTGCAGGAGAGGTACCTTGGAAAAGCTCCAGGGCACCAAGTCCCACACTCTGCCCTCAAGGGCAGCTGCAAAAGAGAAGCCTCAGAAGACCACGGGTCAGCAAGTCCTGTGGTCTGGCCTCGAGCTCAGCTAAAGGAACAACGCTTCGGAAAAGCTCTGGGTGGGACACGAATGAGTGCACTGTGCGAGGGCTCCTCACAGCACTGCTCTGTCCCGTTGTGCCCCCTTGCGTGTTCTCAGCTCCCGGGCAAGCTTCTATTTCCCACGTGTCACAAAGGGCCCTTGGACACCGGGTTCTGTTCCATGGCACGGTGACCGTGCTGCAGCGTGCCACCCAGGGCCCTTGCACACACTGCCGCCTGCCCTGGGGCCACCCCCAGCCCAGCCAAAGTGGCCCAGGCTGGAAGGAATGCCTGGCCCCAGGTGTCTAAGGCAGCCCCACAGGATCTTTAGGAAGGGCTCAGAGCATCAGCAAACGCTGCCCTGCTCTGTGGGCTCAGGGCAGCGGAAGGAGCCCCCAGGGCTGCCCACGCAGCCACGCCAGGAAGGGCCCGGGGCCTTGCAGGGAAGCTGGCACGGCCTCCTTGGGACACGTCCCGGCCCGTGGCCATCCTAAAGCCGTGGGTGTGACACGCACAGGGAACGTGCGGGCCCGGGCACGAATGCTGCTCTGAGCCCTGGGGCCCGGGCAGCGCTGACATCAGATGATGCTGCTCCTTCCCAAATTGAGTTTTTCTCATGGAAGGCATTGGCAGCAGCACCACAACACCATCAGCTTCCGAGTTTCCCAGGAAAATCAGATTTCAATGGAATGTTGTGCTTTTCTGGCTCTCTTTCCTGCATTCTGGAAAATAAAAACAATCTGCCCAGCCTCTTATATTCTACGCTCTGGTCTGTTTCTGTCTGGCTGTGGCAGCTCATGTTCAAACAAAACTGCGTCCCTGCTGAGTGTGGCAATGGATGGCCACTAATAGGGAGGTTCCCCAGTGTACATCAAGGCTGACACATGGGGATGTGCAGTGGATAGGGATAACTGGGAGGAGAAGCTGTTCTTTCTTTGTGATTATGTTGCTGGTGCCCGAAAACTAGGCAAGAAAACAGCCCTCCATAGTGTAAGGCCTATGGAGAAGGTATTTGTTTATTCAGTGCCGGGAGTGAGGGGCATTGCTCCATCACAAACTCACTCATCCATCCTTTGAACAGTTCTAGCTTTTATACGTTTTTTACTTCATGTTCACATTATGCTTTCCTCACCTTCATATTGCAGCATATTTTCTAATCCCATGATGATGCAAGCCCTTGTAGCATATGCACGGTTTCTGCACAAGGTGGTCATCAGCCTCTGGTGGTCGTTTTGGATGAAGGCTCATAAGTCTTCCTCGTGCTTGAGCTCTCCATGCCTGCTTCTTGTGCATGCTCTATAGGATTGTCTGCTCAAACAGCCAGTGGTCAGCTTTTGCAGGTAGCTTGTTCTGCTAAATTTGCTGATTTCCAAAAGGTGCTTCACTCACATAGCCTGTTACAAAGTCGCTACTTCTTTCTGCATAGCTACAGCTTTTTGTGTAGCTCAAGCATTATCTCATTGCCTAGGCATCAAGTCCGCCCTTTCTTTTATCCTTTGCAAATTCTTTGGCAACTATAGTCTTGTTGTGCTCTCAAAATATTTACCTGTTTCGATCCTTTACCTCATTTTGTTTTGCTTCCATTCGTGATACATGGTGGCAGTTTGTTTACAATACCATATGAAACATTGGCTCATCATGCAGGTTCCTAAGAAAGGTATTCCAGTTCCTAAGATTCCTACCAAAAGTTGTGTAGGCCAGTTCAGATTAGGTAGCCAAGATGTCAGAGTTTCCCTCAAATATTTGCTCCAAGATGTAATGCCTTGGGTTACTGCAGGGAGTACTTGTGCCTGTTGCCAAATGGCACAGATATCCATTGCTATTTGCCCTGATTGATTTACATCAGTGCAACAACTGGCATTAATTAGAATACAAACACCCCCAATTGGCTGTTACCATTTCTAACACCCTGCGGTTTTGAAAGACTACTTCTTTTAGTGAGTCTGTTTCTCTTTGTAGTCTTCCCAAGGCATCTGCTGTTGAATTAGCAATCAGTTCTACTTCGGCTGGGATGTTTGAAATTGCCTTTTCCAGTTGTGCAATTCCTAAATTTGGGAGCAACGCCCTCACAAAACTGTGGAAAATCTTGCTGTATCACACCACTGGGTTATTGAGTGTTCTATTTGTGAGCCTGTTTTTCCACAGTCCTCAAATAATACCTGTCATTTCATGACTTTGATTTATACCTGTAACCAAGGGATAAGGGATCCCATGGGGCATTGGCCAGTCCAGTTACCTGCTAATTGTTTTAATGCTATTCCATTCCCACAAAGGCACCCAGATGCATCAGGAAGAAGGCAGTTGGTGGTAATTCCCACTGACTTATTTCCCCTATGTCTATCAAAAAGACAGTTTTTCCATCATCACTCACTGGCTGGGTGCCACTGACCCACCCAGCTGTGTTAGCGGAAACGCTGCCGAGATTTGTTCCAGACTTGTTCAGCCCTGTGTGTCTGTGACTGACTCGTTGAGAGGCTGTAATGGAAAAGGGGCTTTCCCAAGAAGATCCTGCCTGTCTCCATTGAGCACCAGCATTGTGGAAGCTGTGGGGGTTCAAATCTGACCAATTGCTTGATGGTAGCCCTGTTAAGGGAAGGTTCCATTGCTGCACCTCTCTGCAAAGCCTGCAATCCCTGAGTCCTGTATAATTAGCTAGGGTTCCTATTAGTGTTACATAGGTGTTAACATCAAAGGCACTGTCAGTATAACCGATGAAAAAGACAGTGAAATACAATATGAATTTAATGGTTTAGGAGTGAATTTTAGTTTTAGTCCACGATCCCCAACAGGTTTGGTTGTCCGGGGTTTAGTTGGTGATTTCTTGAGTCAAGAAGATTGAAGGGGTGTAGTGAATCCAGGCAGGTCTTTCCTTTACTCAGATGGATAAGGCAGTCAGGAGCACTTGGAACAGTCCATCCCACTTTTCCTGCAGAGGATCACCTGTAAAATTCTTAACACACACCCAGCCACCCGGATCAATTGTATGCAATTTATGATCTGGCTGCTTAGATTGATTCTCAAACACAGTACTAAACTTCTGATGCAATTGTTTGTTTATAACCCTTAAATAGTCATGGATATATTGACTACCATCTTGAGCCAAATTTTCATCATGAGTGACATTTAATCCATGTGAGATGCAAAGCTGTGTTTCGTGTCAGGTACAAACAGGCAAAGTGTGTACTTGCGAATGCGAAATGTGTGGACATCGACAATGGGATAGTTGTGAATTCTAATAATAACTGAGGAAAATAAAGCATGGAAAAAGGCCTTTGAAGCTATCTTTTGTTTGAAATTAACCCTAGTTGATTTAGGAGCATTGGAATTAAGGTGTTAAGGATGTTGCTTCTTGCTTGCATTTAATCCATAAAAAAAAAGCTCTGCAATAATAACCTTTTGAAGTATAATTTTAGAATATTACTTGTATCCTTGAAACTATAGCTTTAGAAGATATATAGGAAATATGCTTATCTCACGCCTTATGGAAGCAGAGAAAAACAGCTTGAGAAAGGAAGATGAACATCACCTCAAGGACTTATAGTTTCGACCAAAGGGAAGCTGGACATCACTGTTATGAGATTTATAGTCTCTGCAATTAAAAGGTGGACACATCTGGGGAGCTGGACTCCACCAGATGGGATTCGTCTTTCTTCTTTCGGAAACTGGACCATCACCATCTGGGGATACTCCTTTGAAAATACATCCTGAGAAATTCAAATCACAATAGTGTATATAATTGTGATGTAATGATTTGGAATAAAAATTGCTGATGAGTAAAAATTGGAAATAGAAACTGTTAAAAAAAAACCCAAAACACCTGATGAGTACCCCTATAAATACCTGTAACCCTCAAGTATCAGTGTGCAGTTGGAGGGAAAACTTCCCCCACTGTACCCAGGGCTGTATTGCTAATACTTTACCATATTAAATAATAAATTTATTGCTGCTTGAATATTGGCCTAGTCAAGCTTCTTATTCATAACAATCCATAAGGTCTGCCATAAAGCATTTAAAATGGGTTTCTTCTTTAGACCTACATTTTATTGAGTCTGACAAAGGCAATAGGTAGAGATTGATATCAATATAAATGCACTTCCTGCAAAATTTTAGCTGTTGTTTGATCATATGATTCAGCCTTTCTACTTGACCACTAGCTTGTGGTCTGCAGGGCGTGTGAAGCTGCCATTGGATTCCTAATGCTTTGCACACAGCTTGCACCATTTGAGATGGCACAGAAATGAGATCCTCTGTCAGAGGATATTTCTCCAGGTGCACCAAACCTAGCCATGACCTCATTCAGCAATACTTTTCTTATCAATTCTCTAGCTTTCTTTGTCCTACAAGGGAACGCTTCTGGCCACCCAGAGAAAGTATCAGGGAGTACCAGCAAACATTGCAAACCCCCCTTTCTTGGGAGTTCAGCAAAGTCTATCTGCCACAAGTCTCCAGGAAAAGCTCCTCTGCTCAAAACCCCTTGTTCTAGCCTGACTGTTGGACTTGGATTATTCCTCAAACAAGTCACACATTGTGATGGTCCTTCTTTGACAGTGTTCTGCAAGCCTGGGCCTGCAATTTGTACCTTTAGGTATTGGGTTCTGCTCCCCAGCCAGTCTCATCATGTTCAGATTTCACATACTGTCTCATTTACTTCTCTGGTATTATTACTTGACCTGTTTCTAATTGTCCCCAACCATTTTCTAAACATTTTCCTTTACTTTCATTAATCCATTTATAATCAGAAGGTTGGTATTTTACAGGCTGCTTAGTTGATACTGCAGTAGGTATTAGAGCTGCCACAAGTGGTTCATTTCTTTCAGCAGCAATTTGAGCTTCATAATCTGCAAATCTGTCACCTGCTTCCAGGAGGGTGTTACCTTTAGAGTGCCCTCAGCAATGTACAGTTGCCACTCGCAGTGGGAGCTCCACCGCCTCAGCTGCATATTTGACCATCTTCTTTTGTGCAGTCAGGAGTCCTCTTTCCTTCCATATGGCTCCGTGGGCATGAACAATTCCATAGGCATGTTTGGAATCCATCCAAACACTAACTTCCCTTCCTTTTGCCACTTCTAATGCTAGAGGGAGGGCTATCAGCTCAGCCTCTTGTGCTGAGGTTCCTGCTGGAAATGGCTTTGACTCGATGACCTCTGAGACTGTGCTCACGGCATAGCCTGCCATTCGCACTGCCTGTCTCCCAAAACTGCTGCCATCACAGCAGCAGTTCATGGCTGAACCAGTTCACGGCATCTGGGAGCGGCTGTTCCTTTGGATCTGGGCGGCTGGAGCGCACAGCTTCCATGGTCTCTAGGCAGTCGTGTACTACAGCTTCAGCTTTGGACTTTCCTTGCAGAAAAGAGGCAGGGTTAACAACATTGGTCACTTGAATTCCAGTATCATCAGATTCAGCCAGGACTGCTTGGTAGTTTAGGAACCTCGAGGAAGACAGCCAATGGTTCCCTTTCTGATCTAAAACAGCTGACACCGTGTGTGACACTGAGACAGTCATCTTTTGTTCTAGTGTAAACTTCCTTGCTTCTTCAATGTTCATGATCACTGCTGTTACTGCCCTGAGGCAGGCGGGCCAGCCCTTTCTCACAGTATCGAGTTGCTTAGAAAAAAATGCCACTGCCCTTTTGTAAGGACCCAGGTGTTGTGCCAGAACCCCTAAAGCTATTCCGTCCTTCATGTGGGAAAAACCAAAAGGGCTTGCTCACGTCAGGTAGCCCCACAGCAGGGGCCCTCATGAGTTCACCCTTCAGATCTTCAAAGGCCCTGTTCAATTCGGGGGTCCATATCACGGTATTTTTAGAGATTTTCACCAATTTGTATAAAGGTTTCATGATCAATCTTCAGCTGTATATGCACAGTTGGCACCAAGCTGTCATTCCAAGGAAAGCATGGAGTTATCTTACGGTTTGTGGTCAAGTGTCTGGCAAATTGCTTCCTTCCGGGCAGTTCCCAAAGATCGTTGTCCTCCGGAGACCCCATATCCAAGCTAGGTCACTTGGTGCTTGTTGAATTGTGTTCTTATATGTTTTAGTTGCATTAAGCTGTACTTTGGTTTGCTGCAGTTCCTCCCTGTTACAGAGGTTCTGCCCCCATTGCCTCCTCCCTCCTTTTTAATGTCAATCTCGCTGCCTCCTTCCCTGGTTCCCTGAAAACTGCCTTGTCATCCCCTCAACCCCTCCCCTGTGTCCTGCCTGTCACTCCACAGCCCATCCCTTCCCTCCAGAAACTTCTTCCAAGGGTGTCGAGTGATAGGCTCAGGCATTGGGGCCCCTCCCCCGGTTTACCCCCATTGGTTCCCCTACATGTCTGTTTCCCTGCTCCCCACACCCTCCTGGAATTCCATTGGCAGATGGGCCATCCCCTTCCCTGTTCACCTCCCCTTTATAACACCTTGCACAGCCCAGTTCTCTGTCTCCAGTTCTCTGGATTGCTGGGTTGCAGTTCTACTTGGAGCTCTCTAATAAAGCTGGACTTTGTCCCAGCTGGAGTTCCTTCTCCTACCAGCGTGGCTTCGGTGTCTCGTCCGCAGCAGGCGAAAGCCTCAGCCGCTCTCGCGGCCTCCCGAGGAGCGGGAGAGTGTCCCCGCCGCTCGCTGTGCCAGGGCAAGCCGGGGACTCCGAGCGCCCCCTCGGAGGAGCACAGCCACAGCTGCTGCTCCAGTGGGGCTTTCTGTGCAGATACTCGATAACCACTCAGTCCAGGAACATTCAAAAGGTTCACTGCCCGCTCAAAACATTCTTTAGTAGTGTCAGTAGCAGTTAACAAACCACCTACATGCTGTAGGAGTGTTCCTTCCCCAGGCCGTGATTGCCATAGCTCTAATTCTTCAGCCGATTGATTCCCAAAAACTGGGAATGTTTTTGAACCCTTGAGGTAATCCTGCCCAGCTAAGTTGCTTTTTCCTGCCTGTGCTAGGGTTCTCCCATTCGAAAGCAAATAGATTTTGATTGTCTTCTGCAAGTAGCAGGCAGAAGAAAGCATCTTTCACATCTATCACTGGAAACCAAATAAAATCATCTCCAAGTTTAGCTAGTAAGGTAGATGCCATTAATTGCCTGGAAATCTGGCACTAGTCTCTTAAGTTCCATTAGGTTTCTTTATTGCCAGTCTAGGAGTATTAAATTTTGACTCCCATTCTTCCAATAATCCTAATGTCAGGAATTTATTGATTGTTGGCTCTATTCCTTTCCTATCTTCTAATCTTAAAGGGTATTGCTTTCTGACTGCTGGCCTAACTCTTGTCTGTAACTCAATTTTAACTGGGTCTGCTCGTTTTGATTTTCCTGGCCTATCGGTATCCCCTACTCTTGGGTACACCTGATTAAGTACTTGCTCTAAATAGTTATTATTGTTTGTTGGTTTTGTGTCAATTGTCAGTCCTAATGCTAAAACCAATTTGTCTTCAGGTACCTTAAATTTCATTTTTCTTTTTTTAAGCTGAACTGTCACTTCTACATTTTCAATTAAATCCCTGCCTAGGACAGATTTGGGTGAGTTTGGTAAATCAAGAAACTGATGCATTCCCATTTTCTTCTCAATTTTACATTTAAGCAGTTTCAGGAAGAATGCATTGTTCTGGTTGCCCAGTGGCTCTTCTTGCTTGAAGACAGTTTTCACTTTTGGGTATCAATGCTTAATTCAAGAGTGGAAATGTCTCTCCAGTATTTACTAAAAATTCAACTTCTTTATCATTCTTCAGCTGTATTTTAACCAGTGGGCCTGCTAGGGTAAGATCTGCCAGTCTTGGTCATTTCTTATCATCTAGAGTGGCTACAAGAGTTTTGTGCACTGTGTCTGCTAACTCTGGGCACTGGCATTTCCAGTGTCCTTTCTTACAATATGCACATTGATTTGGCCCCAGCTTGGCCTGTGGCTGGTTTGAACCTCCTCTGCCTCTGGTATTTTGGTCCCCGCCTCTGCTTCATCCCCGCCCACGTCCTCTCCCTGGAGCTGATCCAGAGCTGCCACCGTGGCTGCAGGGAGTTCTTTTTCTTTTTCTCTGTCTTTACTATCATACACCTTCTATGCTTTTTCATTAATGCCTTTAAGTCTCTCTTTACAGGCTCTTTCAGCTTCTGAAGTTCCTGCCTGACATCTGGGCTAGATTGCCCAAACATCAGGGAAAGGAACTGCTGCTTTCCCATATCCGACCAGGGATCCAGGGCTGTGCGTTTCCGTGCAGCTGCTCAGAGCCTGTGCACAAAGTCAGTGGGTGACTCCTGCTGTCCCTGTGTAACATTATATGTTACTGACCAATTTATTGCTTCTGGAATGGCATTTTTTAATACAAATTTGACTAGTTCCTGGTATCTGGCTAACATTGCACAGCTGCCTGCATCATTCGGGTGCCTGGTCCACTGTACCTTGTCAGGCTCCACTAGCAATTTGTCCCTGCACATGGGCTCTGGCTACCTTTATCACCAACTCTTTTGCTGGTTTTCTTAGCTCTGTCAGCATGAAATCAGTATGACCTCAATCTGGGTCTTGATTCTTGACTATGAACTCAAATCTTTTTGCTACTTTGCTAGGGTTTTCCCAGTAAATTTTAACTTTTTCCCACTCCCTATTCAGGTCACTAGTAGAAAAGCAGAAGTTCACCCACATGGCTTCTCCTTGGGGACCCACTACTTGCCTTAAGGGGGTGACTAAAGGCAAAGCTTTCCTGGTTTTATTCCTTGTGTTGGTTGTCACTGGGGTCTCTGAAATTGTCCCCTCCCCAGGATTATTCATCTCATCCTCACTGCCATTTGGGTTTCATTCAGGGTGCGGAGTGGTTTGGTGAGGGGGAGTGTACCCAAGCTGGCCTGGGGTAACTCGGCTGTCAGGCTTGGACACCTAGAACACAATCTTCCTCATGCTTTTTAGCCAATTTCAAACATCTCTGCCCTAATGATACATGGTGAACAACATCTCTTTATCTTCTGCCTGTTATTACTTTCTAAAGTTAGTACTAAAGGAAATTGGGCAATGCAGAATTTCAGGAGACAGCCAGCCACTCCTGGCCACAGGCCCCCAAACAGCAATGCCAGCCCTCATCTGAGGCAAAAAAAATTCACCAGGCCAGGTTCCTGATAACAGATTGCAGGAGCCACTTGGCACTGTCAAACCAGCCTGAGGTACAAGTGGTGCCAGCTTGGGTCTCATGGGCATCCTGCGAAATGGGGAATTTCAGGAGCCAGCCAGCCACTTCGGGCCACAGGCCCACAAACACTGGCCTTTTTCCGTGGGAAACAAAACTCACCATCCCATGTTCCTGATGGCTGATTGCAGGAGCCTCTTGGCACTGTCAAACCAGCCTGAGTTGGCGCTGGTGCCAGCTTGAATCTGGAAGGCATCCTGCGCAATGCAGAATTTCAGGAGCCAGCCGGCCATTCCAGGCCCCAGGCCCACAAACACCAACACTGGCCATTTTCCCTGGCAAATAAAACTCACCAGGCCAGGTTTCTGATGGCCGATTGCAGGAGCCACTTGGCACTCTCAAACCCGCCCAAGCTGGTGCTGGTGCCAGCTTGGATCTGGGAGGCATCCTGTGCAATGCGGAATTTCAGGAGCCAGCCAGGCACTCCAGGCCACAGGCCCCTGACCACAATCGCCAGCCATCTTCCCTGGCAAATAAAACTCACCACGCCAGGTTCCTGATGGCAGATTGAGGAGCCACTTGGCACTGTCAAACCAGCCCAGTAGGCACTGGTGCCAGCTTGCGTCTCATGGCCATCCTGCACAATGCGGAATTTTAGCAGCCAGATGGAATTTTAGCATTGTGCCTAAGGCTGATTCAAAGTAATAGGCTTTAGAGAAAGCCATGTTGGGGCAGTTGTCTGTTCCCCTTGGGATGCTTTTGGAAGTGCAGTTTTCCTGGAGCTCTGCGCCCTGTACTTTGAAAACCCTAACCCTAGCTGTAACCCTATCCCGAACCCAAGGCACTAAACACAGCCTTGGGCTATGGCTGGATCCAAGGAAAAAGCTGTGATGGAAGCCATGTTGTAGCAGTTTTGTGTTTCCCTTGGGATGCCGTTTGCAGCTGCAGTGTGCCTAGAGCTCTGGGCTTTGTGGTTTCAAAACCCTAACTCTAGCTGTAACACTCACCCTAGGCACTAAACGCAGCCTTGAGTTAAGGCTGGATCCAAGGAAAAAGCTGTGGTGAAAGCCATGTTGTTGCAGTTTTGTGTTCCCTTTGGGATGCCTTTTGTAGCTGCAGTGTGCCTGGAGCTCTGGGTTTTGTGGTTTCAAAACCCTTACTGTAGCTGTAACACTCACCCTAGGCACTAAACGCAGCCTTGGGTTAAGGCTGGATCCAAGGAAAAGGCTGTGGTGGAAGCCATGTTGTGGCAGTTTTGTGTTCCCCTTGGGATGCTTTTTGCAGCTGGAGCTCTGGGCTTTGTGGTTTCAAAACCCTAACCCTAGGTGTAATTCTAGGTGTAACCCTAACCTTAGGCAGTAAATAGTGCCTTAGTCTAATGTTAAGCCAAAAATTTCCTAAGAAACCTTCAAGTATCCCCTTTATATCCTTAGAAGTTGTGTAGAAGTCCTGAAAAAAACCTGCTCAGCCTCCAAGCCCCACCTGTTTCTCTCTAACCCTCGGGTGTCCTCCCTACCTTTTTGCTGTGGATCTTGTCCTCTGGAGTTCTGTCCTTGTCCTGGTGTGAGGGTTGCTGTCTTGTCTCACCGCGTGGGTTCTGGTCTGGTCTCACTGTTAGGGTTGCTGTGTTGTGCTGCTGTTGGGGGAAAAGGCTGTTGTTAGGAGGGCTGCTTAGGCTGAGGTTAGGGCTGGGCTGTGGGGTGGTGCACCTGTACCCTAACTTGCCTCCTAAGCTGCACCCTGTAGCTCTGATCTCCACTGCACTGTCCAGCCCTCAAGCCCTCTCCCTTTACCCCTCAAGCCCTCCCTCTGCCCCTCAGGCTCTGTCTGTCAGCCTCAAGCACCCCCTATGCCCATCAAGGCCCTTCTCAGCTGCCCCTCAGCTCCTGTGTGTCACCCTTAATCCCTCTCCTTTGCCCCTCAGCCCCCAGCTTCTCAGTGTCACCCTCCAGCTACCCCTGCCACCCTGAGCGTCTCTGTGTGTCACCCACTGTCCCCTCTCCCTGCTCCTCCCTCAGCTCCCAGCCTCTGCCACTCTCAAGCCCCCACAGTGCCCCTCAAGCTGCCCCTCAGCCTCTGTCATGCCCTGAAAGGACCCTAACAAAACCCTATCAATTCCCTAAAAAAGCCCTGGTTTTCAAAGTGTCCTAAACACTCCACAAATACCTAAAAATAGCCTCAGAATACCCTAAAAATACCCTACTTTTAAAAAGCCGCTAAAACCCCCTAAAAATCCCCAAAGAACCTTTAAAAAATCTCTAAATAGTCCTAAAAGAGCTCTGAGAATACCCTATAAATCTTTAAAATGCCGTGATAAGACCCTAAAAAAGCCTGAAAATTTCCCTCAAAAATGCTAGAAATGCCCTAGTCCTAAAAAAGTCCTCCATATACCCTCAATAGTCCTAAAAATGTTTAAGTAGTCCTAAAAATGCCCCAAGAATACCCCAAAAAACCCCTAAAAATTCTAATTAGCAGTAAGACAGCCTTTAAAACACCCTAAAAATTACTTTTAAAAGCCCTAATGGTATCCTAAACATTCCCAGACAATTCCTAAAAAAACTCCTGAAAAAAAAAAAACAAACCCTAAAATGTCCTTTTAAAGCCCTGAAAAAAACCCTAAAAAAAAGAAAAGTAACCTAAAAAAACTGCTCAGCCGCCAACCTCTACCTGTAACTCTGTAGCCTCCAAACATCATCCCTACCTTTTAATTGGGGTAACAGCCTGCATTTGCTGGAAGGGTTCTGGGGCTGTCCCACCTGTACCCTAACCCTACGTGGTACCCTGTGTCCTTTGTACTCCTCAGCCCACAATGTCTGTGTGTCACCCAAAGCCCCCCAAGATCGTCCCTTGGCCCCCTAACCTCCACCGTGCACTCTGCACCCAGGTAGGGGTGGTTTTCAGGGTGAGGTTAGGGGTGGTGTGAGGGCTGGCTCACCTGTCACCCTCAGGCAACCCCCACTTTGCCCCTCAAGGCACCCCCTGCCCCGCAGCCTCTTTGTGTCACCCTCAAGTTGCCCACTGCAGCCTCTCAGCGTCTCTGTGCCACCCTGGAGGCCCCTCTTTGCTCCTAAAGACCCCTTCTGCCTCTCAGCTGCCCCCATGTCACCCTGCAGCCCCCTCCCCTCAGCCCCCAGCCCCTGGTGACACCCTGTAGTCCACACACATTGTCCCTGCCTGTCTTATTTGGGTGTTGTCCTGCTGCAAGGGCCGCACTGTACCCAACTTTGGCTCCCACGTGCTGCTGCAGAGTCATAGGTGGGCAGTGGGGGGAGAGAGGGAAGGGGCAGGATGGAAGTTTGAGTAGGGGCGAGGAGCAAGAAGGGGACATTAGAGAAGAGGACTGAGGGGAGAGGGAAGGGGTTAGGAGGGGGCAACCCCATATCTCCCACACCAAAGCTGCAGCAAAATAAAACACAGTTTCCGTGGAAGAGTCAAACGCCTCCTGCAAACTGCCATCAGGAACCTGGAAAGGTGAGATCATTTCTCAGGGAAAGCAACGGAAGTTGGTCTCCAGGCCTGTGGCCCTGAGTGGGGAGCTGTGGAGAGAGAGCCATGTTGTGGCAGTTTTGTGTTCCCCTTGGATGCCTTTTGCAGCTGCAGTGTGCCTGGAGCTCTGGGATTTGTGGTTTTCTGAACCCTAGCAGGCAGCCGGCCACTCAGCACCACAGGCCCCCGAACACCGACACCAGCCCTTTCCCGTGGGAAACAAAACCCACCAGCCCAGGTTCCTGGTGTCAGTTTGCAAGAGGCACTTGGCACTGTCAAAGCAGCCCGAGTTGGCAGTGGGGGCAGCTCGGGTCTGGGAGGCATCCTGCATATTGTGGAATTTCAGGACCCAGCCAGCCACTCTAGGCCACAGGCCCACGAACACCAACGCCGGCCCTTTTCCCTGGCAAACTAAACTCACCAGCGCAGGTTCCTGGTGGCAGATTGCAGGAGGAGCTTTTTCACAGCGTCCACCCAGTGACCACGTGGTGCCTCCCTGCTAGCTCCAACACTGCTGTCTGCAGAGGACACTCCTCTGCGCTTGGAGCTGCAGAAGGGCCGCTAAGGGTTGTGATCCCTGTCTTTGGGGAGACACGGCTGATGACGGTGAAGGACACGAGTAGACAATCCAGAGGGTATATAATCCAACGTTTTATTAGAAGCTCTGGAGAACTCCCAGCCTCAGGGGATACAGCTCTGGAAAGCCCCCAAAGAGACTGGAGCAGCACCTTTTATTGGGGGGTAGAAATAAGGGAGGGATGCTGCTATCCACCAACGAGGGGATAAGGGGGAGTGAAACAAGGAGTACCTGACAAACAGAACAACACATCAGGGAACGTGGTAGGAGGGACCCCTGGCCCTTGACCACTAACTCAGTGCCCTTTGTGGAAGCTTCTGGAGAAAGGGGATGGGGAACCAAGTCACAGACAAGGTGCCAGGGAGGGGATATGAGGATTGACAGGGAAGTTTCCAGGGACTGGGGAGGCTTGGGGATGGGATTGACATTTTGGGAAGGGGAGGCAACTTAGGGTGAAACCATAAACAGGGGAGAAGAGGAAGAAAACAAATAATACAACATAAAAGTGCTTGGCATTGTCAAAGCGGCCCAAGTTGGCTGTGGTGGTAGCTTGGGTCTGGGAGACATTCTGCACAATGCGGAATTTCAGGAGCCAGCCAGCCACTAAGTTCTCTGTCCATCCATTCATTGAAAACTGTTTGAAAATCAAAGAATGGACTTCTTTTTGCCTCTGTGTAGTGTTATATTTTTTAAAGTGACTCTCAGTTGATGACATTAAGGCAAATGAGTTACTGCTGTGAGATGGGAAGCAAATTTCTAACTCTCATGTTCTCAGGCCATCCCAATTACTTTGGGAAGTTTGTAATTTTTGGAACTACTTGAGTTGAGCAATGGGAGGTAAAGCTTTCCTGAAGTGAGGATTCTTGAGTGCCATATTCTTCTCTGCCTTCACAGTAAAGATGCTTCTGTGCTGAAGGAAACGACTTCAATGAGAAAATAATTCCAGAATGGAGTAAGAGCTTCTGACAGGCAGCAAGTGTTGCCAGCAGTTGCTCCAGGTGCTCCAGCCATCAGCCCCCAATGCAGGTGGGCTTTGGCTCCCTGTGGCACAGAAGCCCCCGGGGGCACAGGTCTCTGGGGCAGGAGATGGGCACCAGCACTGCCAGGGCTTGGGGGGTGGCAGCTCTCCTTGGGTGGGGACTCTGCCACAGCTGCTGCTGTCAGCGCTGCCTGGGCCCCAGGGCTCAGAGCAGCATTCGTGCCCGGGCCCACACGTTCCCTGTGCGTGTCACACCCGCAGCTTTAGGATGGCCACGGGCCGGGACGTGTCCCAAGGAGGCCGTGCCAGCTTCCCTGCAAGGCCCCGGGCCCTTCCCGGCGTGGCTGCATCGGCAGCCCTGGGGGCTCCTTCTGCTGCCCTGAGCCCGCAGAGCAGGGCAGCATTTGCTGATGCTCTGAGCCCTTCCTAAAGATCCTGTGGGGCTGCCTTAGACACCTGGGGCCAGGCATTCCTTCCAGCCTGGGCCACTTTGGCTGGGCTTGGGGCGGCCCCAGGGCAGGCGGCAGTGTGTGCAAGGGCCCTTTGTGACACAGTGCAGCACGGTCACCGTGCCATAAAACAGAACCCGGTGTCAAAGGGCCCTTTGTGACACGTGGTGACAAAGGAGCTGGCGGTGACAGGAGCAGGCCACAGTGCTCGGAGCAGGCGACGGGACAGGACAGGACAGAGCGGTGCCGTGAGGAGCCCCCACACAGCGGACTCGTTCGTGTCCCACCCGGAGCTCTTCCGAGTTGTTACTCACACAGGTGACCTCGTGGCAAGACTGCGGGCCTTGGTGGCCCCTGGCCTTCCCGAGGGGTGTGTTTTGCAGGTGCCCCTGAGGACTTGGAGCTTTCACAAGCCATCTCTTTAGAAGGTGCCTTTGAGGCCAGTCTCAGGCATGGCAGGTAGATTCCTCAACCTCTTCAAAATCTTCAGACGGAAAAAAAAGAGAAGACCTGAAGCTGCCCCAGCACAACAGCCTGAAAAACCAGAGCAGTTCCAGCCACCGCAGGATGGTGAGTAGTAGAGTTAACCCATAGGGTTGATGGCTGCAGCCAGCTTGGCCCCATCCCATCCCATGCAATCCCCTGGGGAAATGCCCACAGACAGGACGGAAAAGGGCCCAGGCAGATACCCCGCAGTGGCCGTGCTCCATCCCCTGGGGCATCCTGGGGCTCTCCCTGCCTGGGGAGCGCAGGGCTGGGCTGTGTTCTCCGGCCTCTCCCGCAGCCCCTCAGCTCTGGCTGTGCTCGCTCTTTGCCAGATGCAGCCCTGGAGCGCACACAAGAGCAGGAACCCGGCCCTGGCCGCTTCCGCAGCACAGCGCAGGTACCTGCAGCCACCCCCACCTGGGCTGGGCCTGCTGTCCCTGCTCAGCCCAGCACCACGCTTGGAGCATGCCATGCAACATCCCTCGCTTCCCTTTGTTTTCCTGCAGAGGTTCATGAAATTCCTGCGCATTCGGCACAGAAAGACCAGTGCTGCAGTAGCTGAGGTCCCAGCCCAGCCTGACTCCAGGCCAACACAGTCCCAGGCAAAGCCTCACGCCGGCCCAGAATCGACAGCACACTCAGGAAACGATGCAATGAATTATCAAAGAGTGAAGGCTGTTCACATGGCAATGACTGAGAGCATGGCCATCAGAAACACTGACAGCAGAATGACTCAGGGCATCACAAATACTGGCACCATGCCCACTCTCACTGAGATTCATGCTCCCACTATGGATTTTTTTGAGGACAGTGCTGTTCCTTCTCAGCAGCAGGTAAGCAGCCTGGGGCCAGGCCTGGAGGCCTGCCAGGATCGTGTGTCCCCTCAAGCCATGGTCACTGGGCCCCCTCAGCCTTTGAGGCCAGCACAGTGTGGCGGGAAGGGAAGCACTTCTTGGGGGAAGCTGGGCAAGTTGCTGCCTTGGACAGCACTCAAAATCTCCCCCATGCCTCCTCCAGGTGCCAGCAATTGTAAGGAACATTCACCAGAGGCTGGTGTCCCACGGCACTGTGGTTGCCAGGCTGCAAAGTGACATTGTGAGGCTGGCTGAAGAACACCCTGTGGACGTGGTGCTGACCCTCCTGCGCTGTGCCCCAACGTGTGACAGGTACGGGGCCCACGTGCCTGCACAGCTCAGGGCTCACCAGCCTTTGGGGCCCATGGCCCTGCACAGCCTGTGCTATGGGCTCTGCCAGACAGGCACAGAGGTCCAGGACCCTGGGGCCCCTCTGCTTCCCGATCCTGCTGCCAATGCTCCCTCCCTGCCCCTCAGGGCACCGGGGCTCTGTCACCTGGGCCTCCACAGCTGCACAGGGCATGCTACTGTGACTGAGATGCCCCTGACACAGAGCTCTGATCCCACAGAGCTGCTGCAATGATGTGGAGAGCCATAGGATCATCGGGACCAGCCGTGGAGAAAGTGCTGGCAACACTGCTCTGCGTGATGGAGGAGTGGCCTCTGAGCAGAATGTTCACCTCTGACGGGGACAACGAGGAGGTTTTTGCCCTGGCTGTGAGTTTCTGGAACTGGCTTCTGCTCGTCCATTGGTCACCTCTCCAGCAGCTCCCCATCCTCTCCATGCCTCAGGCGCTGGGCTGAACCCTGGGCTAGGGGCAGGCTCAGGGGGCACCAGGCCCGCTGCTCCTCCTGCATCTGCCCTTGGACATCTCAGCACTGAGTGCTGTCTTGGGCTGCTTCTTTTGCAGGCAACTCTGGTGATCTGGGTGATTGTCCGGGTGCCTGAGTGCCATGAGGCAATGCTGCTTTACTCCTCCCGCCTGTTTGTGGCTCTGCTCTTCCATGTTGCCATCACCACACAGCAGATGCCACCAGAGGAAGTTGATACCTTCTGGAGAGATTGCCGGGAGGAACACTATGTTCCCAACAAGCCCAACAGGTCCCAGTCCGCCTGGCCTTCCCATGCCCTTGTGGCCAGTGCCATCGCTCCCAGAGTGACCTGGGCTTTGCTCTGCACACAGGTTTGCAGTGCAGGCCATGAAGGCTCTGCTCTGCCGGCTGCGCTGTGACAGTGAGGTGATCGATATGGAGCGCAGGCGTTGCTGGGACACGCTGCTGTGTGCTCACACCCAGCACTTTGCCGTGGGTCTGCTGGCCAGGTGAGACCCCCTTGTCCCCATTGCCCCCGGCATTTGTGCCCTGTGCCCCACTCAGTCCTGTGGTCATGGGCCAGAGAGCCTCGTCACTGAGGGACGGCCAAGGAGACTGGAAAAGGCTGGGAGAGGAGGGTGCCCAGAAGGGGCCACCTCCCAGAGCACCCACATGCCCTCCAGGAATTCTGGGGAAAGACCAGACCTCTGTGAGTCAGTCCTGGGAGAGGTCTGTCCCCCACCTCAGGGTCTTGGTGCCTTTTTCCCCCTGCCAGGGAGATGCGCCGTGTCTCAATCCCTTTGTGTTCTCGCATCTCACTCCACTTGCTCCGGCTGCTCAGCAGGGAGGAGCCACACTGGGATCTGCCCTTCCTGGCATTCCTTGTGGAGGTGAGCCTGGTGGCCAGCGCTGCCTGGCTGAGCTGCCTCCCAGCTCTCTGCCCTCTCACAGCCACAGCTGCCAGGACGGTGCCCGTGCCCTGTGCTGCTGCCTGGGCCCAGCCCTGTGTGGTTCCAGGCTCCTGCCGGCCGTCTCCCTGTCACTGCCCTGTGCCTTTCAGGTCCTCGAGTGCCTGGACTTGAGGAAATGCAGTGGTAGTGTCCTGAAGATCATGTCAAGGTACCTGCAGAGTGAATGCAGGCAGAGGCGTCGCCTGGCACTCAGAGGCCTCATGGGTCTCAGCAAGGATCTCTTGATGGTGAGAAGGGGGCTGTGGCTGAAGCTGTGCTGTGGAAAGCTGCCCCTTGGGCTGGCAGGGCTTCAGGAGCTGAGGCAGCTGCTCCCAGCTCTCCTGCCTCACCTGCCCCAGTGCTTTGGCTCAGGCCTTTGGCCTGTGGGCCCTGCAGCAGCAGGGTGGCCTTGCAGTGCCAGGGCGGTGGTGGCGGTGCAGCCGTCCATGGCTTCCCAGCACTGCCTTGTGTTCCACACAGGCCAGGAGAATGTGCATGTGCAGTCTGTCTCCAAGCCTTCTGGATCTGCTGGATGATGCAGATGGAGAGGTGATCAGCATGTCCCTCTCTGTGTTCATGAATGTGCTCCTGCACAAAGACATCCTGGTATCCAGCACCACTGCCCCAAAGCTGGCTGAGGCACTCCTGCTGCTCTTTAAACACGTAAGGTTCTGCATCCTGAGTCACAGGCATGAGGTGCTTCCCCAACACTTGGTGCCCTGTGGATTTTTAGGCCTTTGCCCAGGTGGGCCTGGAGTAGTTGATGTAGGTCTTTTTCTTTCCTCTAGGACAACAGCCATGTGCAGCTGCTCTCCATTCAGCTCTTCAGCAAGGTGATAGAATTGGTAGTGGATGAGGGAAAAAAGCTCCTGAAGGCATTTGTGAACGAGAGCCTGTACCCACTTTCACTCTACTGTCATGATGTGAACCGGCACGTGGCAGAGGTGAGGTTTTGTGTGATGCTGGTGGATCTCTGACATGGGGCTCGGCTGCCTCCTGCCCTGGCACCTCATGGACTGCAGCCTCCTCCAGGCCTTGGCACAGGGATGTAGGTCCGGTGCCCTGGGCTGTGGGGCCATCTCTGGGTCTCTGCTGCTCTCCAGGCCGCTCGGGAAACGCTGCTTCGTGTGGACGAGTTCCTGAAGAGGAGGGATCTCGAACAGCTGTTGAAGAAGCAGCCACCATTGAAGGTCAATGAGGGCCTGGGTAAGGACTGCCAAGAACCCCCTGCCTCAGCCTGGAGAAGGCCCCTGAGGGCGGTGCTCAGTGTGCGGGGCTGGCAGCTGTGCCTCTGCCCGCTGCTGCAGCCAGAGGCCGCGCGGGCTCTTCTCCAGGCTCCCGTGGGCCCGAGCCGGGTGCCCATGGAGCCCCGGCCCGGCGGGGCTGCGGGCCGGCACCGCGGCTCCCCAGGCAGCAGCCGGCCCTCTGCCCCCTGCCCTCGGGAGCCCTTGGCCAGCGGCTGCTGGCCGCGCCTCAGGCCTGTGCGGCCAGGGGAGGCCGGGGCTGGGCGCAGGCAGCGCCCGGCCCAGGGGCTGAGCCCGCGCCAACCCTTCCCTCCTGCCGCTCTCTGCAGCTGGCAGAGGACAGGAGCAGAGCGGCCGAGCACCTGTGCCGGGCCCTGCGCTACCTGGAGAGCCCACAGGAGCCCCTGCGAGAGGCGGCCATCACGTTCATGGGTGAGCCCCGAGCCCGGGCTCCCTCCCCGGCCCGGCCCGCCGCAGCTCGGCCCCAGCCCCGCCTGCTGCCCCGGCAGCGCCAGCCGGGCCCGGCGCCGTGGAGCCCCGCCCGGCCTGGGCATTGCTGCTGCCGCCCTCTGGCAGCCGTGCCCTGGGGCGGCAGCGTGCGGCAAGGGCCGGGCTGAGCCCTGCCGGGCCAGCAGCCCGTGTGGCCACAGCGCCGGCAACGCCGCCGGCAGGGAGCTGTGCCGCTGGGGCCCGTGACAGGCTCTGTGTTCACAGGCAGCGCCGGGTTTCCATGATGAAGACGCAGCAGGAAGGGCTCCAGGATCTCCATTAGGGTGAGTGAGGGCAGCGGCCTGGCCAGGCGAGCTGCAATGCCTGAGCAGGGAGCTGCAATCCCTGTCCCAGCTGCAGTGGGCTTCGCACCCTGTGTTGACAAGAGGTGGCGTGGGAAGAGCACACAGAGATTTCAGGGACACGGGCAGAATTCCTGGCCCGCAGCTTGCTGCTGATCCTGTTGGCAACACCTCTGTCTTGGCAATGGCAAGAGTTGGGTGGGGTGGCCCTGGCTGGATGCTCTCCTCAGGTCACTGCAGATCCAGGCTCTGACCATGGCTCTCTTGCTCTCTGTTCCAGGCCTTGAATCCCAAAAGAACAATGCCAGCCCATCCTGCTCTAACATTGAAAATCATGCTAAATTAGCCCTAGGACCTGAAGAAACAGCATCCGGTGAACCAGTGTCCCAAGAACAGCACCAGGAGGCACTGAAGCGGACAGCATCTCTCATTGCCACTGCAGCTCTAGGCACAGTTGATGACTGGCACAGCTGAGCCTTTGGGAAGCTCGCATGGCTTCAGCCCTCTCCCTGCCTGTAGAGAGCTCCCTCCCTCCAGCCCTCAGACTCTGCCTATCCACTTTTTTCTTGCCATTCTCCCTCCCTTTTGACAGCTCCATCTCACCAGCCCTCAGACTATGCCCCTTCCTGTGTTTTTTTTCCACTCTTCCTTTTGACAGCTCCATATCTTAAGCCCTCAACCCTACCTGTTGGAAAAGATGAAATAGGAAAGCTGTATAAATATGATTGCCTAGCAAAAGATTTTGAGAATATAGAAACTATAAGTGAGATTGAAATGAAAGCAAGCTTTAAGATCCCTTAGTTACTAAACAACAAGAGAACAATAGTGTAGCCACTGAAAGTAATCCCCTTTTGATGAAACAATACCCTTTGCTTGCAGACAAATCCAAGGGTCAGAGCAGACCCTACTAGCTTAGCAGAAGGAGTCCAAAGAGTACTTTTTAAAGTTTAAAATGTAGCACAGTATAGTCATGAAGTAATTCTTATAAGCTGTATGTAAATGCTATAAGATTTGTATATTGTACTAGATTAGTTAGTGAGAATTAGAATGTTCAACACAGGAGAAGATTTATTGTATTGTAACAAGAACCTCGCTCTCTTACCCTTTTGCTCTCTTACCCTTTTACGCTCTTACCCTCTCATTCTCTCTACCCCCTCTCTTCTCTCGAGCCTGCTCCGAGCTGCAGCTGGCAGCTCCCAGCAGAGCCCTACACCTACGCCCTTTGCAGTAAACTGCTAGTTCCACAACCTAGCTTCAAAAATCTCTCATCTCTGTCCGTCCCAACCCTCCTACCCCCCAACACTCCTACACCTACCCATTCCCTTTTTCCCTCCCATATCACCCCTTTGCTTTGCCTTTCATTAATAAACAGTTTGGCATCTTCACTTTGCCTGCATCTCTGTGGAGCTGAAGCAAATCCGGGGCCCTGGGACGCACAGGTCCCTGCTGCCGTTCTCTGCCACGCCGTGTTTTGTGCACAGACCCAGAGGAACGAGGGCAGGTCAGGCTGGAAAGGTCCCTGTGCTGAAGGGCAGTTCCACAGCACCGTGCAGTTCCAGATCTTGCTGAGCACACTGAAGGCCAGCAGTGGGACAAGGAGCCTGTGTGTGTCAGCACCAAAGTTGTGTCTAAGCTAAGGCCCAGTCATATTTGGTCCCCTGTTGTGCACGTCAACAAGAGAATGAAGAGCAGAGAATGAAGGAAACCTTATGGTTTAACTGGTGGGAATTTGACCCTTCAGGGAAACAATGGACTGGTCAATCGATGGGAAGTGAACCTGTGAAACAGGAACAATACACAGTGGAGCTGTGGTTGGCATGGAGGTGGTATCACAGGTCACTGCAGCCTCATCTCATGCACTGGCCAAGCGTGAGATGACCTTGTAACTGGAAAAACTCCACTCCAGAGGAGGAGATGTCAGGCCTGCTTCTGGGGTGGAGGTATGAGAAGGACAAAATGCCCGTCCTTTTGATGCAGGAGATGCCCTGAATGTGGGAGGCCTGCCTGCCCTTCCCACTGGAGCCCCATGCTGAGATACCCTGAGCACAGCCCAGTGCTCCTTGCTCCTCTCTGCTGACCCGGGAGCGTTTGTCTGCTTTCGGGATGGCCCTGGCTGTGTCAGGGCTGCTCCATGGACACGAGACAGCCGGTCCTGTCCCACTGGGTCCCAGCAGTGCCTGGCAGCAGCCCTGCACCCACATCAGGATGCTGGCCAAGAGAGGCCCTGGAAGCTGAGGCAGCAGATTTGAAGCTTTTGCAGATACACACGGGGGATGGCCAGCAGCGTTCCCTCAGGATACAGCAGTCCTGAGGGGTCTCCCTAATTGAAAGAAATCCTCAGACAAATGCATTGTCCGCCAAAAGCCCTTTTACTGAGCTGGCAGGAGGGCAGGGGTCTGCACCCCACTAAAATGCTTCTCGGCCACGTGTAAATTTCAGTAGGCTTATGTAGGAACTGTATCAAAAATACCATCCATCTTTACCATGCTGAGGCAGGCGGCTAGAATTATAATGCATCAGATTCATGTACTTGAAGCTAATGTCCAGGCACTGGCCAGGAGAGGTTTTGATACCCTAAAGCAGCACTTCTTCCTCATGGCTTCCCTGCACAGGGCTGATTCTGTACTTGCCCTAAGTTCTTCTGGTAGAATGTGTCTAAAGCTTTTTGTCAAGTCCCTCTCCTGGCCAGGTTTTTCTTGTGCTAACTGGTGCAAAGTGCTTCTGTAGGTCTGTGCTAAGTACTTGTTACTAATGTGAATTGCTTGTGCTTATGTCAAACAAAAGCCTTGCTTCATTGCCAAACGTGCCTAAAGCCACCCACTCCTTGTGGCACCAGTTGCTTTCCTGTGGGATGTTCTGCCTCCCCCAGGAGTGAAGAGGGAGCTGGAGAAAGAGCTGGCCAGGCTTCTCTGGATCCTTTCCCAGCAGCCCTGGCTGAGTGGAGCAGTCCGAGCTGAGCGCAGATGTGCCAATGGAGCAGCCGTGCACAGGAAGGCTCGCTGGGAAGGATGATCCAGGAACCACAGGCCTGGCAGCCTGGCTTTGCTGCCAGGGAAGGCCTTGGAGCAGATCCTCCTGAGTGCCATCCCACGGCACGTGCAGGAAACCAGGGCGTCTGCTGGAGGCTGGGAAAGCTCTGCAGAGGGACGGGCACAGCTGGGGGTCCTGGCGGGGTGTTGAGGGCTTCTGTGGGGCTGTTTGGGGAGGTTGGTGTTGGTGGGCGTGTTGGGGAAGGAGTTGTCTGGAAGGTGAGAGGTCTGGGCTGGAATTTGAGTCAGTTTGAAGGCAGCATCTGTGCTTTGGCACAGCTTTGGTGTTGGAGGGCAGAAGGAATATCTGGGACTTTTCCTCCTTGTGGTCCTGATTATCCTGCAGGGAACAAGAGGGGGGAGCTGTACTTTACTGGTCTCCTAGATATCTGTAGCAGGGGAAGGATTAGCCCTTTCACCATCTACTCATTTGTTTGGGCTATTTTTGTAACAGTGAGTGGACTTTCATTCTTTGAGAGCTTTTATTCCTTAAGAGAATTAGGAGATTACCATCCGTTCATTGAAAACTGTTTGAAAATCAAAGAATGGACTTCTTTTTGCCTCTGTGTAGTGTTATGTTTTTTAAAGTGACTCTCAGTTGATGACATTAAGGCAAATGAGTTGCTGCTAATTTCTAACTCTCACGTTCTCAGGCCATCCCAATTACTTTGGGAAGTTTGTAATTTTTGGAACTACTTGAGTTGAGCAATGGGAGGTAAAGCTTTCCTGAAGTGAGGATTCTTGAGTTCCATATTCTTCTCTGCCTTCACAGTAAAGATGCTTCTGTGCTGAAGGAAACGACTTCAATGAGAAAATAATTCCAGAATGGAGTAAGAGCTTCTGACAGGCAGCAAGTGTTGCCAGCAGTTGCTCCAGGTGCTCCGGCCATCAGCCCCTGCAGGAAGGAGCACAGCCCCCAATGCAGGTGGGCTTTGGCTCCCTGTGGCACAGAAGCCCCCCGGGGGCACAGGTCTCTGGGGCAGGAGATGGGCACCAGCGCTACCAGGGCTCGGGGGTGGCAGCTCTGCTTGGGCGGGGACTCTGCCACAGCTGCTGCTGTCAGCGCTGCCCGGGCCCCAGGGCTCAGAGCAGCATTCGTGCCCGGGCCCACACGTTCCTTGTGCGTGTCACACCCGTGGGTTTAGGATGGCCACGGGCCGGGACGTGTCCCAAGGAGGCCGTGCCAGCTTCCCTGCAAGGCCCCGGGCCCTTCCCGGCGTGGCTGCGTGGGCAGCCCTGGGGGCTCCTTCTGCTGCCCTGAGCCCGCAGAGCAGGGCAGCATTTGCTGATGCTCTGAGCCCTTCCTAAAGATCCTGTGGGGCTGCCTTAGACACCTGGGGCCAGGCATTCCTTCCAGCCTGGGCCACTTTGGCTGGGCTTGGGATGGCCCCAGGGCAGGCGGCAGTGTGTGCAAGGGCCCTTTGTGACACAGTGCAGCACGGTCACCGTGTCATGGAATGGGACAGGGTGTCCTTTGTGACACGTGGTGACATAGGAGCTGGCGGTGACAAGAGCAGGCCACAGTGCTCGGAGCACGCGACGGGACAGGACAGTGCGGTGCCGTGAGGAGCCCCCGCACAGCGCGCTCGTTCGTGTCCCACCCAGAGCTTTTCCGAGGCGTTGTTCCTGCAGCTGAGCTCGAGGCCAGACCACAGGACTTGCTGCCCTGTGATCTCCCCGAGGTTTTTCTTCTGCAGGACCCTTCAAAGCCAGACCACAATCCTTGACAGGAGTCTCCTGTCCTTGTGGCAGGAGCCCTTGAGATCGAGTGCAGGACTTGCTGTCTTGCAGCCTTCCTGAGGCTTTTTTCTTGAAAGTGCCTTCCAGACACAACTGCAGGACTTGGTGACTTGGAGCTTTTCCAAGGCACCTCTCCTGCAAGTTGCTAGAAATCCAATCAGAGATATGGAGCAGAGACCCCCGAGAGTGCCCAAGCTGGCCTGGGTGGAGGAGGAGGAGGAGGAGGAGGAGGAAGAAGGCCCTGGAGCTGCCCCAGCACAGGAGACCGAGGTGGTGGTGCCTTTCCATCCACCGCAGGAGGGTGAGTGGCAGAGCTGGGCCGCAGGAATGGTGCCTGCCGCCAGCTTGACCCCATGCCATGCCATGCCATGCATCCCATCCCATCCCATCCCATCCCATCCCCTGGGGAAATGCCCATGGACAGGATGGAAGAGGGCCCGGGCAGACACCCTGCAGTGGCCGTGCTCCATCCCCTGGGGCATCCTGGGGCTCTCCCAGCCTGGGGGGGCACAGGGCTGGGCTGTGTTCTCCGGCCTCTCCCGCAGCCCCTCAGCTCTGGCTGCGCTCGCTCTTTGCCAGATGCAGCCCTGGAGCGCACACAAGAGCAGGAATCCAGCCGTGGCCGCTTCCACAGCACAGCGCAGGTACCTGCAGCCACCCCCACCTGGGCTGGGCCTGCTGTCCCTGCTCAGCCCAGCACTGTGTGTGCAGCACTCCATGCAACATCCCCAGCTTCTTGCCCTTCTCCTACAGTTCATCTGCAAATTCATCAAGAGAATGCAGGAGGAAGAGACCATCGCCATGGGCACTGGGCTCAGAGCATACTCGCCCATGTTCCAAACCAAGACCAGCGCTGCCCTCCTGTGTATGCTTGTAGAGGAAGGTTTTTACTATCCAAACCAAGTAAGCAGCCTGTGGGCAGGGTTTGATCCTCCCAGGAATTGCTTGCCTCCCAAGCCACGCATGCTGGTTGCTGTGAGCCTTTGAGGCCGCATGGCAGTGCGCTGGCAAGGGAAGCACTTCTCTGGGCAAGCTGGGAACATTGCTCCCTCTGTCAGCTTCCCAAGTCTCCCTGTGCCTTCTCCAGGTGCCCGCCATGGTGAGGTTCATCCACCAGTGGCTCGTGGCCAATGATTGTGCTGAGCCCAGGCTGGACGAGGCCCTGCTGGACCTCACGGAAGCACAGCCAGATGACGCAGTCCTGACGCTCCTGCGTGTGGCCCCGTCCTGTGACAGGTATGGGGCCCACCTGCCCAGAGAGCTCAGGCCTCCCCAGCCCATCCCCCTGTACAGTCTGCCGCAGGTGTCTGAGCAACAGAGACTTCCAGGGCCCTCTGGCTGCTGCCTTTCCCAGCCCTGGCACGTCAGTCCCCGAGCCTGCTGCCATGCTCCCTCCCTGCCCCTCAGGGCCTCTGTCCCCACAGGGCCTGGGCTGCCTGGCTGCTGCTGGCCAGGGCCAGTGGGCAGAGGCAGAGCTGGCAGCCAGCTCAGCTCCCCCCGGTGCTGTGTCTGAGACCCCACCTGAGACAGAGCTCTGACCCCGCAGAGCTGCCATGGCCATGTGGAAGACCATCATGGGCTCAGCCAGGACTGCCGAGCTGGCACAGCTGACCCTCCTGGATGTGCTGGGGAGCTGGCCAGAGCACAGCACGTGCACCTCCGATGGGGACCAAACGGGTGTCTTTGGCCTGGCTGTGAGTTTCTGCAAGTGGCCTTTGCTGGCCCCAAGGCCGCCTCTCCAGCAGCTCTCCATCCTCCTTCCCCCCCTGCATCTGCCTGCCTCAGGCAGAGGCCTGAAGCCTGGCCCAGGGGCAGCTTCAGGCCCAGCAGGCCCCGTGCTCCCCCTGCCTCTCTCCAGGCCTCTCCCTGCCACGCTCGGGCCCTGCCACACGGACACCTGGGCACTGAGCGCTGTCCCGGGGGGCTTTGTCCTTTGCAGGCAACCGTGGTGATGTGGAAGATCCTGCAGGTGCCCTGTCTGCCACGGATATTGAAGGTGTATTTCCCCCGCCTATTTGTGCATCTGCTCTTTCAAGTGTTCTCCAGCACAGAAGAGATGCCAGGGGAGGTCGATGCCTTCTGGAAGGGATGCCAGCAAGAGCACGGCCTTGCTACCAGCCCCAACAGGTGCTCCATCCCACTCCTCCTGTCCCTGCCACGTGGCCTGCCAAGGAGCCAGTGCTGCCAGCGTCACCTGGCCTTTGCTGTTCACACAGGTTTGCAGTGCAGACCCTGAAGTCCCTGCTCTGCCTTCTCCGCTGTGAGGATGTGGTGGTGGCAATGGAACATAGGTGTGGCTGGGACATGCTGCTCTCTCTTGACACCCACCACTTTGCTGTGGGTCTGCTGGCGAGGTGAGAGCCCCTTCTCCCCACTGCCTCTGACATTTGTGCTCTGTTCCCAGAGTGACCCACACAGTCCCTGTGGTCATGGGCAAGAGGGCCTTGTCACTGAGGGACGGCCAAGCAGACTGGAAAAGTCTGATAGAGGAGGGTGCCCATGAGCAAACAACTCCCAAATGGCCCACGTCCCCTGGCTGGAACAGTGGTGGGGAAAGATGAGAACTCGGAGAGTCACTCCTGGGAGAGATTTGCCCCACTGGCTGAAAGTCTTGTTTCCTTTTTCCTCTTGTCAGAGAAATTCGCCATTCATCCATACACTTTTGTACCGCGATTGCATTCCACCTGTTCAGGCTTCTCAGTAAAGAGATCCCATACTGGGATTTCCCTGCCCTGGCATTCCTTGTGGAGGTGAGCCTCAAGGCCAGCGCTGCCTCCCAGCTCTCTGCCCTCTCATAGGCACAGCTGCCAGGACGGTGCCCGTGCCCTGTGCTGCTGCCTGGGCCCAGCCCTGTGCGGTTCCGGGCTCCTGCCGGCCGGCTCCCTGTCACTGCCCTGTGCCTTTCAGGTCCTCGAGTGCCTGGACTTGAGGGAATGCAGTGACAGTGTTCTGGAGATCATGGCCCAGAACCTGCAGAGCGAGCACAGGGCCAGGCGTTACTTGGCACTCAGAGGCCTCGTAGTGCTGGGCAGGAATCCGTTGATGGTGAGAAGGGGGCAGTGGCTGCAGCCGTGCAGGCAGCCTGGGGCTGGGCAAGGCAGTCGCTTGGCCTTGCCTGGGCTTGGGGCGCTGGGGCAGCTGCTCCCAGCTCACCTGCCTCCCGCTTCAGCTGCCCCAGTGCTTTGGGACAGGCCTTTGGCCTCTGGGCCCTGCGGCAGCAGGCTGGCCTTTCACAAACTTGTGTTCTGCACAGGCTGAAAAAATGGGGAGCCTGACTGAAAGTCTTGTGGGGCTCCTGCAGGAAAATGATAGCGACATGATCAGGATGACCATTCTTCTACTCAGATATTTGCTCCTGGATAATGGTGCCCCAATACCCACCCCCATTGCCCTGCAGCTGGCTGAGGCGCTCCTGCCACTCTTTGACCACGTAAGGCTCTGTGCCCACAGCCTCGGCCACCGGCTGCTGCCCGGACACTTGGTGCCCTGTGCAGATGCAGGCCTGTGCCCTGGGGAGCCTGAAGCAGCTGATGCTGAGGTCTTTTGCCCTTCCTTTCATACAGGGTGATATCCAGGTGCAGCTGAGCTCCATGTGTGTCTTTCAAGAGATGCTGGACTTATTAACAGAAGATGGAAGAAAGGCCCTGAAGTCCCACGTGCGCCAGAGCCTGGTGCCACTCTCCTTCCACTGCCATGATGAGAATCAGATTGTTGCGGAGGTGACGACCTGTGGCCACCTGCTGTCCCCCTGGGAGGGTGCTGGGCTGCCTCCTGCCCTGGCACCTTGCTGGACTGCAGCCTCCTCAGGCTGTGGCACTGGGATGCTCCTGTGCTCTGGCCTGTGGGGCCATCTCAGCATCTCTGCTGCTCTCCAGGCCTCCCGGGAAACGCTGCATTCTGCAGCCAGATTCCTAAAGAGGAGGGATATCGAACAAATGCTACAGGTGGATCAGACCTGGAGGTTTGGAGAGGGCCTGGTAAGAGCAGCCAAGAATCCCCGGGGTCAGCCCGGAGAAGGCCCCTGAGGGTGGTGCTCCCACTGTGCGGCTCCCCTGTGCGGCCAGGGGAGGCCGGGGCTGGGCGCAGGCAGCGCCCGGCCCAGGGGCTAAGCCCGCGCCAACCCTTCCCTCCTGCCGCTCTCTGCAGCTGGCAGAGGACAGGAGCAGAGCGGCCGAGCACCTGCGCCGGGCCCTGCGCTACCTGCGGAGCCCACAGGAGCCCCTGCGAGAGGCGGCCGTCAGGTTCATGGGTGAGCCCCGAGCCCGGGCTCCCTCCCCGGCCCGGCCCGGCCCGCCGCAGCTCGGTCCCCAGCCCCGCCTGCTGCCCCGGCAGCGCCAGCCGGGCCCGGCGCCGTGGAGCCCCGCCCGGCCTGGGCCTTGCTGCTGCCGCCCTCTGGCAGCCGTGCCCTGGGGCGGCAGCGTGCGGCAAGGGCCGGGCTGAGCCCTGCCGGGCCAGCAGCCCGTGTGGCCACAGCGCCGGCAGTGCCGCCGGCAGGGAGCTGTGCCGCTGGCGCCCTGACAGGCTCTGTGTTCACAGGCATCGCCGGGCGGCACCTGAGGGGGAAGATCGAAGAGCTCCAAGTTATCTGTGAGGGTGAGTGAGAGCAGCGGGCTGACAACAGGAGCTGCAATCCCTGCCCTGGCTGCGGAGGGCTCTGCTCCCGTGGGCAGAGCACACACAGAGATTTCAGCGCCACGTGGGCCATTCGTGGCCAACAGCTTTGGGCTGATCCCCTTGGTCCTTGCTCCCTCCTGGCCAAGGCAAGAGCCGGCTGGGATGGCCCTGGCAGGGGGCTCTCCTCGGCTCCCCGCAGATCCAGCTTTTGACCGTGGCTCTGTTCCTCTCTCTTGCAGCCCTTGAAGAAATGGCATATGACAGCAATCCTGCCATCAGAAAGCTTGCATCTGAAACTGGGTTTGTTCTCCGGGCTGTACAAAGAGCTCCCTACTCCACGTGGCATAAGCTGCGAGATCAATTCCGCAGTGCATGGACGAAACGGCCTCGTCTGTGCAGCACTGCCTTGCTGTGCTGCTGGAGCTCTGTGGAGAGATGATCTGGAAGACACTGTCTGCTGGGGCCACTTGAGCCAGCAGGGATTTTCTTTTTCTTCAAGATTTTTGATTTCATAGTTTCATTTTTCTTTTGTATGTAAATAAAAATTATGTATAGTAGACAGACTCCCAGGATCTTTCTTCTGCTGCTCAGGATTGGCAGGGCATAGAGGAAGAGTGGCAAAAGGGTGCTTTTGCTCAGCAAATTGCCCTGTCGTGCAGTGCTGCAGGGAAGATGGCCAGAAGCCCCTTGGCCTTTGGTGGTTCTGCTGAAGCCTTTGTGCTGCCCACAGAGCGGCTGGGCAGAGGCCGGAGCTGCGGGGATCCCTGCCAGAGCGGTGCCTGGAGATGGCCACAAGCCCTGTGCCAGGCAGGAAGCGCCATCCGTGTCCTGCCGCCCGTGTGCTGCTGCCTGCCTTGCTGAGGGCTCCCAGGTGCCTCTGGATGGGGCTGCTCTGGAGCTGCTGTGGGGCTGCGGCGCTGCTGCCGGGCAGCTTGGCCGGGCTGGGGCAGGGCCTGAGGAGACAGGGCCACGAAGGGATGATGTGCTGCGGAAGCCCTGACGGGACAAGGAAGTGGGAAGGAACAAGGGAGATGTGTGAGGGAGTGGGTGGCAGGAAGCTACAAGGGGACAGGAGGCCCCTGAGGAGCCGGGGTGCTGGGAAGCCCTGAGGAATTGGGTGTCAGAGGGCACAAGCAGCCCCCAGGCAGCCGCCTTGTTCCTGGCACCCGGCTGCTCTGGCGCTTCCCCAGAGCGTCTCCCAGGCCTGCGGCAGAGCCCTCGAGGCTGGGACACCACCCCAGCAGGAGGGTGGGGACACCCCCGAGGTGCCCAGGCTGGGCTGGCTGGGCACAGGAGGGCAGGGGGCTGCTGCCAGGGCACGGCCACTGGGTGCTGCCAAGAAGGGGCAGGGGGCAGAGGCAGGGCTGGCGGCTGCCCAGGCCACGGTGCCGTGACCGAGGCCCCCTGACCTAGAGCTCTGGGCCCGCAGAGCTGCTGCCACCATGGGGAGGGCGGCCGTGTCTCCTCCAGCAGGGCTGCGCAGTCGCTGCTGCCCCGGCGGCTCTGGAGCCCACAGAAACAGCAGCAGAGCGGGCTCAGCAACAGCAGCACCCCGAAGGGCGGCACCTGCTCGGCCGGGCATCCGCACCCGCCGGGATGCCAGACGGGGGGAGCCCGGGGGCACCATGGCCCCTGCTTTGGCAAAAGGCTCAGCAGAGTTGGCCACAATGGCTCTCACTTGACTTGCCAGCCTCACAGCCATGCTTGGCTGCTTCAGCTGCTGCCTGTGCCCCTGACCGACTCCCATGGCCGGGCTTGAGGGCAGACTCGCCTTCCCCAGGTGGCGTCCCAAGGCAGCGGCATTGGTGCCATGGGCAGAGAGACACTCTGATGGGGCACCAGCCCTGCGCTGCAGCTGCCCTCCCTATCCTCCATGCAGGCATCTTAAAGGCACATGCCTCAGCTCTGAAATGAAATCTTGGACTTGCTTGGAACAAAGGAGGCGCTGGAGAAAAGCTGGGACTTTGTCCTGGTTTAGGGCAAATTTGGTAGAGAATTTCCAAAGGAGGGCCCCTCTAGAAAGCAAACCCACACAGCCCCTCCCCACAACCAGTTCGGGAAGAATTTCTCAGAGAGAAGTGGAAAGAACCTGTTTATTTAACAGGCACAGCACCCCCCAGCACACAAAATGAACAATACCCGATGTCACCACTCTGAAAAAGATGACAAATTCAGAAAGTCTCTCTTGGGGGTGGTTGTTCTGTTCTCAGTCCCTCCGGCGCTGGGGCAGCTGCTGCAGCCAGAAGGTGCAAACTCTCGGTGTTCCCAGGTCCCAGTCCGGAGCAGGGTCGAGATGGTCGAAAAAAGGAAAGGAGAAACAGTCCAGGAAGAAATTTGGACTGTTTAGCTAAACTAGCTAATGAGCAGGAGCAAAGCAAGCAAGCAGAAGCAAGAGCAAGAGATAGAGCAAAGCAAAAAGCAGAACCAAGAAAGCAAAAGCAGCACTAAGTACTGCCTGTCTTTGTCCCGCCAGGCTGATAAGAAAAACCCAAACAAAACTTTCACTCTTCAGAGCCAGTCTTAAAGGCACAGAACATAATATCCAGCATAAACAGAACACATGAATGGGGATACAAGCATCATAATGTCACCCTAGGACAGACTTCCATGGGTCAGTTTTCCTCTCCACTTGGGGAATCACAGAATGCCACAACACTTTGTGTTGCAAAGTATCACAAAGATCATCCAGTTCCCACCACCCTGCCATGGGCACAGGTGCTGTGCAGGCACAGCTGTCAGTAGAACTGGAAGAACACTTTTCCATGTTTACCTTTTCCTCCCCTGCATTTCAAGCTAACATGACAAATTCAGCTGCTTACAGCTGAATAGTGTAGCTCCCAGGATTTGGAATAGGAGTCTCCAGTGGGCCACTGTATGTCCATTCAGCCTTTGTTAGACCATCCAGATGGAGCTCAGCCCTGTGCAGCCCAGGCACAAGCAGCACACTGGTCCATTTCAGCATCCCAAAGTCTTTGGGGCTTCCTGTGCACCCTGAGACTCCTGAATCCATTCTTGAATTCCCAGTTAGTGCTGTGCAGCACATTAGAACACAGGAATGGCCTCTTTGGCTCATTCTTGGCTTTGCTGCTCCTGCCTAAAGTAATCATTAGGAGTATATGCCGATGTAAAGGTACAGCTCAACACCAGAGACTTTTTCTGTAGTGTTGAAAACTAAACCCCTGTGAGACTGTTCAGAGACTCTGAAATCCAGGATGAAAATGAGAGCTTTGGTATTTAAGAATCCCAGAAATGTCTCCATGGGATTTTTCTGGTCAAGGATTTGAATGCTAATGCAGAAATTACAAAACGGTTAAAAGTAGTTTTCATTGGCACCCCTCTTAAATGGCATCAGCACACTTCCAAGGGACAGGGTATGGCACTGGGGACAGTGCTTGGCACTTAATGGCTTCAGATCTGGGAGAGAAATGTTTTGCCCAGTTTCACCCAGGAGTTCAGGTTTTCCCAGGGCTTTGATTGACTGGTCACTGCAGGTAGCTTTCACTAAATGCAAAAGGATGGAACAGCAGAACTTCTGGAGAAGGTGCCCTAGGGATAGGGAAAAAACCTTGAAAATGATCAGCAGGCTCTGGAAAACTTAAAAAAAAGAAAAATCAAAAAGAGATGTAGCCCTGTGACTTTTCAGGCTCTTTGGGTCTGGAGGAAATATTTGCCTTGCACCAGTTACAATGTTTTGGCAATGACCCTGGAAGGTCTTTTCTTTCTGACAGGCACAGGAAGGCCTCTGGAACTTCAAATATTTGAAGTTTCAAAGGCTGAAAGCAATGAATTGAGGCCTCTGAGATTCTGCTGCAGGCTGTGATGTTTCAGAATACCCAGCTGGGATGTGTTAATGTCGTTTTGTTTGCTTTAACCTGTGTTTTTTGTTGCTTCACTCTAAAAGTCCATCTCCTGCAACACCAGTAGGAGTTGTGGAGGTTGAGGTTGTGTCCATTGGACCTGAACTGCCAAGAGGATCAGACACTGCATAGAATGACAGAATCATTTTAGTTCTTCTTGGAAAAGGTCTCCAAGACCTTTGAGTCCAGCCTGTGCCTGATGCCCACCTTGTCCCCAGCCCAGGGCACTGAGTGCCACATCCAAGTTTTCCTTGGACACCTCCTGGGATGGGGACTCCACACCACCCTGGGCAGTGCATTCCAATCCCTGAGCACCCTTTCCATGGGGAAATTCCTGCTGTGCCCACCCTGAGCCTGCCCTGGCCCAGCCTGAGGCCGTTCCCTCTGCTCCTGTCCCTGTTCCCTGGAGCACAGCCCGAACCCCCGGCTGTCCCCTCCTGGCAGGAGCTGTGCAGAGCCACAAGGGCCCCCTGAGCCTCCTTTGCTCCAGGCTGAGCCCCTGCCCAGCTCCCTCAGCTCCTCCTCATATGACTTAAATATGTGGCAGAGGACAGTGTGTTGCCTAGGACAGTGAGTGAGCAGTTAGAGAAACTGGAATCTGAAAGGCTTCTTCTCCTTCCCAGGAGGTCAAGGGCTGGAGAATATTCAGCAGCCCACAGGCAGTGCCTGCATGGGCTGTATGAATTTCTGCCACTATCTCAAGGGACACACAGATGACTTAGGAAGAGAATCAAAGCTGAGACTGTTGTGTCTGTGAATTACGAATCAGGTCTCATCCTCTGTTAGTCTGAGCAAAATTTAGAAGCCTTTCTCCTACCTCTACCAGCTGATGTCAACGTTAAGTCTTCTGCAGGTATGGTGAATTTCCTCAGAGAATCATAGAACACTTTGGGTTGAAAGGGATCTGAAGGCCCATCTCCTTCTGGTCTCCCCTGCCATGGGCAGGGACACCTTCCACTCTCCCAGGTTGCTCCAAGCCCCATCCAACCTGCTCTGGAACACTTCCCAGGATGGAGCAGCCACAGCTTCTCTGGGCAACCTGTGCCAGGGCCTCACCACCCTCACAGGGACGAATTTCTTCCCAATATCCCATCTAATCCTGCTCTCTGGCAGCAGAAAGCCATTCCCCCTTGTTCTGTTGTGCCATGCCCATGGTGAAGGACTTCTCAGGGACCTTTTGGTTTTGCCAATGGCACACCACAAAGGCTAAGGAAAAACAGAGGAATGTACTGCTGTGAATTTACTTGGTTTTTCTTTTATCAGAAGGGACACCATTAATTTTCATCTGTCATCTGAATGTCCAGGAAACAAGAGATCAGGAATAGCTCCTCAGTGCCTGGAATGCTGTTCAGACTGTTTTCAGCATACAGGCATGTGATGATGCTGGATGATTTACATTTAAAAGGAAAATATGTCTTGTAATTACCAAAATTTCACTCATAAAAAGAAAGTGTTGTTCCAGTCGTCTGGGAACAGAACTGACTTGATTGCTGGGAGTGAAAGGAGTCTGAAAATAGTCATCTAAGAGAGGCACTTTAATTTCCTCATTTCTTAACCAATGCCTGTTTGGTGTGTAGATTAAATCGGATTCAACTCCCTCCCTCTGCCCCAGGCTGCCTTGGCATCTGGAAATTGCTGGTGGCAGAGTCCAAGTTTAGTCCTGAAGCTGCCAATTCTCCATCTCACCTCTCATCACTTCTCTGTGTGCCATGGCACCACTCTTCACCTGGTGCTTCCTAGCAGAGTCCTTTTCAGCAAGTGCTGGAAGCTGGGCACAAAGAGAACGTGGAGAAAGTCTCAGACCTCCCCAGAAACCCAGAACTTGAGTGCAAAAATGTAAAATTGGTTCCACTGCTTAAATATACTGAAATCAGAGATTGGAGGAGCTGAAATAGCAAACATCTCTGTTGTCCAGATGCTGTAAAGCCAGGGCTCTGCAGAGAAACTCTGATTTCATGAAACAATTTCCAAGTCCCACTCAGCATTACTACCATCCTGCTGGCAGCATTTCTTAAGAGCTGCTCTAAGAGGACAGTCTTTAAACTCTGCAGCTGGCTCAATATTTAAATTTACTCTTGCATTGGCTACAACACTGTGCCTCAGTGTTTGGGAAGGAATTTTACATATTCACCTTCTAGTGTTGTATTAACTGGTCACAGCATACAAAAGGCAAATGGTTACCTTTTTAGGGATGAAGTGGAAAGCTAAATGTTATCCAGATCACTGCGGCAAGGTGAAAAACAAAGATCTTGGGCCTCTGAATGCCAAGGCCTTTCTGTTTGAGTGGTCTCATTCCACTGGGCAGAGTTCCTTCCTCAGTTTCTGAAACAGCAGCGCACAAAGAGTGCAAACAACCATCCCAGAACTAAGATGGGAGGCAGAACACATAATGCTACTGCCACCCAGGCACCTCTTTGGCAAGGAATGTGGGGAGAAAGGAAAACACTGAAAGGAAAACACTCCCTCATCTGTCACAATCTCAGCACACACTCATTTCTGACAAAAGGTGCATTGAGTTTGGATCTTTCTGTCTCTAATTCCCAACCTTTCATAAGGAAGGAACCTGAGATGTTGCTTTAAATGAGAAGGATGAGTTTAAAAAAATCAAAACACATTTCTTTGATTAACATTCAGGAATCAAAATACTTTAATCAATTCTATGACCCATCTTCAATAGCAAAACAAAACCACTCCTTCTTCCAAATGACATTTGAGCCACAGAAAACATTGCAACACAGAAAAATAATATAAAAATTTTAGAACGTTGGATCAGCTCAAATGCAGACACTGGTGAATGAAAATTATTACCATTTATCAACATTTTTGTATCCTTTATAACAGTACGAACTTTATTCAGCATTGCCTCTGACTGATTGTGGAGAAACCATGGCAGAAGCAGGTCAAAGAGCTCACCTGGAAGCTTGCCCTTGACCTGAGGCAGCCTGGTCTTGCCTCTGGCAGCAGGAAAGCTGGGCAGGGCACAAAAGGCTCTTCCTGAGAGTCTCCAGCTCACTTTAAACCCTTTGCATTGAGGTGCTCTGGCGTGGCCACAGCCACAGCACAACAGTCCTGGCTACAGGTGAGTGTGTCTACTGTCGGACAGTTCCCTTTTCTGACCCAGAGATGGGGCAACTGAGAGGTGTTTTAAAGACTTTTATTCCATTTTCAGTCTCATGTGAAGGGTGAGACAAACACAAGAACAGAAAGAATAATTAAGCACTGGGATGCTCTTCCCAGGGAGGTGGTGGAATCACCATCTCTGGATGTGTTTAAAAAAAGACTGAACATGGCACTTGGTGCTATAGTCTAGGTGAGGTGTTAGGGCATAGGTTGGACTTGATGGTCTTGGAGGTCTCTTCCAACCTCATTATTCTGTGATTCTGTGATTCTGTAATGTTATAATGATGTTATAATTCACGCCATCACAATCAGAAGCCAACTATTTCCTAATTACAATACATTATAAGCATTTCTTGCCCTATCAGCTTTTGCATACACCATGCTGTAGATGCCTTAAAACCAATCATCAAAAATTACCCCTTGTGGGTCCCACTACAATGCATTTTTCACAGTTCTATTTCTCCAAAGTATCCAGTCTTATTTGCAAGGCCATCCTTTGAAACTTGTTTCTAGCTCCATTTCTCTCTCAACAATATCTGTCCTATTCCTATGATTCCCTATGATTCCCTATTCCTATTCTATGATTCCCTAGATGGCATTTCTAAGTCAGCATTTCTCATCTCAAAGTTTGCATATGGATGCACACTGTGTGAGCCTTCTGTCAGGCCCTGAGAAATCTCTACAAACCCATCTCCCACAGTCCAAGAGCTAGGAGAGAACATCTTCCGCTGCAAGGGAACAAGGAGAATGGATGTAGAGAGAGGCTCTGGATTTTGGCTGGGAAAAGTTTCAATCAGCGTGTTTGACCCCATTGCCAATGCTGAAATCCAAGCTGGCTGGCGAAAAGTGCCCACCCCTTTTCCTTTTTGCTTACAAGCAGGAGGAACTTAATGCTTTTTCTTATCAAATTTGAGCCTCCTGCAAGTTCTTCTGTTTGGGGAGTTCTTAAAATGGCCCTGTGCCACAGAATTCAAGAGCTGCAATTTGAAGGTTAATGGAGGAATTTCGCTCACATGGAAGAATATTTTCATATTTTCACTATTTTCACTATTTGATAAAAATATTTTAAAACTTATCTATATTTTTTAAATTATCTATATTTTAAAATTTAAAATTTATATTTAAAATTTTATTTTAATTTATATCAATTTTTAATTACAACATTTCATATTTTCCCATATTTTCCTATATTTTCCCATCTTTTCACTCATTTTCACATATTTTCCTATACTTTCCCACATTTTTCATTTTCATATTTTCACTATTTTTATTATTTTCTAAATATATTTTAAAAATTATATATATTTAAAAATTATTTCTATTTTAAATTTAAATTTTACATTTTAAAATTTTAAAATGGATTAATATTAATGTTGATGTTGATATTAATATTTACATTTATATTTATATCATTTTAATTGAAATATTTAATATTTTCACTATTTTTACATATTTTCACATATTTTCATATATTTTCACATATTTTCACATATTTTCACATATTTTCACATATTTTCACTCATTTTCCCTTCAGAATGGACATGGTTACACCCACCTCTGCCTTGTGAACAGGCAGCAACTGGTGAGCTTGCTTGAAAGCTGCAGTTTCCAATATCATTTTCCAAAAATCCTGTTAACTTTTTGGGCTGAAACTGCGTGTCCCACTGATCTGCCATGTGCCTGGTGTCTAGAAAGCTTCTCATGGGTGCTTTGGTCTGCAGGGTGATGGTGGCAGTTCCTCGTGGCTGAATTCCCCTCTGGTGCTGGGGAATCCTCAGGGAATGCCAGCTTGGAAGTGCCTCCAGGTGCTGCCAAGACACGAAGGTCCTGGGTCCAGTGCTAAGGACAGAGTTGACTCACCCCATGGAAAACTAGTGGCTAAGAGAGAACAAAATAACTGGATTCTAGTAGCCTTTGGCTACAAACATATCAGGAATTCAGTGCTCCCCAGAGGGGAATTCAGTCCTGGGAAAAAGGCACTGCAGCCCATTGATTATCAGAGAATTACTGCTAAATGGAGAAAAGCTGACAACAAATATTTACTCTTGGATCAATTCTGTTTAAAGTGCAATGTTTGGAGCAGAGCTTGGACTCTGTGGGAAGGTCAGGCTGCATTTATATAAAGACAGAGGGATATGCACTGGGAATCCTTGCTTGGAAAGGAAAAAGCCTGGAGGATTTTGAAGGACACACTATGAGGATCCTAATTTTTCTCCTCGCTTTGAGCATTTTCTCATGTTCAGGTAAGTTGGAGCCTTGTCCTCCTTTTTAGGGTGGTTTTGGGGGGAAAAGTATAATCCTCCAATGGACTTCTGATGGAACTGTGCCTCCCTCTCAGGGTTCCCAGTGTATGACTACGACCTCCCTGTCACAGAGGAGGCTCTCAATGCTTCCATTGCCCGGATCAATTCCCAGTCATGGAGCAGAAACCTGTATGGTGTTGTCAGGAGCCGAGTCATGGGAGTAAGTACAAAGACAACAGAGATCCTTTACCTGAAATGAGGTTTCCTGGGATGGAAAACTCCTTTTCACCCAGTCCTGGAAACCCAGGTTCAGTTGGAGTTGGCTGATGCTGCTTGAAAGAGGGTGGGTTTGGGCCATTATCTGAAGTTACAGCTTCAGGAACCTAAATATCTTTTGTATGTAAGTTTGTAATTAAGATACTTTAGGAATTCAGATTTTTCATGCCTAGAGTGGTTTTTCATGCCTAGCTTTTCATGCCTAGTCCTTGAGGGCTGTCTTGTAGGATTTTGTTGAAAAGTGATGTTTTTAAATACCTCCAGCAAACTGCTTTGCTTTGGGCATCAAGCACCCTGGCTCATCTGAAGCTCTTCACTGGTTAAATGCCCCCACAATTCAGGAATCTTTCTCTGATCTTTATTTATGTCATCTGTCTCTATGCACCAGTTCTGGTTTAAATCTGCTAGAGACTAAGGGCAAGCAAGAAACCTCTATCTGTTTTAATTTGTGGTGCTCAAAATTATACTGGATACTCCCCAAGTTAAGGAGTTCAAACGTCTTAATTCAAAGTTATGATGTCCATGCTCCTGAACACCCTCAGAACCTTCCTTTCTGTTAAAATTTATTAATTCAAAGTTATGATGTCCATGCTCCTGAACACCCTCAGAACCCTTCTGTTCCTATAGGTGGCCTGTATCAAGTCTCTGCAAGAATGAATGTCAAGATGACATATGGATTTATACAATTTGGATTAAAACCCCCAAGTATTTGAAAGTAGCGGGAATTTGTTGTTTGTTGAGGGTTTTTTTGGGGCATTGCTTTTTAAATTTTCTTTTTAAGTCTCCCATCTTGAGCTAAAGTGTCACTATAAGACATGAAATAACACAACACGGACACGCTGCTGTTCTCAAGGTAAAAAGGGGAAGTTTATTTTCTCACTCCAACATTTATAGATTTCCAAAAGTGACAGTGGATTGGAGGGTGACAGTGCCACCTCTCCAATGACACTGGACAAACCAACAGTCTATCAAATTTCTCCTCCTCCATAAAAGAATGCAAAACAATGAGTTATTTACAGAAAGTGTGTGAGAAAGTTCATTACAAGAATGTAAACATCAGAAGGCTTAGAAAATCTTAAAAAATCAGGGTGGCACTAAAGCATTGATTGGACTATGAGAAAAAAGAAAGGAATAATCCAAAAGGACGAATGCTGTGTTGTGTTGACCCTGCTCTCACCAGGTGGACACGTGGGACAGCGATACTTACGGGTTAGATCTGCGCTTCAGCATCCGCGAGACCGTGTGCACCAAGGCTTCGGGGAGAGACCCCTCCACCTGTGACTTCCAAAGTGGCCCTTTCGTGGTAGGTGCCCCTGCTGGCACTGGGAATCCCCCCCTCCATGCAGGGGAAGGGTTGCAGTGCTGCTGGTGCTGAGAGGTGAGGAATGGCTGGCTGCTTTTGATACAACCTGCAGCATGGAGTGGGCCTTGGCTGGGAAGGGTCAGTGGTGGGAAACTCTCTGGATTTGTGTCTGGGAGCAGTGTGTAGTAAAGGTATGTGTGCTTTTGGGGCCAAATCCTAGAAGGAATGGCTTATTCTCTAAGTTAAGAGATGATGTTTCACTTGCTTTCACCTATCTGGGCACCACATGAAGGGTTACCTTACATGTCATGCAGATCCCCCCTCTGTGCTCACAGTGCTGATCTCTTTTGGATTTTTCACTCTCAGCCTGCAATTAAAAGGCTCTTGTTACAGATCTTGCTCTCCTCTGAGTCTTAAATCACCAGCTTTGGTGGAAATACATTGTCTTTGAGTCTGTGCACAGACTTGGGACTTCTCTGTGCACAGTTCCTTGGGCCAAATCTCCTCTCTGCTCTGGAGCTAAGCAGCTCATGTGTGTGTGTAGATGGCACCACACAGAGTTCTTGGTTTTCTGTTTTTCTTTCAAAACTCAAAAGTTGGCTGCTGCAGTGTTATCCCTGTATCCTAAACTGACACCTAAATCCTAAATCCTCCTCTTCTTCTTAGGGCAATATGGTAGTGTGAGGATGTGTTTTCCAAACTTGAGTGCAGGTTTTGCTGCAGTTTTTTGTCCAATTGCAGAGACAACATCTTTAAGGGTAGTTTAACTCCCAGAGCTGGGGCTGCTGTTGGCACAGCCCTGCACTGTCCTTCTCTTTGTGCTGAGCTGTGAAAAGGATGTGGAGGTTTTCTCCTACCCCAAGCAGGCTCAGAGGTTTGTACAACAAACACATAGCTGGGGAGCCATGACATGTCATTGTACAATTGTTCTCTGATTTCTTTCTCTTTGAATTTGCTTTTGAAATCCTTCTGCAGGTTCCCACCACCACTGAGGGTTGGTATGGGATGTTTGCTCTGTGAGATTGGCTCTGTTTTGTTCTGTTGCAGCCCACTGCTTCCTGCAGGAGCGTTGTGGAAGTCTCCGGGGGGCTGATTGCCAACATCACCGTGCGGTGCCATCGCAGCGCATTCAGCTCTGAATCCATGAGCAGTGAGGAGGTGAGGAAGGGCAAAACCCATTTTTGCTGCCTGGAGGAGTGAAAATTCTGCTTAGCCTCTTTTAAAGAGAAGGCCAGGTGTCTGTGTGTGCTCCTGTTGCAGGAGGAGGTTTGGATCAGGAAAGTGACTGTCGTTTGAAATCCAGCTGTCAGCTGTGACTCTTCCCTTTCCATCAGCTGAGGGCTCTGCCCTTTCCTGGGAGAGTGTGACACTCTGTGGCAGTCTGGCACATCTATCACCTCCAGCACTTCCTTCCTTGAGTATGGGCCTGGAGAACAGTGACTGACACCTCCTAGACACACACACAAATCCCTGTGGCTCTGGCTCTGTTGCCAAACCCAGCTCCCAGCTGAGCATGTCATCACAGCACATCCCAAGGACATTTGGTCTGCTGAGATCTTTGTTCCCTTTTTGAGCTCTTTTTTGGCTTTAAGGGTGCTATTCAATGCTGACCTAACCTGGGAATTCCTACTGACTGTTTCCAAACTGTGCCAGGGTCCACTTTATCCATGAAATGACTCTTGAACTTTGTGTCTGCACTTAGAAAACCCAGCTCTACATTGGGTATTGTGCTTGAGGGAACACATTTTAACAAGCAAGGATATGGAGAGCTTTTATTTTTGGAAAATTCAGGGAGCTAAATGAAGAAGTTGAACTGTAGAATCACAGAATGGTTTGGGTTGGAAGGGACCTTAAAGTCCATCCAGTTCCACCCCCTACCATGGGACACCTTCCACTAGCCCAAGTTGCTCCAAGCCCTGCTCAGCCTGCCCTGGGACACTTCCAGGGATCCAGGGACAGCCACAGCTGCTCTGGGCACCCTGTGCCAGGACCTGCCCACCCTCACAGGAATGGATTTCTCCCCAGTATCCCATCTCACCCTGCTCTCCTTCAGCTTAAGGCCAGTCTTCCCTGTCCAGTCACTACAAGCCTTTGTGAAAAGTCCCTCTCCAGCCACCTTGTAAGCAAATAGGATTCTTTGTTACTTTTCCTTGGCTTGAATTGCCAAATTAGCTCTTCATTTATTCTTTTTTTTTCCTCAAAATCTCCATTCAGAGCTGGCTAAAAATCTCCATTCAGTGCACCCCAGGAAGCCTGGCTCTGCAGAGCAGAAAGACTGCACGTGGAGCTCTGGAATGTGTAACACAGGCTGGGATGTTCAGTCAGTCCTCTGTGGGGTGACATAACCATTGTTTAACAGGGCACTCAGCACAAACACTTGCTTTTACAAGCAGACATCTTCCCCCAAGTCTTCCTTAACCATCACTTAAAATTCAGTGCTGTTGCCATATTCCTGCTGGGGAATATATTTCCTGCAATGTTAATAAGGAATAAATGCCAAAGGGAATTACTGCACTTGAAAAGTAAAGTGTTTCCCTCGGCAGAGGGCTGCAGCAAGTGCACTGCAGCTCTTGCTGTGGAGCTGTGACTCTGCTCAGGGTATCTCAGCTTGGCTGAGGTGGTGTTGGTGCACCCTTGGAGCTGTTTGGATGGGAGAAGGAATTGTGATTGACTGAGGCTGGCATCACAGAATAAACACAGGATCATGGGGTCCAACCCCTGGATTGCAGGAGCACCAGCAGTAATCTTTGTTATCAGCGAAATTAAGAATGAAGTTTGGGGTTACTTTAGTGACCACCTCGTGCCTGAGGGGATGGAGAGGTGAGGTTTCTTCTTGCCAGGTGAGGTTTTTAAAGGAATGTCTTTAATTTCCAGATGATGCATGTGCCCGTAAGGACCCCTGACAGGTGGGGCAGCGTTCCCAGGGAAGGTAAGGCAGCCCTGCCATGCTGGAATGCCCTGACCTGTGCTCTCTTCTTGGAACATCTCCAGGTCATCTGTCTGAGGGAGAGGACAATGTGAAAGATCAGCTGTTTGCTCCTGCTCATGGGCAGCTGGTTTTTCCCTTGCAGAGGGGTGTCTGGTTTAGGGTGCGTGGAGGGCACTGTCCTGCCAAGCCAGGCCATGCTGAGGTTTATCCATTTTTTGGATTGCCAGGTTTGTGCTCTCATAATCATAACCACTACTTGAGTGCAGAATGCAGTGCTGAATGTTTTCTATCTAGAATCACAGAGTGGTTTGGGTTGATGAAGGGATCTGAAAGATCAACTTGTTCCCTGCCCTGCTGTGGGCAGAGACACCTTCCACTATCCCAGGTTGCTCCAAGCCCTGTCCAACCTGGCCCTGGACACTTGCAGGGACCCAGGGGCAGCCACAGCTTCTCTGGGCAACAATCCACACAAGTCTGAAAGCATCTCACGCTTACAGATGTCTCCATGTTCTTTTTTTTAGGTGATGCCTTTGCTCCTGAAGCCTTCCCTTCAAGGGGAAGAGGCAGCAGCCGTGGAGACTGGAACAAACCCAGCTACTTTAACCCTGACAAGATGGAATAACCTGGCCTGGGTGAGTGTGGCTTAGGCTTAGGGCTGGGAGAGTCAGAGAACCTACAGCTCCAGGAGCACTGGGGCTGCAGAAGGCCATCCCAACTTTGCTGCTCCTACAGCTTTCTGATCTGCACCACCCATGGTTGATGGGGTTCAGGTCAGGGTAGACTTAGGGTTAGGCTTAGCTTTTATACACCCTGGGTCTGCAGGTTTTGTGGCAGGGTGGGAAGTGACTGCTCAGGATGAAGGACTTTTAGCTCCTTGGAAGACATCCCAGCTCCAGAGCTGGTGGCTGTGCCTCACTTTTGAGTTGTCCATCCTGTATCCTCCAACATACACCCGTGTCCTGGGGTACAGGTGGTGTGCAAAGCATGCAGGAAAATCCTTCTGTAAACTCAGAGTCTGAGTTTAGTGTAGGCTTCTGGCCTTTTTACCCCCATTTTCCTTGTGACAAGTGTGAGAGCTGCCAACCACTTGTTTTTAAATTTTTAGAAGTTTAATAGTAATAAAATGGTTATAAAAATAGCAATATAATTAGAGTAATAAAAATTTGGACAATTAGGATTTAGGACAATATGAGACAATAAGAACAAAGAGTTACTGGACAGTCTGGGTACCTTTTCTGGGCAAAATAAGCCCAAAAAAGGACCCACATTAACAGAGGATTAACCCTTAAAAGCAACAGCCTGTTGCATATTCATTCACCTCATCCATGGTGCATAAATTCCATTCAAACACAGGATTCTGTCTGGGCAGTGTCAGCTTCTTCCTCTGAATCCTGACAGCACCTTCAGGACTAAGCAAGGTGGGAAGAAGTTCATTTCTTCTGACAGTGGAGCAATAAATTCTCTTTCGCTGAAAGATCCAGGTGTCCTGTGGCTGCTATCTCCGTGCAAGCACCTCATTCCTCTCTTTAAAAAAAGTATCTTACATAGCATAGTTTCTATTTTAACATTCTGTTATAACCTAAAACTACATTTAACACACTACTTAAGAAAATGAATACGACACTTTGGAAATGAATACATCACTTTCTAACATAACACATATAATATTCATTTGAATATTTGCAAAAAGCCAATCATAAAATGCCCATTTTTCACACAAGGACAGTGAGGGGCTGGAGCATATCCAGAGAAGGGATATGGAGAATTGGCCTTGTCTTTGTGCCAAATCAAGTGCCCCAGGGCCACACAGCTCCTCAAACAAAAAAACTGAAGGGATCTGGGAGAACCACGGTGGGAAGAAGCATTTGGAGAATCCGTGAAGGAGATGTTTGGAAGCCAATTAACAGGAATGCTAATGAAAGGCAGCCAGTGATTTATTGGAGCTGGCAGAGCCTATCCTACAGAAATCACCTTTGCTGACCTGTCTCTGCAGCTCTGTGTGGGAGCAGCTCTAATTGCTGCTGATGCTTTACCTGCCCTCTTAGGGCCTTAATCTAAAGGGAAGTGGTTTGAAAGAATTTCAGCACCACGGAATGAGCTCATTCTTTGGCGTGCTAAGCAGGTTTGAAGTAGTTGGGGAGAGGAAATTACTTAGTGCTCTGTCTTTGTGATTAAAAAGGCTTCTTCGGGTACATATCATTAGCAGGTCTGTGTGCCTGTGCAGTGCCAGAACTGAGTGCTCCCTGCGTGTGGAGCTCAGCTCCAGCCTGCTGCGTTGGAAACTGAGCCACTTTTAGATGGAATTTAGCACCGGTGACTCACCAAAAGCTAACACATGTTACTCATAAGCATATCCGTGGTAAACCTCGATGTGCTGGAGGAGACAAGCCTCCTGCTCTCCTGGAAACGAGATATCAAAGGAAAACCCAGGCTCTCTGCTGTGTTTGTAAGAATCATTTCATTAAATCCATATGCTATTTTGGTTTATCCCCGAGCCACTAAAGCCAATAGGCCCTTTTTAATCACTGCCTGTCTTCTTACAGGAATCTCTAACTTTTCTTTGCCTTTTGGGCAGTGCCAGGTATCTTCAATTCTCTGGCTCTGGAGAAGAGCTATCCCCTTTCAGCAGCACTCAGAAATGCTTTGTGTTCTTGTGCCTAACTTCTAACAAATCTCCAAACCAAAAGTAAGATGTAAAACCCTTCCTGAAAACAGAACGTGAAGCAAGCGGGGAGAAATTTATGGTTCTTGAAACCCAGAGCAGTTTGAAATTTAATACTTTCTGCTTGCTTTTAAAAATTGGTTGCAAGTGTCATTTATGGAGCTGTATTTCATGAAAGTGTCAGCTATGGAGCTGTTATTTCCGAGGAGTTTCCTGGGTTTTGGACACGTCAGAGGCAGATACATCAGGAGATTTAAAGAGAATATCAACTCTACCCCCAAAGCCCCTTGTTTCTCTCTGCTTTTATCAATTTGACTTATTAGTTGCAAAGCCTAGAAAGGAATCTTCCTGATTTTGCTGGCATCCAGAATTAGAGGATTTCATTTGAAGCCAAAAATTAAACAGATTTTATGTGTCTGAGGCCAGGAAAAGTTGTTCCCTGCTGTTTTTCCTGGGTTTTGGCATATGTGTGATCCTGGCTGGCATTATTACAAGCCATGCAGGGCTTGGTGGGGGCATGGGAAATGAGTGCTGAGTTTTGAAATGGCAGTAGGCTCGACTGGCTTGGCTTAGCTGAGAAGATTTTGGGGGAGGCTGGGGAAATAGCAATTTAATAATAGAAGACTTTCATCTCTTACTGAAAGAACCTGGTGCTGACAGGCAAAGCTAGACAAGTCCAGGTAAGGAATGAAATGTGATTTTTTTTCCTTTTACACTCCAGAATGGATAACTGACTGCTGCAAAAATTGGTCAGGCAAGTGGCTGACAGTTTTTCATGCTGGATTTTACATTTCTGAGCTAGGCCTTCTTATCTTTTTTGGCTTCAGGAATTATTTCAGGAAAATTCCGTGCCTCACTTTGTGCAAGAAGCTGGTCTAAATGAACTCACTGGTGCTTTGTAGCTCTTTTTATTTATTAGAATGTGCTAAATATTCAGGAGGGGGGAAAAAAAAAATCAGTGCCATTGTTACATAAAGAACATTTTCAAGTCTGCAGTCTTCAGACCCACCAGTCTGCTGGTGCCTGCAGGAATTAGAAATTGAATATGAAAAACCCCATCAATGATTAATGAGCTTACTTCAGTGACAAGTCCTAATCAGATTTTCTGGATTTATTTCCTCGTCCATCTCCAAACTGGGGAGATTGTGAAATTCCCGTGGCATGCTCTGGGGCCAGCCTTTCCCATAAATAGCTCAGGCACACAGGGAGTGACAGGAGGGGGGAAAAAGCTGCTGTACAAGAACTGATCACCTGTTAACAACCTGAGCTGGAATCTGCTTGATGCTGCTCTGAATTGCAAAGAGGAGCTTAAGAATGGCTCAAAGTTGCCGACCACCTTAATCCCCAGGGAGCAAGAGGGCCCTGATGCTTTGCTGCTCCAAAATCACCTGCCTAAGGCAGCTTTTTCTTGTGCAGACCCGTGAATTATATCTGGAGTCTCCCCAGCAATGCTTCATGTCCTTGAACGGGAAAATCAAGAAGCAAGTTCCTGCCTTTGCAAAATCCAAGTAGATGGTGAACGCTGATTGTGTCTTGCTCGTTAATCACACCAGGAAAGTGGTTTTTTAACAGGAAATCAGCTTCCTTCAGCATGGAGCCAAGGGGCTGTGATTTCCTCCTCGAGTTTTCTGTATTTTCCTTACAATTGCTCCCTGAGTGAGGACTCTGTCACCTGGCACAGCTGGAACCTGAGGAGCTGATTAGCAGCACTGCACGTGCAGAAGTGGCATCCTTAAATAGCAGAGTTGTTTTTTTAATGGAAGAGTATCAGGCAGCATTGGGCCTCTTCTCATACCTAAGAAATCCAGGACCTGACCTCCAGAGTGAAAGGGGTGCTTGTTTATCTGTCTCCTGTAAATACAATAGCAGAGTAGGGTTCACAGCTCTCCTGGGGTGTGGAAAACTGAGCTTTAATATCCCCAGTGCCCTCATTAAGGAGCTGCTTGATTTTAGTTGCGGTTTTATTTCCTCATGTCTTTGTTTTTTGCCTCTCCCCACTTTCTACAGTTCTTATAAAGCAGCTTATTGCTTTCTGTGGGAGAAAAAAGGAAAAAAAGAAAAAAAAGGAAAAAAAAAAGAAAAGTGAAGCAGCAGAGGGAAGGAGAATCCCTGCAGGGTGGGATCTGTGGCAGGGTGTGTGAGCTCCGTGTCAGATGGGCTTTGGGAGCAGTTTGGTGCTTGGGGAAATGTCAGGCTGCTGTTTCATCACAGAGCCTGGCCGTGGCGGCCGAGTCCCCGGTGTCACCCGGCAGCTGTGATGTGCTGGGGCAGGGGACAGCGTGCCTTCACCTGTCCTGAGGGAAACAGAGCCAGGCAGGACCTGTCCTGCTGCAGGGGTCAGAGCGTGGCAGGGCTGGGGCAGAGGTGTTGGAGCAGGAGGGAATTGCTGTGACAGCCTCCCCGTGCTGTGAGCAGCAGCAATTTTGCTCTTGCCCTTTGTCCTCCCCCTCTTCTCGATGTGTTTTGAAGGATTAGACCCACAGCCACATGGAGGAGATTGTTCCTGCTTAGGGAGGGTACGGATCTTGGAATGATCCCTTACACTTCACAAGCCCCTTTGTCTAATTCCAGGAGAAAACCAACAGGACTTCCTTCCCTGGAGGAACAGAAAGGGCTCTCAACCTATTGCTCAGTGCTGGGTTTTAGAAATGAGCTCATCAAAGGATCACACAAAGTCAGGAAGGCCCTCTCAAAGCAGGGCTGTATAGCTGAGGTTGGAATACCATGGGATGGAGATCCCTCATCCTCTTTGGGCTACACACAGGAGCCCTCTTGGGGGAAGACTTTCTCCTTAAACTGAGCTGGAATTTCCCATGTTCCCTCTGGTTCCTGTTTCTCCTGTTGTCCCTTGGTCCCCAGCAATGATTGCAGTGCCTGGTGCTGGCATCCCCCATCCCCAGGGCTGCAGGCCTGGGCCTGGGCCTGGTTCCAGGCAGGATTCAGGCTCCTGGACAAGCTGTTCTTAGAGAGTCACTATATTTAATCCCTTCCACACGTGGGGACTCTCCTTTCTTGCCCGAACCTGTCTCTAAAATTTTACTAACAAAATTGTCTCACAGGAAAAATTTCAGGTTGCCATGGTGACCAACTTGCTGAAGACACAGTGTAGGCTCCAGGGTGCTGGGGAAGCTGTCACATGTTCCCTTGGAAAAGCACATCTCCCATTTCTTCTGAATGTTGTACTCTCCATTCAGATCCATTTCAGGGCAGACCATACAGCAGCTTCTAGCCTTGACCATCTCTGCTTTTGAGACTTGACAATATGTGTTGATTTGTGTCCCATGGATCTTATTTCACTGTTGTTAATTTTTCTAACAGTTTACTTCTTTTTATTCCTTTTATTCCCCCCTAATTAGCCACTGCCACGACATTTGTGCACATATGAAATGTTTTGCATGTGCAGGTTTCTTTTTGCAGATTCCACAGGGTGTGAAGCAAATTAATAAGCAACTTGTTGAGGCTGGATACACTTTTCCCAAGGATGGTTCTGAGACAATTTTTCAGACATTTCTCCTTCTGCTCTGTTTTTAAAGTAGATTGGAGAATGAGAAGAGTCAAGATTCAAAGATCCAGCATGGGAAGAAAGAACCTGATGCCTTGGCCTTTCCTTTTTGGTGAAAAAAATTGTTCTTCCGTGCAGTGAGAGTCTTTCCCCAAACTCCCTTTCTGCTCATGAGATGCTAAATACACCCTCATCCATCAACAGCCCTTCTGATGTGTTAGGTATCCCTGGGAGAACTCCAATTTAACTGTGTCCAGGACATTTCCACCATCCCATAATGATGCTATTAAAACCTCATTACTCCATTTGTGTGTTCCGTGTTTCTTTCTGCTTTGCTTGTGATTTTCTGTGACGCTCCCGGCTAATTATTGATTATTCAAACGAATACACCCACACTCCATTCCTGTCTCTCCGGGCTGCAGCAGCTGCAGACGGAGAAGCCTCTCTCCAAATCCAGAAGGTGGAGTTGAAGCCCACCAGGAATTTGGCTTTAATGGGTCCTTGGTCGCTAATGTGGAGCCCTGGGGGCTGCTAATGACGGTGATTGTCAGGTACTAATGGCTTCTGGAGGTTAGAGCACACCTCTGATGTGTTCCTCACCTGGGAAAGGTCTCAGAAGTCTTGTCCCATTCTCTCCACCCCCTGCACAGAGCCCACCCTGCGGCTCTCTGGGAAATGGAAGGTTGTTATGCAGCTTAGGGGATTCTTATTGGGGTTTTTTTTAAGGCTTTATTAGTCAAAATCAACTTATTTTTCTCTCTAAAGCCATTGTCCCACTCAGTTTGACTCTCACCTATTTTCTCCTCCTGACTGCAGCGAGGTAACCTGATTGGTAGGAATTTCACCTCAAAATCTTGAGAAGATGCAGTCAGAGCCCTCCATGACCACCGTGGTAGCAGGGAGCAGAGGGGGCTGACAAAGGTCTAACAGAGACAGCGATGTTTTCCTCTTCCATGGCTGTTTTGCTTTGCTTGGATGAGCAGGACTGGGAACCTTCGAGGCCAGGCTGGATGGGGCTTGGAGCAGCCTGGGATGGTGAGAGGTGTCCGGGCCCGTGGCAGGGGTGGGATGAGATGAGCTTTAAGGTCCCTTCCAACCCAAACCAGCCTGGCATTCCATGATTCCTTTGTTCTGAACGCCCAGTGCCGGAGTCCTCCATGATCTGTCTCTCTTCCAAATTTTTGCTGAGCATCTTCTACCCCAGTAGGGCTGATTTCACCCATCTGTGCGGATTTTACGTAGAACCATGACTCTTCACTGGACAGGAACAGCCTAGGTGCTTTCTGAAACTCCTGAGCTCAAGAGATTGTGGCTTAGGTCTTTTTATTACGTGTCTTTCTGGCCCAGGTGAGCAGAAGACCTTCCTGGCCTGTTTCTCCAAGACCTGGCTTCGTTTCCTGGAAGGGATGAGGTGGATTGATAGAGGAAACAGCTTCAGCTGGGCATGTACTCTTCCCTGTTTCACTCTTGCTTTTCCCAGTTCCACAAAAGGCAGTTCTCAGGCCCAGGGGTTGGATTCAACAATCCTTGTGGGCCCCTCCGACTCAGGATATTCTCTGACTCTGTAATTTGCTAATATGTGACAATTAAATGTGCACTTTTCTACACACTCACACACACCAAAAGAAAAATAAAAAGAGGAAAAAAACCCCACCTTTTTTTTGTTTTGTTTTGTTTTTTTTTTCATTTTTCTTCCCCCCCAGCCAAAATGATTGCAGTGTACTTTAAGCTCCTGGCTGCACGCATGCAAATGCCTTCACACCTAGGAGGAGCTGATGTGGCATCTGCTGTGCAGATGTTTATCTGGCAGCAGGGAGCAATATTTCCTTTGTCCACATTACTTTCCTGAGCCTTTCCTGGTCCCAAATTGCTGACTCAAGCACTCGGTGCTCCAACACACCAATGACCCTTGCTAGGGATGCTCCCTTCCAGCTCCCCTGGCTGAGAGTTTGGGCTGTGTAAGCACACCATGAGTTTTGTTGTTGGATTTTGCTTGGGGAGTGGAGATTTATGCAGCAGCAGGGACAGGGAGGGAGCTTTCCCCGCACCCTTAGAGGCACTACTTGCCCTGGAAGGAATGTGCAGAGTAGAAATTCTCTCCTCTTGCAGACTTTGAGGCTGTTCAGAAACTCTGAGGCAGCAAAAAAGGGAAGGGAGACAGCAAAGCCACAGGGAATGAGACTGAGGTCTCATCATTGCTGCATACAGGGACTTTGTTTGAGCTTTGTTGCCCTAGCAGAAGGTGAAATGTTGTCACCCTTCCCATGCAAAGCAGCTGTAGGATGAGGAGAGAAGTGAGAGTTTGGATCTGTGTAGTGGTTTGGGGAATGAACAGGAGCAACTGCAGCTGCTGTCCCCACATGGGACAGGACACCCAGCCCCTGCCCAGACCTCCAGCACTGCAGTCTGTCCCCAGGGAAGGGTGGAAAGTGCTGACTTCCTGCTCTCTGAGAAAAGCAGTAAAACCTGCATCCACGGCAGAATCACTCCTTTCACATTCATTTTCTCTGCTTGTTTTTTTGTACACCCCGACACTTTTTATGCTGACAGTGTCTGGGCAGGAATTCCCATGGTGTGGGATGGATGAAGGACAACACCAGGCAGTGATACTGCAGAAAAACTGGGCTCAGTTCCCTTCTCTCCCTTCAGTCAGCACTTGTGGAATTTGAGCTCCAGGGTGCCACAGCATCTCATTTGCCAGACCCTCTGTTTGGCACCGTGGCACAGATGCTCCGTGATGGACACGCCACCCCTGGAAGTGTTCAAGGCCAGGTTGGACAGTGCTTGGAGTAACCTGGTCTAGTGGAAGGTGCCCTGACATGGTCTTTAAGGTCCCTTCCAGGCCAGTCTGTGACTCTGTGGTCACTGCCAGGCACTGCTGTGGTTTGTGCCACCACAGGCACTGGTGTGTTGGTAGCGGTGCATCAAATTCTGCTTACATAGGCTAGCTGGGAATGGGTGGAGCTACCAGCAATAAAGAGGGGCTCAGCCCTACATGGAGCTAGCCAAAAAAGTTCCCAAAGAGCAGAGCTGATCAGCTGGATGGAGCCCAGCCCATGTCAGAGAGAAGGCTGCTGCTCATCCTGGAGGAATGCGGAGATTTCCGGGCGCACGCTCGGCTGTCAGCAGCCTCAGCTCAGGCTGCTCGTCCAGCCTGACCCCTGGATGATCTCTCTGAAATGAAGAAGAGGCATTAATTGCCAGATCCATGTCCTGATTCAGAGTGGGGAGCTGTTGGGAGCAGGACCTGAGTGCTTTCCCACCAGGAGCATGGGGTTGGAGCAGGTCTGCAAGTGTCAGTTCAGCATGGACACTTGGGGGGGTCCCGAGGAGCCAGAGCTGTGCCGAGGGTGGGGAACATCCTCTGGGAGACAAGTAACCCATGGCAGATCCCAGAGCTGTCGGTGAGCCTGGCTGGCCACTCCTGCTCCTGCTTCCCGCTGGTGCTGATGCCCACTAGATGTCAGAATTGAACAAATGCAAGGGGAGGCAGCAGCTCCTTTCTCAAATTATTCCCCTTTCCCCTCCCTCCTTCTGATTTCTGGCCAGCTGTGTGATAAAATGACCTTTGTGCAAGAAGGGTCGGTGTGTTTAAGTGGTGAAGAGAACAGGGGATGCAGAGGAGAAATGACTGAGACAAAAAATCCTGGCCAGGTTGGAGTGCTTGTTTTGCCTGTGGCAGCCCAGAGTTTAAATTCTGCTCCAGGCACGAAGATGGTTTTGCTTTTTACTCCGTGGACAGTGGAATTTTCTTTCTCCTGCATGACAGACTTATCCTTTTTGATAAAATGGCATTAAATCAGATTTCCCAGCCTTGGCTGTGCAGTGCCTTTGGTAAGAGGAAAGCTAGAGCAATAAATGCTGCTTGTCTCAGAGAGGGTTTGATTTCAGAGCTGAAGCCTTCTCCCTTTCCCAGCTCCCATCTCAGCCCTTACTCAGGAGCTCAGCTCATTCACTGCAGCTGCTTAACTTTAGTAAGAGCATCCTAATGCCTCTTAAAGATTAGGTGTGCTAATTAATGCTTCCACAACCAGGAAGGAATCTGCTGCTGTCTGACATTCACAGCTGCCACAGTGTTTGCTCCTTTCAAACCTCCTGCTGGCTTTAAAATCCTGATTTTCCCCCCCTCCCTGTTTTTTTTTTTTTTTCCCAGAACAAATTGTTGCCTGTGTCTCATGGCACAGTGGGAATTCTCTGAAGGAAATGGAGTGCCAGCACTTGGCAATCATCACGTGGTGGAGGCTTCTGAGAGGGTGGTGGTGACGTGTCTGTGGGCACTGCTTGTCCCCCGTGGCAAACAAGGAGTCTGGGCTGGAAAACCAGCGTTAGACCTGGAAAGGGGAGATTAAAACATGGGCCTTAACTCCCCCAAGGAAGAAAAGCTCCTGGAAGTTATCTAGATGTTCATTGGAGATTAAATCAGGGGGAGATTAAGCTGGGAGAAACGTAGCCCAAGAAGGAAATTGGGATTTTGTGTTGGCCTCCAGAGACCAAACTGGTTTAGGGCATTATTTATCTGTGAGACTTGAAGGAGGAGACCACCAAGAAAACCACAAAGCCTGGCAGGATCCCAGGGATTACAGGCCTTGATTAATGAGAGTTTAAAAAGAATCTTATGTGCCTGTGGAGAAGGAGTATTTTTTTCTGAACAGAGGGAAGGTGATGCTGCTGGCTGAGCCTCCTGATCTGCAATGAATAATGGAGAGGAAAAGGACCCCAGCATCCCAAATGGGAGGCTGTGGATTTAAAGAGTGAAGGAAACCCCATAATCACATCAAGAAGAGGTCCTGTGCAGAAGAATGGGGGCCAGAAACGTTTCAGCCTAGGGCTACATGCCACATGTGGGTTACTGGGATAGACCTGTTGAGGCTTTTAGGTTGGAAAAGACCTTTAAAATCATTGAGTCCAACTGTCAACCTAAAGATACGGCAGCAAAACCCCAACAACTTCTTCTGTGCGTGTTTCAAAGGTCTTTAATTTCCTTTTGTGTTTGAATACTGCAGGCAGTCTTGCTCAAGGGTGAGAAACCTCCATTAGGCAGGCTTGCCAGGGGCTTTGGGAGCAGATAGATTGGATAAAAAAGACAAAACAGAAAACCCTGGGGTGGTCTCTGATGCAGGGGCTGCTAAGGAATATTTTCATACCTTTCCTGCTTAGTGGAATGGTCTTCCAGGGTATTTTGAAGGGAAGAAGCTCTGACTACAGGTAATGCTAGAACTGATTGCAAAAGCCTTTGAGTTGTTTGGTTTTCTAACCTGGTGTTTTATTAATTGCCAGCTTTTTATCCTCTTGGAGAGAACAGAAAAAAACCCCACTTGTCCATGCAATTTTTTCCAGCTTCTTGAGCTCTTTTAAAGCATTCACAGGTCCTGCTGGTGAATTTTCTGGAACAGGCCCCACATCACCTTTCCTAGCAGAGGGAAAGGGACTCAAATACATGAGGTTTATGCAACAAGAAAGACACACACCCCCTTTTAAAGGGTTGGAGCAGCAGATCTGTGTTCAGTGAACCAAAACACAGCTTTTTGTCCTAAAAGCTTACATGCCAAAGTTTGAAAATATACCCACTGAAGTGGAGGTGTCTAAGGAAAGACCAAGAGGGAGGGTTTGGGTGCCCTTTGGAGAGAGTCAGAGATTTCAGTTCACTGGAAGAGGATGGAACCAAAGCCTGGAGCTGAAATAACAGGCCCTGGTTTTCTGCCATGATTGTATGACTGTATCTTTCTTTAAAATGACTGTTCATTGTGGCTATTTCATCACAAAATGACTCTGTAGTTCCTCTCTGCTGTTGGGAGACAGGCCTTGTCCTGACACTTCTGCATTTCTCTCTGGCTGAAACAACTCTGCATAAAGCTGCCAGAAATCCAGTTCCCCTAAAAACTCCTATTTTTGAGGAGAACTTGCTGTTTGTTGGAAGCATTGCCTGATGCCACGGTGAGCAGGAGCAGAGATTCTCAGTGTGGTGCTCGTGCCTGCCTTCCACTGACATTTGCAGCGCTGGCTCTGCTGGAGAGGAGCAGCTCAGCTGGGAGCAGAGGGCTGGAATTCCACAGGGATGTGCTGGGAGGCTGGAGCCTGCCAGGGTTTGAATGTGAATGCTGCTGGTGCAGGAGGCTGCCCCTGTTTTGCATTCACAGCCACGCTCTGATCCTGCAGGGCTCTTGGCCTGGCAGGGGATTCCAGAACCTGGGAACCTGGTTTGTAGGAGCTGGGTGGGATCTTTGGAATCCGCCCCTCTGAGCAACCAGAGAAACTTCAAGGATCAAATCTGGGTCTTAAAACTCTTCCTTTTTCTTTACTTGATGCCAGGGCTGTTCATTCTGTGGGACCTGGTGTAGGTGGTTTTCCTTCCATCCCCAAGCATTCCCAGACCTGCCACCCTCGGCACAGCCCTGGTGGAAGGAGCTGGGCTGGTTTCACCTCAAAGCTCCCAGAGCCAAAGGCCAGTTTGCCAAAAGTTTCTCCTGCTTGTGCCTCCCCTTTGCTCCTAGAGAGAAGGAGGAACAGAAGAGATCTGCGTTTACATGGAAGAGATGCTTTTCAGCTCTCAGCTAAGGGGAGGCATTTCTGCCCATATGTGAGATTTTCTAAGGGTGGGAAATTCACTCCTTAGCAGCCCATGACATATGGCAGAGCTCAGGAAAGGCTCAGCTGAAGGCCTTGTGAGCACTTTGCCTTGTCCTTCTTTGGATGTCTCATCTCTTCCCCACGGGGAGAGCAGAGAGTGATGTGACTGCTGTGCCAAACCCACACCTCCCCAGCCCCTAAAGCGTTAAAATTTGTGGCAACAGCTTTGTTCCAGAGCTGGTAAATGATGTTCTGAATGGCTGAGCCCAGCCTGGGTTCCCTTGCACTGATCCCAATTAATGTCACCACAGGACATGCTGCTGTGTGGGGGCACAGAGCACAAACGTTCTGCCCTGATCACAGACCTGTAGGCATGGAGTGCTGCCCACTTTGAGGCCACTTCCCCTTTTGAGTCCACTTTTAGAGGAGAATTAAACAAGTCAGCCACCATCTGGCTCCAAGGCACTGATTTTAGCACACAACAATCCCAAAAAGTCTGCCTTCCCCTCGTTCCTCCCCCCTCATCCTGCTCTTTGCTGATCAGGGACATCCAGTTCAAGTGTGCGAGAGGAGCACGAGCTGGGAACATGAAAGGCAGGGAGACAAGGCAGCTCTGAAACTAGGTTAGAGATGAAACGAGCCTGAAATTTGGCAGCTGCAGGCAAGGCTGGGTGGCCCAAGGGAAATGGCTGAAAATGATTGATGAGATAAATGATTAATGAAATAGTGAGATTAGCCCAGTGCGGGGCTGTGTTTCTGCTTGGATCAAGCCAAAGACACGAGCCAAGAGGAGCTGGCTGGGTGTGAGGGATGCAGAGGAACAAGTGCAAGGGCAGCATCTCCCAGAAGGCAAGGAGATCACTCAATTCAGCCTCATGTTGGCTTTATTGCACCCCCCTGGGGTCTAAAATATGCCCCCCTGTTTGGAGGGTTGATTCATCATTTGGTTCAGGATTTGCCATCTGCACAGCTCTCACTCTGTCTGTTCAGGCAGCTCAAATAGAAAGAATTTCATTTGACTCTCATTTTGCACATTGATTTTTCTCTTACCTTCCCTGCTATCCACTGAACAACTGGGCAGAGCAGGTTCTGGTTTTGTTTTGGGTATTTTTTTTTTGGTGTATCAGGGATTTTGTGTCTCCTGGGCTTCCAGGGGCTGTTTATATGGGGATAGTGGTAACCTTGGGGTGGGAGGTGTGTGCTCAGGTCCCATTCTGCTTTTTCCTGGCAGATATTTCTTTCAGGCAAGCAGGATGTTCCAATAACAGCTAATCTGTCACACTGATAGCTGTGTCAGTGGAGTCTAAACAAGAGACCGATGTGTGTTCCCCCCCCCCCCTCCCCTCCCACCAACTCCTTGGAAGATTTTGGAACCAGGGGAGTGCTTGTGGGAACTGGTTGCATCTGCTGTTAGATTAATAGAGTCAGCCCTTGGAATGACATAACCATGCCCTGGAGGGTTTGGGGTTCTTTGCCAGCTCAGAAGACAAATGCATCATTGTGTGATTCCTCTGTGTGATCCCTGTTGCTCAGCCCCAAATGTGCTTGCAGCACACAGCAGTGCCAACCCAACCTGTCCATTAGGAGGTGGCTTGAAGAACCTTCCTCTCTGGACCCACCAGATGAACCTTTTTCTTTCAGAATGCAGACACAGGTGTTGGCTTTCCACAGCTGGTGTGGCCTAACAAGTGGCTATGCCCTCCAAAATAAAACACCAAGATTAGTGTGGGACATAGTAAAGGTAAGAAGATTTTCAGAAAGCTGGAAAAGCAGGCCTTAGAAATAGAAAGAGCAGAGAAACTTAGAACTAGCTGCAGATGCAAAGTCTGAAAGCAGAAAAAGTTGCAATGGCACAGCAAGCAAAGACATTAAACAATAGCTTGAGTTTCAGGTTTAACTAAGACAGACCTTAAAACTGCAGGAAAATATACTTAGCAAGATAGTAGAAGGTTTTAAGCTTAATAATGGAGTATTGTGTATTGTTAATAGCAAGAAGACAAGTGAGCATTGTGTGTATACTTTTAGTAATTAGCTAGAACAATTCAATATGCTATTGGCTAGAAAGTTTTAAAAGTGATTTTTAACAAAGAAATCTTTGGCTGCTGCTGGCTGTACGTGAGCTTTGCCATCTTCCCACTGCCTCAACCATGTGATGAGGCTGATGCTGCAAATAAAGCTCAAAGAATGTACCCCAGCAGTCCTGTCCTGTTCGTGAGGAAAAAATAATCATGCCAACACGATTAGAGCAGAAGCTGCACCCAGGAGATGCTGTTTGTCCCAAAATTTACAGCATCTCCTGGTTATTTAATGCCAGCTGGCTGGGCTGGCTGGAGACTAAGTAGGGATGTGCACGTATCCATGCATGTGTATTTATAGATATAAAAGTTTCTTCAATATCTACAGGATTTTCTTCTCCCCCAGCACTCTGCAGTTCTTCAGCTGTTGTTGATTAGGAGGATGTTGATGTATGGAATATATACAATTCAGAAATGCCATATTTCTTCACCTCTCCCTCTCCCTGAGTGACTGCTTCAAGAATCCTGGAAGCTGAGCTGATATTCTGAGTAACACCAGTCTGGGCTCTGTTCCTGCTTTTCGTGCTGCTAAATAGAGTCAGGGAGCTGCACAGGGAAAACCAGCTCTGTGTCAAGGTCGTTCATTTCCCCAAGGGCAATAAAATGCCATGAAACTGATTGTCAGAGGACTAAAAAGTTGGATTTTTAAGCAGTTCTGCATTTAGCCCTGTAACTATGTTGGTTAGGCTGGATGCAAGCTCTGGAATGACTCGGAGAAAGGTTAAGGGGGAAAAAATCCAACGTATTTCTACGATTTGGTCATCCTTTGCACCTTCTTAACAACATTAAAACTGAGTTTTGGGGAGTGTGTGCTCTCTCAAGGCTGGGGTGGAGCCCTTGGGCTGGGTGCCACCACCCTGTAAATGCTGAGGCAGCTTCAGGTGCTTGGCAGTTCCGTGAGCACAAGGTCATCAGCCAGGGGGTTTGGCTGACCTTCTGCAAGGCCTTGACTTCAGAAGATGAGGAGCTCTCAGGAAACCACAGGGACCATCCTTTGCCTCACTCCTGCTGACAGCAAGGCTGTTGGGTGGCTCCTCCTGGACTCCTGGGAACCATCACCCATCATAATTTGGCTTTGCCACGTGCTTGTGCTCTCTGATGGTTAAATGCCAGTGCCTCTTTTTGGCTGAACATCAAGAGGCAAGCATCCAAATGTCAGGGGTTTGGGGTGGTTTTTTCCCTTCCTTTCTGTGCCATCTAAATCTTTTTGAAATGAAGGGATTAAAACAAGAAAGCATAAATGGGATCACTCAGTGTGATCGCTGTGTGCTCCCCTTGAGGCTGCAGAGTTGTGTGAGCCCAGGAAAAGCAGACCTTGCAGACCTTTCCTTGGCTGCAAAGGTGGCTCCTGCTGAAATAACCAAAGGTTTTCTTTCCAGCTGAGGCCTCCAGGGCCTGGAACACTACCAAGGGTCAGGTTGGCAAAACCAGCCCCTAACATGGGATTGCTGCTGAGCTGGATGGGAAGCCTTTGAGAATAAAGATCTCGAAGATGTGTCATCCTCATGAGATGGAGAAAAAAGAGCTGTACAAGAGCCAGGTGCTCTGGTCTCTTCTGGGATGGGACTGGTTGAGATTTTGTGCTGCAAGGAGTTAATTTTTCTTGTTTTCATAGAAACATAAAATGCCTTGTGTTGAAAAGCACCTTGAAGAGCATCCAGTTCAGGGACACCTTCCACTATCCCAGGATGGCTCCAAGCCCTGGTGAACCTGGCCTGGGACACTTGCAGGGATCCAGGGGCAGCCACAGCTGCTCTGGGCACCCTGTGCCAGGGCCTGCCCACCCTCCCAGGGAGTAATTCCTTCTCAATATCAAATCTAAACCTTCTTTGTGTAAGTGTAAAGCCATTCCCCCTTGTCCTGGTACTCCAGGCCCTTATAAAACGTCTGTCTCTGCCTTTCTTGCAGGTTCCCTTCAGGCACTGGAAGGCTGCAATTTCATCATCCCAGAGCCTTTTCTCCTCGAGGTGAACCCCCCCAGGTTTCCCAGTCTCTCTCCAGAGCAGAGGGCTCCATCCCTCAGACCATCCCTGTGGACTCCCTCCAGCAGCTCTGTGTCCTTCCTGTGTCGGCAGCCCCAGAGCTCAGCACTCAAGTGAGGCCTCACTGCTTTCCTGTAAGGTCTTGGGAGCTGAAAAGCCTCAGGAGAAATGTCACAGCCCCATTCCTTGCCCTCAGACTGCTCTGCAGCCATTCCCTGGCTTCTGCAATCGTCTTGCAGGCTCCCTGGAATACAGAGGGTAACTTTCAGCTCTTGCCATGCTCTTTTCCCACCTGTCCTCCTTCCCTTCTGCTGGATGTGACACACAATTCTCAGGGTGTTGGGAATCCTGACAGTTGCTGAAATCTGTTTCAGAAGCCAGGCTCTGTACTTGTGATGATTTGAGGTTCCTTTGAGTGAAGTGGAGGAGAAGAAACAAATCATTTTTTAAAAAAAGGATGGGCCAAAAGAAGAAAAAGATGCAGAACAAGATGGAAGGCTGAAAGGGATTGACAGGGTGGTTTCATCAGCTGCTTGCTCTCACAGTAACCATATACTTTTTTATCAAAAAAAACCCCAAAAAACCAAAAATATAAAAAAACAAAAATGAAAAAACAAAAAAAACCCAACAAAAAACAAAAACAACAAAAAAACCACCCAACCCCCCCCCCAAAAAAAGCAAACCAAACCAAACAAAAAAACCCAAAACAACCAAAAAAATCCCACAAAAATCTCCACTTTTCCAAGTATCTTCATGCTGTACTTTGTTTGCTCTTGGTGTGAGTGGAAGGCAGTGATGATGCTTCTCTGCAAGTGGCAGCCAGTTTGCTGCAGGCACATTCCCAGGTAAAGGCATTGTGCAAATGTCAGAGGAGTGTCTCCAGACTTGAAAAATCAGCTGTCATTGCTTTCACCTTAATGTGAAATGAGATCCAAGGGGTGGGGAGAGGATAGGACAGCCAAAAACTGAACTCCAAGCCAAATTAGGTCTGCCTCTGAAAGCAGTTTTCTGTTCCAGAGGTCTCTCTCTCTCCACATGGGGTGGGCTGGCCTTGGGCAGCTGCCAGATGCCCTCCTGGATGCTCTCTCCCTGCTCCTCCTTGGCAGGACAGAGGGAGAAAATAAAGTGGAAAATCTCCTGGATCAAGACAAAGGCAGGGAGATCATCCATCAGTTACTGTCATGAGCAAAACAGACTTGCCTTGGGAGAAATTAATTTAATTTATTGCTAAAATTTGTGCAGCCTGGAGAGGAGGAGACTGGAGGGAGGCCTGAGAGCAGAATTCAGCTTCCTCCTGAGGGACAGCTCCAATCTCTGCTCTCTGTGACAGGGACAGCACCTGAGGGAATGGCTGGAGCTGTGGCAGGGCAGGGGCAGGAGGGAGATCAGGGAAAGGTTCTTCCCCCAGAGGGTGCTGGCACTGCCCAGGCTCCCCAGGGAATGGGCACGGCCCCAGGGAATGTCAGAGCCCAAGGAACATTTGAACAATGGTCCCAGGGATCCACAGGGTGGGGTTGTTGGGGTGTCTGTGCAGGACCAGGGGTTGGGCTCCATGACCCCTGTGGGTGCCTTCCAACCCACATGATTCAATTATTAAAATAGATTTGAATGGTGAAAAACAAAGACAAAAATTAAACCAACGCTTTCTCTCCAACCCTCTTTGCCCAAGCTGGGCTTTGCTCCTTCATTCCCAGCTTTTCTGTCCCTGTCCTCTGAGGGACTGGGAATGGTTGCAGTCAGCCCATAACATCTCTCCTCTGCCATTCCTCCTGCTTCCCACTTTTCCCCAGGAAGTACTGGGCAGAGGCAACAGAGCAGCTACAGCAGTGGAGGACATGGGCCAAGACATCCAAAATCTGGGCTGTGGGCACATGGATTTATCTTTGGGGCTTTCCTTTCTAAGTCCAGTGCAGGAAACAGCACTGACCTTGTCTTGTGAAATATTTGGGGTTCAGTTGGTCCCTGTGCTACTTGAGGGTGTAATGAGATTGCCAAGTTATTTCAAATTCCCACTTCCCTGTTTGTCCTGGCCTTTCAAGTGTAGTGTTTAATAAATCCTTTACAATGCTGAGCATTAAAGGCTGCTTAATAGCTTGTCACTTCAGGTTTGTGTTATTTCAGCATTTGCATAAGTGCATTCATGATTTTGGCACTTCACTGTGGTGTTTGCTGGGTCCCCGGGACGAAGGAGGAATTGAGAATCTGACTCCATGTTCTTAGAAGGCTAATTTATTATTTTATGCACTAATATTATATGAAAGAATGCTATACTAAAACTATAGTAGAGAATAGAGAAAGGATACAGACAGAAGGTTACAAAGAATGATAACGAAAACTTGTGACTGCTTCCAGAGATCTGACACAGCTGGATGGTGATTGGCCATTAAGTCAAAACAATTCACATGAAACCAATCAAACAATCACCTGTTGGATAAACAATCTCCAGACCACATTCCAAAGCAGCAAAACACGGGAGAAGCAATCAGATAATTGTTGTTTTCATTTTTCTCTGAGGCTTCTCAGCTTCCCAGGAGAAGAAATCCTGTGAAAGGATTTTTCAGAAAATATGACAGTGACACTTCACTCCAAGCCACCACAGACGTTCGAGCTCCTTGGCAAGAGGAAGCAGGGCTGGGGGGAAGATCACAAGGGTTGGCTTTCCTTTGGGGTGGGCAGGAATGTTCTGGCAAAAATAGGCAGCTTCCAGTTGAGCCAGCCTAGAGCATCTGAAGTCTATGGTCCTCCCACTTCTCTTTTTCTTTGGCAGCCACTCCAGCAGCAGCAGCTGCTTCCTCAGCCCAGGCAGCTGAGCTCTTCCTCCAGAGCAGAGAAGCCTGGGCCCAACTCATCATCTCTGTTAAATGCCCCCACATCACGTCACTGCGAGCTGAGCTGGATGCCTCATTGAGCAAAACCCCCAGATCCCTGGAAGCTGCCAGGACTTCAGCTGGATATCTGGAGGAAAGAACCTTTCTACCCTCTTCCTGGTTCTGTTTTCCCCTGTGAGCCATCACTTTTTTCTCGGGAAAATGTGTTTTGAGTGCCCAGCCTGCGATGTGTTGGATGTGGACCCAGCTTTTTGTTTAGAAGGAGGTTTTTTTTTTTTTTGGCTACACCAGTCAGAACTGGCTGGGGTTCCTTTTCCAAGAGACTTGTAAATAAGCAGGGTAACCAGGGCTGTGTAGCTGGGCTCCAGAAGAAGCTGAACTCCAAACGATGAGGCAGGAGCAGCTCACAGAGCTCCAGATGCTCCTGCCTGCTGAAAGGTGATGAAAAAAATGGGTGTTGAGCTCCTGGTTATATAGATTTTGTCACCTGTAACTGCCCTGAAATGGGCTCTGTAATCCAGCTTCTGAATCTTAGAGGAGGACTTCTTCCCCAGGAGGAATTATTTACAATTTGCAATTGTAAATAATGCTCTGTTTCCCCTTGTTCCCTGTAATCTCTTCCTACTCTGCACTGCTAGTGATGTATCAGGCCTCATCTGGATTGTTCTAAAATCCACATTAAACATTTTTATTTGGTCTATCAGTGTTAATGTATAGGCATTTTTCTTCTATAAGGGAGATTCCTTCAACTCTTCCAGTTCCTGGCTTATTCCTAGGAAGCAGCCAAACATCATTGATAGAGCTCATTTGCAGTCTTGTTCTCTGATAATTCACCCACCTTTGTAAAACCTTTCTGAGAGCTCTTTTAAAACTGCTGCTTTTATTTTTGGAGACCCTCTTCTTGAATATTGGACCTCAGAATATCTGACTGTTGAGCCAATACCAGATCCAATACTCCACAAATTTCGGGTGGAGGATTTGCTTTTTGTCACGTGGGAAATTGACACTTCCACTTGGCAGGAGCTGTGAGGAAGGAGATTTCTTAGGATTTCTGTAGGAAAATTCTCCTTGCTAATGCATGAGGAGGATGGGAACAGCTGCTGTGAGCTGGCAGTGCCCCTGGAGGCTCCTGGAGTTCAGAGAGCAAGGGCAGAGACAGGCAAAGGAAGGTGAAGCCAGCAGCTGTGGAGAATGAGAACAAGCTCAGAATACCCTTTAGTCACAGCCTGTAGTGGTGCCAAGTGTAAATGTGAGCACTCCATATCACTGGCATCCAGATAAAAAGCAGAAAGGAGGGAGCTGATGAGATGCTGGAGTTAATGGGGCATGCAGGAATGCCATGGTCGATCCTGGGCAGCTCACGGGGCAGGGCTGATAATTGAAGTGAGCTCCTGGGATTTCAGGAGCTCCTCCACCCTGAGCTTCAGAGCATGGTCACAAAGCCATTGCTGCATTTGAGGGGCTTGGGGTGTGTGTCCTACCCTGCCTGTGCCTGTTTGCTGCTGCTTGTGTTCCCTGATTTTAAATTATTCAGGCAGAACAGGATGGCAGCTTGTTGAACCAGGAAACCTGTTAGAGAGCGGGATCTGTGCGTGCAAGAGGCAGAGGGTTGCTGGAGTTGTGGGGGCTCCTTAAATTAGCTTTGTTCCTAACTTTGATACGAAGATGGGGTGGAAAAGTGGAAGTCCAAGTGTGGCCACATCCTTGGCCCAGCCTTTTCCCATTTGGAACAGCTCTGCTGCAGTGCTGGCACTCCTGCACTTCCAGAAAGGGCTCCTGTTTCCTTACCCTGAGAATGACTTCAGCAGACACTAAAATTCACCCCATGGCTCAGAAAGTTGAGGAGTGAATGAGCTTAAAGGTGTGCATTTTAACCTGCCCTGTGCTCATCAGGGTGAAAAGCTGAATGTTCTCTGCATGGAAGTGGGAAATTTGTTGATTGCCAGAGTCAGGAGTGGAGAAGAAGAACCTCTCTCCCCCTCATCCTTCTGTAGCTGTCGATGACAGACTGCAAGTGTCACCGTGTGAGTGTTGGCATCTTCCACCAGGGCTGCTGGGGAGCCACATTTTCCAGCATTTAGCTCTTGTGTGACATGTGAGAGGAGAAGGGCTTTGCTGTGCTGGCAGCAGGAGCTGGGCCCTGCACAGGGAGGGGGTCTCCACCCTTCAGCAGGAGCGGCTGACCTTGGTGGCACGAGGGGGTGGGATGTGGCTCTGGAAAAGTGCCACTTGGTGAGGGTGGCAGATGGCACAGAGCATCAGGTGCTGCTCTCCAGCCTCACAGTGACAGCTTTCCCTATTCCTGGCCCTCTCACAGCAAATGTGGGCAGCAATGGATGATCTTGGGGCTGACCTACTGCACCCCCAAGAAGGTTCCTGCAGTAGCTGATCCTTCACAGCATTCACAGTCTGTTTAAATGGTGTTTGTGTCTCAGATTTTTGGGGGTGGATAGTGATGCTGCTGGAGATCACAGAATCATTCAGCTTGCAGAAGACCTTTGGAGTCCAACCACAAATGGTGTGACTTCAGCAAAGAGCTGGGACAGAGTAGGGCTGGATGCCAGAATTCCACTGGAGCTATCAAGTAGTCAGGTTGTCTGCCTTCAGCAACCTTCAGGATTATTTTTTGGCCCCAAGATTAATTTTTATCTTGTAGTATGAATCAGCTGTGTCCTTAAAAAAAGCAGGCAAAGCCACAAAACCTGACTCATTGCTCTTTACATTCAGGCAAATCCTGGTGAGGCCAACACAAGTTTGGGGCAAAATATCACTTGGATCTACCAGTCCCTCTATGCACTCCAGCTGGGAAGAAGGGCACACTGCCCCTACCCAGGGCTTCCTGCCTTCCTGGCAGGAGCCTTTCTGTGAAGTGTTGAGATCATTTAGAACGTGACCATGCATACATAAGCTTCTGGCAATTCCTGTTTCACCCTTTAATGAGCTTGGTTCCCAGAAGTGTTTCTGCCACCCAGTCATGCACCAGTTAAAAGTGACCTCTGCAAACCCCAGACTTGCTTCCCTGTATGGCACAGAATCACAGGATAATTTAGGTTGGAGAAGACCTCCAAGACCATAGAGTCCAACCTTGGTATCATGCAAGAAGTGCTATGACTTTTAAATGTAAATCAGTGATGCTGTGGCGGTGGTAGAGATCAAGTCCCAGAACTTTTTGGGTTGGAAGGAACCTTAAAGATCCTCTGGTTCCAACCCCCTGCCATGGGCAGAGAATGTTTGAAGTTAATTCCCATGGGCAGACCCCACACCATGCCCTGCTGGCATTCCTGGCTCCTGTCTGTGAGGAATGAGTCAAGCCAATCTCCAGGACCTTTCATTACTCCTGCCACTGAGGAGTGACTGTCAAATGTCCTGTCACACCTACAGTCCCCGTCCCACTTCAGCTTTTGGAAAGCAAACAGCTTTGTGTCACATGTAAACTCTCTATTTTGGGTTACGTGACTCCTGCTGGTTTTCCAGTAACTTGCAAAAAAAAAAAAAAGTGGAAAAAAACTTCCCTGAAGTTTCACACATTAAACTTCCCTGCAGTTTTACACATTAAACTTGACCAGGAGTTTCAAATTCAGGACCAGCTTTGCTGCCTGTCACTGCTCAGCCAAGGTGATAAAAATGCCTTTGGAGGAGGGTTTTGAAAGCTCTCTTTGCAGCAGTAATTGTGGGAACTTGGATTCTGCAGATGCTGAGCAGCCTGAAATGAGTCTTGAAATCACCTTTGATATGGTTGCAGCAGATTTCTGAGACACCGTGAAGGAAGGAGCAAAACTCATCATCCCTGGCACTCTGGGTGTCCCTTTAAATTATTTACCATCAAAATTATATTGTCTCATGGGCACCCCAAGGCCAGGTTGGATGGGTCTTGGAGCAGCCTGGTCTAGTGGAAGGTGTCCCTGCCTATGGCAAGGGTGGAACAAGAAGAGCTTTAATGTCCTTTCCAACCCAGTCCATTCTGGGATTCTGGATTCCATGACTTGGGATGAGACTAACGTGGCCACCACCCCCTGTGTGCACCTGGAGAGTGATCCCCCACAACCCAGGGAGTTGGAGGTGCTCTTCCACTTGCCAGATCCCTCTTTAATGCTCTGCCTCGCCACTCAAATTAGAGCTTTATATTAAGCACACCACTTATTAATTAGCAACAATAACCATTGCCTTGTAAGATAATTATTTTGCCTAATAACAAAACACTTGCCAGGAAAGCTCTGCTTTTCCAACAGCTCTAGCTTGCCCCTGGCTTTCCTGCTGCTTCCTTTCAAAGCTGACAGCTCTCAGTGTCTTTGGAGAGGCTTCTCCTAGGCAGGGTTGTTGTCACACTGCTCTAGTGATTGCTTTTCTGAGCTACCACCACTCAAACTGCTCCCCAAAGGCTTTGCTCAGACCTCTTCATGCAGCTTACACCCTGTAGCTGTGGGGTATTTCAAATATGCATAAGCTATTGCTGTATTTCTGGGCTATTTATTTCCTACTCAACTGTCTGGTTTGTGATGGATTTTGTTTTTCTTTGTTTTCTCTCTCGCTCACTTTTTAAAATTTATTTGGAGGGTTTTTATTTTATTTGGAGATAAATTCTCATTGGGAAGTGCAAGTGGAGAGCAGAGCTGAATTTCAATTCTGGCTTGATATGTGGGCTCAGATTTTCTAACCTGGCTGGGCTTGAGGCTGTGTCAACAGATTGAAAAGTACTAATTGAGACCTCTGTACTTAGAAAAATGTATCCTGGGACATTTTCCAATGTTTTCCAATGCATTGCTGATGTTTTAACAGCAATGCACCTTGTAGGAATAACTGCAAGACATCCTAGATTGAAAATAAGAGGTAAAGCCTTTGTTATCTTACCCAAGCAGCAGCTGGGAGTGTTGCTGAGGGTTGGCAGCTCAGCTCTGGCCCTGCCTGTGCTGCCTCCCACGTCCTGGTACCTCTGCTGAGGTTCCCTCCAAAGGCCAGAAGATGCCAAGTGGGCATTTTTATCTTCTTCATTGAACCCCTAGGAAGAGGATTTTTTTAAAATTTGTATTTTAACTTGCACCTTTTCCATTGTCTTCCAGCACCAGAGCTCACACTGTGGGGAATTGAAATGCAATCTCAGAGCTCTGTGCAAGGGCTGGAGCTGCCTGGGACATCTGTTAGTGCCATGGGCAGGCTCTGGAGCAGACAGGGCTGCTGACAGCAGACAGGAGAAGATCTGTCTGGACAGTGCTAATCACAGTCTCTGCCAGGCTGGCTCTGGGAGCTGGGCACAGATGGCTGCACTGCCTCCCTCCAAGTGCTTGTAGCTCGCTGGTATTTTGTGAATCCATCTCGTTTTAGCACATTTTATGGCTTGTGCTCTCACCAGGCAGGGGCTGCTGGAGTTTTCCTCTGCAGTGACACCACGCTGGCTGCTCAGATTGGAGTCCTGCCATGCTGGGGCAGCATTTGTTTCTCGGTGTTACCAAAAATTTGGTAAAACCAGTAGCCAGCATCTCCTGCTGTTTAAATGGCTTTTATCTGAAGGGGTTAATAGGAGAAATAGATCACTCTAGACTTGAGTAGTATTTCTGTATCTCCTTTCATACCAATCAAAAGATCACTGGGACCTTGATTAGGAGGAAATGTAATGCAGATCATTGATGAAAATACCCTCTAACAGCTTTGCATCTGGAAACGATCTGAGAAATACCATTGTTCACCGACAGCTGATTAACAGAAACTCTTGCATAGTCATTAACATACCTGGCTGAGGCCTCTCTAATTACCAGCTGAGTTAATGCTTTCACCAGGGTGACAAAGGGGACAAGTCAGACCTCATTTCCAGTGGCTCTGGTAACAGAAATGGAGCCCTGAAGGTCACCCCGCAGTTTTGGGGATGTGGCTCTCCCCTCAGCTGGGCACTTCGAACTTCCCTGGTGCTAAGACCCAAAGTGGACTGTGAAGATCTCAGCCCCTGCACAACTCCCACATCTTTGTTACCCAGATTTATTTTAATTTCTGGGAGAACATCTCATGTCCTCCATTGCTTCCCTGGTGGGAGCAGTGTGTTTTACTGGGAGAACATCTCATGTCCTTCATTGCTTCCCTGGTGGGAGCAGTGTGTTTTACTGGGAGAACATCTCATGTCCTTCACTGCTTCCCTGGTGGGAGCAGTGTGTTTTACTGGGAGAACATCTCATGTCCTCCATTACTTCCTTGATGGAAGCAGTGTGTTTTAGCCCAACAGCTGCTCTTTGAACATGCAGAAACATGGAGTCCCAGGCTGGTTTGGTTTAGGAAGGACCTTGAAGAGCATCTAGTTCCAACAAACACAGACAAATCAGTTGCTGATCCCTGTGTGCTGAGTGATGGATACTTGGGGGCCGTGTGTCCATGCAGGGGCTCTCCTGGAGGTCCCAGCTGTTCCCAATGGACTCTCCAGGAGGCACAGCTGGGCCCATCAGCCACAGGTGGGGCAACTCTGCAAAAATGGTGTTTAAGGAAGGGCAGAGACTGCAGGGAGTAGTAGGGGGAGAGCTGCTGTTAGTGGAAGAGTGGTAGTGCAGACTTTGTTGGGCTGAAAGGCTCAGTTCAAACCCAGTTCCTCCAGGAGCAGGGCTGTTTGGGGGTGCTGTTCTGTGGAGGATGATCCTCTTCCTCACCTCCAAACCACTGCTCTGCCTTTGCCAAGATAGGCCTGCGTGTGTGCATGTAAAATGAAATTAAGTGGAGAGGCTCCGCTTGCTGATTAAAATCAGTGTCTCTCTAAATAATTGCAATGTTAAGTGCTGCCTGTGCCCTGCAGAGCTGCCCTGTGATGTTTTCTCTTAGTTCAGCACTTAATGGGATCCTTGGGAGTGAGTGTTTGAGTGGGGCTGACTCACTCTCTGAGGCCTGGGGCTGTGGGGTGGTTGTTGCTTTTACTCCTTGTTTCACAGCCCAGCTGAAGAGCAGAAAATATCCTTCAAACACGGGAATGTTCAGTGACAAATTTCTTAAGCACCCTGCCAGGACCCCAGCAGTGCAAGCAGGAGAGCTCCTTCCTGTGCTCCACATTCATGTTTCACCCCATTATGCCCTTCAGCACTTTCTCCTGGCAATGAATGCCTTGCTGAGATGCTTGGAGAACCTCAAGGATTCTCCCAGCTTGTAATTGTTCTGGAACAAGCAAGGGATAGCTCCTGGAAAAGGAAGGATGTGGGTTATTTCATAGCTTGGCTTTTTCTCCTTTGAAAGCACTGCTTTTGCAGGCAGTTACACTGTGTTAGCAGAACAAATTTCAGTGAACAGTTGATAAAATTCATAATTAATGAGCTTTGGCTACCACAATGCTGATTCTGTTCAAAATAAGCTCACATTCCATGCTTGCCTTTTTCCCAGATACAAACGAATCTGCCTTTCAGTGGAATCAAATGTCACTTAGACATATGTAGCCTGGGGAGAAAGTGCATTCTTCAGCTGTTTAGTACCTGTCCCAGTCTGTTTGCAGGGATGTGTTGATTTTGGCCTTCTGGGCATAAAGTAGGAAGAAGAGAAACTTTCTCCTCTATTCTCTCTAAAATGCTGTCTGTAGGGCAAGATGAATTTTTATGGGATGAATGCTGAAAGCATGAAATGGATGGAGATGCCTGAGTGAGCTGGCTCTATTCTTTGCTTTCCCAGTTTCCCTCTCATTGGAGGGAACATCCAAGGACTTTTTCTTGGATGGCCTGGGCACATCTCTTAGCCAGATAGCAGTGCCAAGTGATGGGCTTGGAGGATGAGGAGAAGTCACTGGTGGTGATGGTTGTGCTGCAAAGTTCCTGGCAGATATTACAGATATTTGCTTAGCTATTGATTTACCTGTGTTTCCTCCTTCTCCCCAGAGCAACATTTTTTTTGTCCCCGCAAATGGAGAAAACTGGGCTTGGAAAGAGGGAGCTGTAATGACATAGAGTTCAAGGTCCCTTCCAGCCCAACCTGTTCTGTGATTATTCAGGCTGGCATGGCATCAGTGGATTAATTACCTGCAGAACATTATAAATCAGCCCTGGCTACTCAGGTAACCAGGAGAATTAAAGCTGAGGAAAGGTGGTCTGGGGAAGCTTAATTGGTGAGAAATGAAGGAAAGCTCAGCAGCCAGCTGAAGTAGGTTAAGAATGGAGGTGTGATTAGATGCTCACACCTGACAAGCCAGAGCAGGGGTTGTAGTCATCAAACCAGCCTTAGATTAGCTCTGCCCTGGCAGAGATGCTGTAGTTTATAATTTTTCATCTAATTGCATGAGATGTGGTGAGAAAGTATCCCCCAGGGATGTGTCCTGTCAGGGAGGCCACAGTGTTTTCCTTCCTCCCAGATCTTGTACACTGTGTCTCATAGGAAATTTAATATGTGTCTAAGGAGGTTTAATTTTTCTAATAAATTAGAAATATTTTTTTTCTCATTTTTTTCCCTACTGTGTCTACTGCAAACATTTGCCCTGCTGCTGGTTTGTTAAGAGAAGCTGTCTGTGAGTTTTGTGTGGTTGCCACTAAATTCAGGGTGGGTGGGTGCAGGTGCCAGCTGATGCTGTGAAGACATCCATGGTCACTTAATTGCTGTCCCTGAGCCCAGGTGGGGTCAGGCCAGGACAGGGAGCTGTGCTCTCGGGGCTAGGAGGCTCTGGGAGCATCACATATGGATCAGTGAAGGGATGATAGGCTACAAACCCTGTTGAAAGTCAGAAACACTGCTTTAGATGGCAGCAAAAGTGGAAAAGTAATGCTGATTTTGAGTTTTTAAAGACTTTTTAAACTTCTGGGTCTTGGAACTAGATTATCTTTAAGGTCTCTTGCAACCCAAACCATTCCAGAACGTCCTGCTTTGGGATGTCAAACAAACCCAATTACTCTGAAACCCAGGAAGCCTGCTTTTATTTTGCCTTTCAAATTTTCCTTTTCACCTGCCTTTTTTTATTTTTTTTAATCTTTATGAGCTTTAAACAATCTCTCAGGTGGAGTGGAGTGTGTAGTGTGGGCAGTATTATGAGCATTTGGTACCTCCTACAGATTTTGGCATGTGGGCAAAAGGGTTTAATATTCCTTTAGTATCCCAGTCCCTTTATAGCAGTTTGCAGGGCATGAAAGAAAATCCAACTCTGCAGCAGAATTCAAAGGGGAAATAACGAATTGTGGTCTGTTTCAAATAATTAAAGCACGCAGCTATTTAGTGATCTATCAAGGGGAATGAGGGAGTAATAAGACACTCTGTCCAATTTGTTTTAGAGATGGAGTTGGAGTGCTCTGGTATAAAATTATAACCTCTGTATTAATCACAAGAATGTTCACTGTATCTAGGTCAAATCCACACGTGAACCTCCACAAAACTTTTGCTTCATTCAGCTTTTTCATGATTACATTCTGGTGCCTTAGGGGAGGTAAAATACCTCTGATTTTAAAGAGGAGGGGAAAAAGGAGGGCATTTTTTATCCAGTTTCTCTTTACCTTCTCCTTCCTGCTTCATTTTTTTTTAAAGCAGCAAGGTTTTTCTTTTTAAAAAAGGAGGGAAGAAAAGGTTTGTTTTATGTATGTTTTTCACTGAAGGTTGCTCAAATTCAACCAGTTCTATTGTGCCTCTGAAGGAGCCATAAAATTTCATTACAGCTTTTCCACAGAAACCAATTTGAGTGTCCAAGGCTTGGTCTTGTGGTTTAAAGATCTCTCCCTAGAATCAGTGTGTGCCTCTCTCCCATCCCTGCGTGGCTGCCAGGTTCAGTTCATGTCTACTGAAGTATTTCTTTGGGGACTGAAACCAATTAAAACTGTGATGAATTAGAGGCTCTGCCTTTGGGTTAGCTCTAAATCTTGGCTTTGTGTGCATGAGCATCCCACTCTGCAGGTGACTGTGAGGGTTGGCTGTGCTCTTTCTCAGTCTGATTTATACAGAGAATGATGAAGAGGGAGCTCCGGGGCATCCAATAACCTGTTTTTAGCTAAAAATCTGAAGGGTAGTTGTTTTTTTAGGGTTTTGGTGTGGGTTTTGTTTCCCTCTTTTGTGCTAAAGAATCAAAGTGGCCATAAAAATAAGAAACAACTCACTTTTAGCTCTTCTTTCTCCTTTTATATTAATATCAAATTGCTCTGGAAATGTAACATCTCCTCAGGTTGGAGGCACCAGGAATAGCTCCTGCCTTGGATTTGGCAGCAATCCACTACATGTGGTGTGACTTGCAATGTAATGTACACATTGTTACCCAAAAATTACCAAAAATACCCAGGGAGGGTCACACGCTCCTAGGCGTGCTCATGGCTGGGTTTTACTGATCTTTACACAAATCCTAGAGCTGCATCTCCCATTTCTGCCAATCACAAGTATTCAGAGCTCCAGGGCTGAGCTGGCATCGTTTGGGAGTATGGATCCTATTTCCAAATTATTCCACTGGATGGTTTGGGAGGACAGTGCTGTGTCCAGTTCTGGCCCCTCAGTTTGAGAAGGATGCTTGAGATGCTTGAGCCATCCAGAGCAGGGCAACGAGGCTGGTGAGGGGCTGGGAACACAAACCATGTGAGGAATGTTTGAGGAGCTGGGGTTGTTTAGCCTGAGAAGAGGAGGCTCAGAGGTGACCTTATTGCTCTCTACAACTCCCTGAAGGGAGGTTGCAGACAGGTGGGGTTGGTCTCTTCCACCAGGCAGCACTGACAGAACCAGAGGACACAGCCTTAAGCTACATCAGGGAAGGTACAGGTTGGATATTAGGAAAAAAATGTTCACCAAAAGAATAATAAAGTACTGGAATGCTGTTCCCAGGGAGGTGGTAGAATCACCATCTCTGGATGTGTTTAAAAAAAGACTGGACATGGCACTTGGTGCTATAGTCTGGTTGAGGTGTTAGGGCATAGGTTGGACTTGATGATCTTAGAGGTCTCTTCCAAACTCATTATTCTGGGATTCTGTGACCTTAAAGCCCATTTCTTCCAGAGGTCAAGGACATCTTCCACTATCCCAGATTGTTCCAAGCCCCATCCAACCTGGCCTTGGGCACTGCCAGGGATCCAGGGGCAGCCACAGCTGCTCTGGGCAGTGCCAGGGCCTGCCTATCCTCACAGGGAACAATTCCTAATTCCCAATATCCCATCCAGCCCTGCCCTCTGGCAGTGGGAGCCATTCCCTATGTCCTGTCCCTCCATGCCTTGTCCCCAGTCCTTCTCCAGCTCTCCTGGAGCTCCTTTAGGCCCTGCCAGGGGCTCTGAGGTGTCCCTGGAGCCTTCTTTTCTCAGGGTGAGCACCCCCAGCTCTCCCAGCCTGGCTCCAGAACAGAGGACCTTATGATCATATTTAAAACACTGCCCTAAAATCTTTTTGTTCTTTCAGGGAGTGCAATTTGACTCAGGATAGAAATCCATCCTGACTCGTGTTCACCTCGATCCCTGCACTGTCGTGCTGCAGCTGCTGAGCCCCGCCATGAGGCCTGGTCCTTTCCCCTGGTAAGCACCGTCCTGTCCTGTCCCCCAGGGGTGGCCCATGACCCTGAGGAATGGATTGTGTCCCTGAGGGGTGGCCCGTGTCCCTGAGGGACGGCTTGTGTCCCTGAGGGGTGGCTCATGTCACCAAGGGACTGCTCATGTCCCCGAGGGACTGCTCATGTCCCCGAGGGGTGGCTCATGTCCCCGAGGGACTGCTCATGTCCCCGAGGGGTGGCCCATGTCCCTGAGGGACGGCTTGTGTCCCTGAGGGGTGGCTCATGTCACCAAGGGACTGCTCATGTCCCCGAGGGGTGGCCCATGTCCCTGAGGGATGGCTTATTTCCCTGAGGGGTGGCTCATGTCACCAAGGGGTGGCTCATGTCCTGAGGGGTGGCCCTGGTCCCTGAGGGAGTGCTCCTGTCCCTGAGGGACTGCTCATGTCCCTGAGGGGTGGCCCATGTCCCTGAGGGATGGCCCGTGTCCCCGAGGGGTGGCCCGTGTCCCTGAGGGATGGTCCGTGTCCCCGAGGGGTGGCCCGTGTCCCTGAGGGACAGCTTGTGTCCCTGAGGGGTGGCTCATGTCCCTGAGGGGTAGCTCATGTCCTTGAGGGGTGGCTCATGTCCCTGAGGGATGGTTTGTGTCCCCAAGGGGTGGCTCATGTCCCCAAGGGGTGGCTCATGTCACCAAGGGGTGGCTCATGTCCCTGAGGGGTGGCCTGGGTCTCTGAGGGAGTGCTCATGTCCCCGAGGGGTCGCCCGTGTCCCTGAGGGACTGCTCATGTCACCAAGGGGTGGCTTGTGTCCCTGAGGGACTGCTCATGTCCCTGAGGGACTGCTCGTGTCCCACAGGGGTGACCTGTGTCCCTGAGGGACTGTTCATGTCCCTGAGGGACTGCTTGTGTCCCACAGCGGTGGCCCATGTCCCTGAGGGACTGCTCATGTCCCCGAGGGGTGGCCCGTGCCCCGAGGGGTGGACCATGTCCCTGAGGGATCCCTCCTCTCCTCTGGAGCAGTGACACCGTGGCAGGATGGTTCTGACCACTCCATTTGTCCACTGAAGGCTGGATCAAACTCAAGACGACTCTGCTGAAATGGCTGCTTGTTCCCCCACATACTTACAAGGGAAAGCTGCCCATGGAGAGCCTGGCACAGCCTTGACTTGCTGAATCACACAGGTGGCACTGGATGCTCATCCCTTGGGTATCCCCTGTGTCCCTGCTGGGCTGCTTCACCTGCTCCCAGTGAGGAATTCATTGCTTTTCTCACCTGCCAGTTGCAGGTAGGGCTGCTCACCTTTCCCCCTGGGCAGCAGAACAGCCTTTGATCAGAACAGACCCTTCTGACAGCCGTTGTCTGAATAAATAACTTTGCTTTGCTGGCTTTCCATTCTGATTTTGCTTTCCCTGGAGATTTGCACTCTCACCATCACCAAGAAAACACATTTATTTTTGAATGTGTAGCTAAGCTGGCAGCAATGTAACACCTTTTCAGCTCTCGCTTGGTGTAACTGCAAGAATAAATAGCTCCTTTCTCTTTCTAGTCTTGGGAATGTTTGAGCTTCCCGTGACTTTCCAGTAAAATTTGATTTAGGAGGAGTGGGAGCCACGTGTTGTTTGCATCTGACCCGAGGGGATTTTTATTGCTCTGGAGTGATAACTACCGAGGGGAAATTGAAACCCCCAGAGTACAAATCCTTGTCACAGACACAAGGGAAGGCAGAGCTTGGGAAACCAAGGGGAAACCACTAGGAAACCAAGGACTGAGGAGATGGGAATGGCCACAAATGGTTTCAAGAAGTGCAGCAGGCAAGGAAGGAGCAGCAACCTGCTGCTCTGATGGGCTTTGTCCTGCTGGAGGAGCAGGAACAGAGGTGCTCATAGTGGCTTTTCATTATTCAGAGGAAAAACTGGAGCTGGGGTGTCCCATCTGGGACTGGCCAGAGCCAGGGGCTGAGCCCTGGCAGCTGAAACTTTACATGACTGTGGTTAATGGGGTGAAAACTGTGCAGCTGGGTTGGAAGAGAGGTGCCAAGAGGTGTTTCCACCTTACAGGAAGATGGTTCCAAGGTTAATATCTAGCAGGTCACCCCTTTCAGAACTTTCAGTCTCAAGCCTCTCCCTGATGTTACCTAATTCCCTAATTAATTCCCTGAAGGACAATTAATGGTGCAAGGCTCACTCCTCTCTGCCAGAGCCATTCCATGTGGACCACCTCTGCTTGCTGAAACAGGAGACAACTTGCCCTCTTGACTGCATTTCCTAGCAGGTTTCTGGGATTTTTTTTTCCCCTTTCTCTGGCCTCCCACGTGGAAAATAATCCTTTCAACATGCAGATGGCAGCTCCCTTCACGGAGGGGCAGGCGTGTGCAGAAGGCTGAATTTTTACTTTATTCATAGAGCATGTGTGTGTGTTGCTTGCAGGGTGTTACTCTCAGTATTATGTTAAAAATAGCTAGTGCTAAGCTTCTAATTCTTAACCCTTTTTTTTTTTTTTTCTCAAGCTCCTGATTTCAGAGGCATTTGTGATTTATGGTGTAAAACTTTCCTGTGGTTGAGAGAGCTGGTCTAATTTTCCATGAAATATCTACAGCTTGCTTATAAAACTGGGTTCTGATGGTTAAAATGCTTAAGGCCTTTTTGTAAATCTGCCAGAGTAGGCACTGAATTGCCATGTCCTGGTGCCTAAACCCACAGGATTCATAGAATATCTTGAGTTGGAAGAGATCCACAAGGGATCATTAGACCAGCTTTAGTTAGTCTGGAGAGAGCAGCAGTGATGTTGGTGCATAACTGAACATTCTGGTCATGAGTGGGAGGACTAAAATCCTCCAGTGCAGCTAAAAGATGGCATTAGTGGGGTGAAAAAAGTGTATTTTTTTTATATCTCCTAGCCTTTCTCCAATTATTTGTGTGGCACAAGTGGCCTTTTGCACAGAATGCTGCAGCCCTTGTGGATGGGCTGCATTTCTGGGCTGCTGCTCTGCAGGGAGAAAAGAAAGAAAAAGGAGGGGTTTGTTTGAAGCCTTCCTCCTGAGGAAGGTCCCACTTTGTCTGATGATTATTAGGGGGCTCCTGCCCCTGCTTTCCCTTCTGCTGGAACTATGGAAAACAAAAAGAATCCTGAAGAGCAAATGGCCTGGAGTGAGCTCATCACAGGGGGGATGCTGATTCTATACTGGCCCAAAAGGGTTTGGGTTGGAAGGGACTTCAAAGCCCATCACATCCAACCTTCAGCAATGGCCAGGGACACCTTCCACTATCCCAGGCTCCAACCAGGCCTTGGACACTTCCAGGGATGGAGCAGACCACAGCCTGCACATCCCTGAGGATGAGTGTGAGTGGAAACCCTGTGGGTGACAGAGGGAGCAGTGCCTGGCACCTACAGCAAGACCCCATGGCCCCAGGGTCATGCTTGGGCCATGGATGGGGACACAGAACCCTGTGGAGCTGAGGCTATCATGTCAATGCACGTGTAAATTCCAGCATCATCTTCCTCATGAAGTTATTAATGAAAATCATCACCCTCATTTGGAAGCTGCCATCACTTAGTAGATTAACCTTTATCAAGCAACTTTGCTATGCCAGCTGCACAGCAAAGTAATTACTTTTAATAGAATCTGCCCTTGATTTGAAGCCACAGGGGAAGCAATTAAATTTAACAAAGGCAAAAGCCATGACTTATAAATGAAGATGGATGGCTTTTGCTATCTGTTTCATAAATTCTATTGTGTACAAGTATAAGAAAATACTCAGCTCCTCTCATGTTCTGGGGGGTTTGAAATGTGGCATTAGACTCTTGATCTCTGGGTGGATTGGATGTCATCAGAGCCAGCTCTGGGATTTGGCTTAGCATGGTTTACACATGGTTGAGTCACAAATGACTTGCAGGGGGCTTTGAGCCCTTGAGCTCCTCAAAACCTTGACACTCGTGTTCAGCATGAAGAGTTTCCTTAATGGTTTCTTGGACCACCTCATCTCTCACCTCTGCCTCTCTGCTGGGGGGAGTATTTTGCTTGAAACCAAGATGTGCCTCAAACTGCTTTTTGTGTCTGTGAACTTGTTCAGCTCAGGATGTACCAGTGACAAGGGGCTGAGCCATGAATGTCCCCTGTACCTGTGTGATGGCCCTGAGACAGAATCCCTGAATGGTTTGGGTTGGAAGGGACCTTAAAGATAATTTCATTCCATTGGCAGGGACATCTTCCACTATACCAGGTGGCTCCAAGCAATGTCCAGCCTGGCCTTTGACACTTCCAGGGGCAGCCACAGCTGCTCTGGGCAGTGCCAGGGCCTGCCCACCCTGCCAGGGAACAATTCCTAATTCCCAATCTCCCATCCATCCCTTCCCTCTGGCAGTGGCAGCCATTCCCTGTGTCCTGTCCCTCCATGCCTTGTCCCCAGTCCCTCTGCAGCTCTCCTGGAGCCCCTTTAGGCCCTGGAAGGGGCTCTGAGGTGTCCCTGGAGCCTTCTCTTCTCCAGGTGAGCACCCCCAGCTCTCCCAGCCTGGCTCCAGAGCATAGGGGCTCTGATCCCATTAAAGCACTGCCCTAAAATACCCTGCTGTGGGGCTGGGCAGCATCATGTGGCCCCTCCCAGACCTTGATGACACAAGCCAAAAATACAAATGTCTTCTTTGGTTCAAACCTGCCATTCTAGGCTTGGCTGAGGTGCAGAGAGGGCAGATCCTCATTTTCCATCCCTCTGGGCAGTGCTGCAGCTGCTCTGTCCTGCCTGTTCCACCCCTGTGCTCACTGCCCTGAGGGATGCTGAGTTCCCAGGAATGCTGACAGTCCTGAGTGTTCCTGGAAATGCTCTGCCCGGGTGGAGGGTGGGATGTGCTTAGCAAATGGGAAGTGAAAAGCAGTGACAGGCTGCAGGCTGGGGTTTCTCACAGCTGTGAGGAGCAATCCTGTGTCCTGGGTTGTGTGTCAGAGCAGTTCCTCTCCCCTTTGCAGTTTGTTGTAGCTGGGCTGTCTGGGCTCAGAGCCCTGGCTTGGCTCTCTTCCTCCACTCCAGCTGTTATCTGCTAACCCAGATCTGCTCTGTAATCAAATAGCTCTGCCTGAGACTGAAGTTTCTATTTCTTTTGTAAAGCAGAAGAAGCCAGTGATCTCTGACTGGCTTAGTAGAGTAGCATCAAGTGTCCCAGCAGCCTTTCTGCTGATATTTTTTCCTATTTGTTCAGGCTGCTCGTGGTCTCTCCCTCAGTGTTTTCACCCTCTGGGGTGATCCCTGCATTCCAAACACTGCCCTTAAACAGCTGCTGTGCAAAAGTGCATGTGCAGCATCAAAGCCTCTGTGTCAGCAGATTTCCCTCTTGTGAACTGTCAGCATAAAATCCAGGATATTGGTCCCAAAGGAGACAAGTCCTTCATGGTGTCACATTTGTCTTCCTGGGGTTATTTGGAGGAAAGCAGGTCTAGGAAGGAAAGGAGGTCTAGAGAGGAAGGGGAGGGTCCCTTACTGCCATCGAGTGTCCCAAAAGGTGTGTGGAAGTCTTTGGTATATTAACTTTTAACATGTTGATTCAGCCTGGAGAGGAGAAGGCTCCAGGGACACCACAGAGCCCCTGGCAGGGCCTAAAGGGGCTCCAGGAGAGCTGGAGAGGGACGGGGGACAAGGCATGGAGGGACAGGACACAGGGAATGGCTCCCACTGCCAGAGGGCAGGGCTGGATGGGATATTGGGAATTAGGAATTGTTCCCTGTGAGGATGGATGGGATATTGGGAATTAGGAATTGTTCCCTGGAACAGTGGGCAGGCCCTGGCCCAGGGTGCCCAGAGAAGCTGTGGCTGCCCCTGGATCCCTGGAAGTGCCCAAGGCCAGTCTTGGAGCAGCCTGGGATAGTGGAAGATGTCCCTGCCCGTGGCAGGGGTGGGATGGGCTGGGTTTTAAGGTCCCTCCTAACCCAAAGCATTCCAGGATTGGGAATGCAGGTGGCTGAAGGCTGAGCTCACACAGGATGGATGGAGACAAGGTGAGCTCTGCAGGGGTGGTGACCCAGCCAAGCTCCTTGGCCATGCCTGACCTTGGTTCCCCATGGAACTGGTGTTTTAGGCAGTGCAGCCAGCACAGGGAGAGGTGTGCCAGCTGCTGGGAAGGGAGCAGCTCGTTCAGAGGAAATGCTTCCATGATTTGCTCGGCAGCTCTGATTGCTCTCCTGGGAGCTTTGCTCCATCTCTTCCCCGCTGATGCTGCCGGCAGATCCAAACCAGGGCTGCACTGCCTGTGTGCTCCTCCCTTCCCAGTGACCTCACCTGGGAGAGGCTGATCCCTGGCTCTGGGTGCAGGACACAGCGTTAACATCCCCCTGGGAAGGAGATTCCCTTGGTTGTGACCCTCCTGCAGGGAGGGAGCGGGGCTGAGCTTTTGTGTCTCTGCTTTTGTCCCTGCCACAAAGGCACCAGGGCTTCCTCTGCCAGGGGTTCAGAGCTTTTCCTTTCCATCCAGTGGTTTTATTCCCCTTTGGGGAGGTGGATTGCAATGGAGGGGATGTTCTTTGGCTGGTGGAGTCAGTTGTTTCAAACACAACAGAAAAAGAGAAGCATCTAAGGCCGCTTCCACTTTCTTTTGTGGGGAAGAGTCCGTACATGTTTCTGTACGTGTTTCTGAGCAGCTCCAGTCTGGCAGGGAGCAGCTGCCTGTGCACGTGAGAGGCCCATTAAGATTCAGTGCTGCTTCAAACCTCCCAGTCTATGCTCAAAACAGCTTTCTAAAAAGCAGGAGGAGGGAAAAAAAAAAAACCAACCAAACCAAACCCACCAACTGCATTAAAAAATAGCTTCCAAATTAGAATTGTTTGTTTCTCTCAGGAGAAACGGGAGCTGTTTTCCTGCATCCCTACAGAGCATCCTAATCCTGCTGCAAGTCTCTCCTGCTGCCAGGTGGCTTGGTCTGCTGGGAAATTGGTTGGATGTGTGGTAGGGAAGAGGTTGGAGTCACCTTACGGGCAGGAAAGGCTTAAATGTGATGTGGCTGCAGGGAAAAAATGCTACAGAAATAAAGATCTTCACCTGGGGCAGTACACTGACGTGAGAATACTGTATTTTATGTGTGCAGTAGAAATTAATCTGGATTAATTTAAGAGAATAAACACAATGACAATGAGTCCTTTTGGAAGCAGAGGAGCTTTGTGTTTGGTCTGGTTTAATTGGCTGACAGAGAGGCTGCCCTCTGAGGGGTGTTGGTGCCCACGCTGTCTGTGGAAGTGAGTGCTCCCAGCAAACCCTTCCCTCTGCATTTGGGTTCGCCTGGGAATGGGGCAGTTCTGTTGGCGCTATTATTCCATGGAAATGGAGAGAACTGTGAGGGTAAAGGCTCCAACACCAGCAGGGAGAAAGGGGAAGACAGCCCTGTGTTTGCACTTCCTTCTTCCAGGAGAACAAAGAGGGAACAAACACCACTTCACGCTGGCACTGCCCCGTGATCAAAAGCACTTCTGTGTTTTATAACCAGCTCCAGGGATTTATCACCAAGACTTCAGGATTCCCAAGGGGATTATGTGCACAGACGACAAAATTCCCTGGAGTACATAAAGTTGAAGTGGAGTTTTGAAAAGGATATAAACCTTCTTGTCTGGGTCTCTGCCAGCTTTAACTGCTCGTGCTTTGGCAGACCCATGGGTGCCTGGGGACTGCAGTGCAGAGATCCTGGCAGGGAAAGCTGCTTTTGGCTGAGGTGTACATCACCTGTAAAGCCCCTAACAAAGGCAGGTTCCCTCCTGGGAATGGGTTTGACAGGCAGCTCCCAGAACAGGGAGGAGGAATCGCTGATGGTGCTGCAGCACCAAATGCAGCAGAGCACTGAGGATGCAGCTCTGCACTGAAAATCTCCCCAGGGATTGCAGGTGCACAGGTTTGCCTTTAAAGATCACCTTGCTGCAGTCTGTCTGCACTGCTGTGGCTCTGTCTTGGTGTCACTCTTGATTCTAAGTCACTTAGATTTTTTTCTAAATTATTTTTTCCCCTAGAAAAGCTTTAAATGGGTCTATATTTAGAGCAGGCTGTTTAAGACTCTGACAGCAAATAATGATCTTAATAGGGCCCCCTGCTACAGATCAGGAGTCTTCTACTTCTGATGCTCTGGAGTTTGAAACTTGAGGGTGTTTGGGTTTTGGGGATTATTTTAATTTTCCCCCAAGTGCTGTGACCACCTTTTGGTGCAGTGCAATTGAATTTGAGACAAACTGTGTCTTCTTCAGGATGGGTTAGCTGTAAAAATTGTGGTGCAGTGCTGGGGCAGTTGAACCCTTCACTCTCCCTAAATCTGTACCAGAGAGGAGCCAGTGGTGGAGATGCCACAGGTCCAAGCACTGCTTAGTTTGGTGACCTGGCTGAGGTGGAAAGTTCTGTAAAATGTTATGGAGGAGCAAAATTCCTCCCCATGGGATGCAGCTGGGAGTCTGCCCCAAAAGGCTCTGCCATTTGTAGCTTCTCTCCTCCTTCCCCAAGGAATTATGGCTGGTTTGCATCTCACAGCAAATTTAAGGGCTCTGCTCTGAGCTTGGGGAGGACGATTTCTGCCAGAAATGGTGGTTTTGGTGTCTCCTGTCAGCTCTCACGGGTGTCCATGGATGCACTAAGTGTGGTGATGCCCTCCTGCCTCCACATCTGCTCTGGCTGGCTGTGTGGAAAGCTGCCTCCTTCCCAAAAGCAGAGTCAGTGTTCTTGGTCCTTAACAGCTCCCAGATGAGCTGGCTCTCCACTGAGGCTTCTGCTGTGGCAGCAGAATTTCTGTTTTCTATATTTAATTTTTTTTCCCCCATGCCAGTGCTCTGACACTTGCTATGGCCCATCATTCCAGCCCCTTGTTTCCATGGGTTACACAGCTTCAGCTCAGCTCTAGAGCAGCACAGGCTGAATTTTTAGGAGCTTTTCTCAGTGGCCCATTAGCTGTTTGCTGTGTGGAAATAGTTGTTGAGTTAAGCTGACAACGGGAGCTTCTTGCAAACGAGGGGAAGACAAAATTGATGCTTTAAGCAGCGTTGTTGGAATGTTTATCTGCTTGAGCACATTATTGCAGCTGCTGCTGCTTTCCCAGCACACGTGGAAGGCTGCAAGAATCCCTCTGTTCTCTGCTGAGTGCTTCCCCTTGCATCTGGAAGAGGGAGATGCCATGGTGGGCAGAATTAATAGCATCAATTGTTGAATGCTGCAGTTCTAACACAGCACAGATTATGGCATTTAAGTAGGTAGGATAAATATTAATTAAAATACGTGGTCTGAAAGACTTGGAAAATCAATTGCATTCCTCTAAGGAGCTTTCTTGTTGAGACTTTATTTTTTAATTCTTTCTAAGCCTTGCTGTGCTTGCTGAACTTCTGGGGGTTCTACGCTGCTGTGTCTCTAAGCAAGTGCCCCCAAAAGCCCCCACAGTGCTGGGGATGGGGAGCTGTGAATTTCAGGGAGGAACTTTTAACATGCCTTTAATACAGTGTGGAATAGAGATGTTTAAAGATGCCTCGATGGGGATGGGAATCTGTTATCTGCACATCTTTTGTGCAGGATTCTCAGAGAATGAATTTGACTTGCTGCCTAAAGGCTGTAATAAAGACTTGCCCTTGTCCCTGGGCCTGTTCTGAGTTGCTGGCAGAAGGCATCAGTGGAGCTGTGTGTTTATTTACCTGTCAGGCCCTGAGCAGCCAGGATGCTGATGATAAACTGCCAGGCTGAGGGATCTGTCTGCAGGGATTGTGAAGTACTCCCAGGACAAGCAGGGCAGCAGGGACAGTAGTTCAGTTCCATTCTCTTTGCTGTCTTTCTGGTCCAATCTCCACAAAAAGCTGCTGCTCTCTTGGAATTGCTGCTCATTGTTGCCTTGAGGGGAGCTGCCACAACCAAGGATGGAGTTGACTGGGAGCAGGGATGGGAAGAGCCAGTGTTCCTCCCCCCAAAAAAACCACCAAGGAAGCGTGTTTGCCTCAAAAACCTCCCTCTTGAAACACCTGTTGGGCTTTCCCAAAGCTCTGCCCTTCCCTCTGGGACCTTTCCAACCTCTGCCTCTTCCTCAAGGACCTGCTCAAATGTGGGTGGGCTTGTGCTTCCCAGGGTTTAATGGGATTCCTCCAGCTGATGTGGCTCCTGTGCTGTTTCTGAGTGCACTGGGGATGCTGTGCAATTAGCTGGCAGCTGATTGCATCTCAGGGTGTGTGTCACTATGATGAGATAATTACAGCAGGGCCCTCAAACCCATCAGCTGGATCCTTCCTGACAGGTGCCCGGTCCGAGGCGCGCTGGATGTGCTGCAGGCTCCAGAACAGCTGGAACCTGCCTCCAGAACAGCTGGAACCTGCCTCCAGAGATGAGATCAGCTGCTGGCTCTGGGCAGTGGGCAAAGGAAACCCTGCTCAGCTGGACTTTGGTCTAAATAAGAGCTGAGCTTGGATGAGGAGGGTTATATTCCTCCTCCTAGACTTGCTTGATCTTTCTCTTTGCAAAGCACTCTTGAAAACAACTCTTTAGGGAATCATAGAATCCTAAAATATCCTGGGTTGGAAGGAAAACTTTTTAAAGTTTCACCTCATTTCATGCCACCCCTGCCATGGCAGGGACACCTTCCACTATCCCAGGCTGCTGCAAACCCTGTCCAGCCTGGCCTTGGGCACTGCCAGGGATCCAGGGCCAGCCCCAGCTGCTCTGAGCACCCTGTGCCAGGGCCTCCCCACCCTCACAGGGAAGGATTTCTTCCCAATATCCAGTCTAAATCTACCCTCCCTCATCTTAAAGCCACTGGGAAGGAGCAGGCTGCTCCTGGGAAGTTTGCTGTAGGTACAGCTCCATGGGGGTCATTTTATGGCTCTCTGGGCCTTCTACCTAAAGCCACTCTGTATCCTGAGTGGTTTTGGTTTTCTGTTCCCTCTCATCACCTCCCTATTGTATTTGGATTGCCCCCAGATGTTGGAAGGAATGATGGATCTGACTCCATGTTCTCAGAAGGCTAATTTATTACTTTATAATACTATATTATATTAAAGAGTGCTATACTATACTAAAGAATACAGAAAGGACACTTACAGAATGCTAAAAAGATAACAATGAAAACTCCTGACTCTGTCCAGAGTCTGACACAGCTTGGCCCTGATTGGCCAAAGAGCCAAAACAACTCCCAGCAGAATCCAATGGAACAATCACCTGTGGGTAAACAATCTCCAAACACATTCCACATGAGCACAGCACAGGAGAAGCAAATGAGAGAAGAATTGTTTTCCTTTTCTCTGAGGCTCCTCAGCTTCCCAGGAGAACAATCCTGGGTGAAGGATTTTTCAGAGAATGTGAATGCCACACCTCCCTGCTGTGGTTTACTTTTAGTTTTGGGGGTTTTTTTTGCCCGTTTTGTTAGTCAGTGGTAGCCTTAATTGCAGCTCATGAGCAGCATGGATTTCTTGCTGTCTCCTGGCTGCCCTGGTGCTGCAGCTCATGAGGCACTTGATGTGGCATTGCTGACACCTCTAATCAGAGCTATTACAGCCTTGACAAGCTCACTGCACTGAATCAGTTGCCTCAAGCTTTGGGGTTTCTGTGCCACAAGTCAGCTCCCAGTGACTCTGTGTTTCCACTTGAAATCCTGTGTCATCCTCTGGCTGCCCTGCAGCCTCCTGCCCAGGGCTGGTCACAGGATCCCAGCATGTCCTGGGTGGGAAGAACTTTAAACTCATCCAATTCCCACCCCCTGGCCTGGGCTGGGACACCTCCCACTACCCCAGCTGGCTCCAAGCCTGTCCAGCCTGGCCTTGGACACTTGCAGGGATCCAGGGGCAGCCACAGCTGCTCTGGGCTCTTTCTCAATGCTGCTGAAATAAAATTAAAAAAAAAAAAAAAAGAGAGGAAGAGATAAGAGCACTTTAAACAATCTTATAGCTGAAAGAAATGATCACGTTCATGGACAACTTGCATACAGCAAATTGAGTAGTCAAGTGCATGTGCAGTAACTTTTTTTTCTGCAAGTGATTAGAGTAATAAACCTCCTCCTGTCATCAGCTCTTTATGTGAAGAGACAGCAGGTAGTGCTTCTGGAGGTGAACAATGCAGCACTGAGCCCTGAAGCTGCATTAACAGGATCATGAGGGAAGAATAAAGAAAAAGAAGACAGAAAAGTCTCTTCTTTAAAATCAAAGTTATTTCCAGGCCAGGAGGATGTTTAGGTTGCAGCTCTGACGTTACCTGGTGTGATCCCCTGGACCACAGGAGGGGCAGAGCTGCTGTCACCAAGCAAAGCCTGCAGTGAGGGATCCCCAGGAGTGTTGGGGCTGAGAGAGACTTTAAGTAGGCTCCAAAATCCTCTGGATTTGGAGTGTTGGAATCCTAGATGCTGAGAATTTTGAACTTTCTGTGCTTAAGGCACAGACCTCCAAGAGAACACTGCATTTGACCTGAGGCCCTGGAGAAGGCTTCCAAAATTTACTGATAGCACTGAGATTACAGGTGTGTAGTTAGTTAGAGGTGTGTCACATCACAGAGTAGAAAACTTAGAGTTTCGGATTTTAGAATATAGCAATAAATATGAAGCAAGATGGAGGTTTTAGGGTGGAGGCAGGTTGTTCTTCTTCACCTTCTTCTTCCTTCTTCTTCACGGGTTTGGGTGACATTCTGTAACTGGGCAGAAAAGTCCCCATTGCAGCTCTTTGGGATTGCAGTTATTGGGTTAAAAGGGAAAATAATCTAGGTATCCTTTCTTAATTAGATAATTTAGTCTTAAAAGACCTTGTAACAAGAGATAGTTGGCCATTTTGTGCCTTCTAATGAAAAGCTGCCAAACTCATGGTTGTGAGAGTGTTTTACTGATAAGAAATAATGAACATTTGAGTCTGAACATGAACTACTGTCTCAAGTGCCTTCAATCCAGACCCAGAGAAACCAATATTGGAGGGAAAATGTGTTTTCCTCTGCTTGTGGTAAATCCTGTTCCAGGATGACATGGACAATATGGAAGTGCTTGGCTGTGAGGCTGGATAACCTTCTCCACTGCACTGTACAAGCTTGGTGCCTCTATTAGCCTTAATATCCCTTCTTAATTTTTTTTTATTCTCTAACATCCAGGACTTCAGCTTTCTTTTCAAGATGTTGATTCTTTGAGCTTCTGTAGTCATCTTCCCTTAAGCTGCTGCTCCTTGTGTACACTTCTGCACCTTTAAATCAGCTGGCAAGTGTCTTTTCATAAAGCTGGAGCCTCTCTCCAGATCAGCATTATTTAGAGATTAGATACTATCTGCTGATCAGTTGACTGATAGTGTGTGGAGTGGGCTCTTTTTTTAGCTAAAGCCAGCACTTCTCTAAAAATATTCCAACTTGAGCATTAAGCATCAAAGGATTTCTGATCACTGGGATTATTTAAGCATGGCACAGTGTTATCTTGCTGGGATTTCTCTTAAACTTCAGAGGCAGCTTCACAGGGGTGTTTGTAGTTAAAAAGTTGATGCTGCACGTGGCAAGCTCCAAGGCTGAACCCCCTGTGGCCTTGATGGGTTTCCCTGATCTGCTGCCCTGGATTTAGTGAAAATCTGGGAAGCTTCATATTCATGTGGTGAATACACAAGTCCTTCCTGCAGTGAATTTTTGGTGGATTTTGCCCCAAGTCCTTCCTGCAGTGAATTTGGTTTTTGGTGGATTTTGCCCCACTTTTGGGACAGTTATGAGTTGTGCTCAAAAAAAGAGGACTGTCCCCTCATTGTCCCGAGGTTAAGCATGAAATGACTGAAAATTTTCTTAGCTACAAAGTGCTTTTAGCTGACAATTTGTATCTTGCTCATTCCTCTGTTAGAATGGCTGGGACAGTCTCATTTTGTGGGTCTGACCTGCTTTCCTGGTTCCTGGATGTGACCTTATTTGGCTCTGTTGGGATATGTCTCTGTCTAGCAGCCTGATCTCCTTGAGATTTTCTCTATTTAGCCTTCTCCAACAGTTTCCATTAGCTGCAAATTTAATCATAGCTTAGATTCAGTTATCACAAAACAGGTTAATCCCAAAATATTGGGGTATAAGACTGGGATAAGTAACTCTCAGGTTTCCCTGTCCCTGGAAGTGTCCAAGGCCAGGCTGGACAGGGCTTGGAGCAAACTGGAGAGTGGAATGAGATGAGCTTTAAGGTCCCTTCCAATACAAACCACTCCATGATTCTGTGATTCCCTGGACATTTCCCCTTGAAAGGCTCATTCTCTATTGATAATGAAACTTTGAGAGCTATTAATAAACCAATTTAAGCTTGTTTTATAGCTTATGTTATTGTTATTATAACAAATCACCTGAAATGGTGGCACCTGACTCTGTTGCTTCCCAGACCTCTGGTTCTCAGAACAACTGATATCTCTCCATCCAACTTATAAATAAAACCCACTTTACCTTAATGAAACCTCACATAATTAATATCAATAAATACTGCCATCCTTAAAATATTTCTTAATTTGGTTTCACCCTGACCTCTGCAGTGCATCTAGGATTGATTCTCATGGTCTGTGAAATACTGAGCTGGAGACTGGATGAAAAGGGAGGAAGCAGTGGGAGGTTTTGTGGGGAGATAAGAGATCACTGGAGAGCTGCAAGGGTTTTAGGGGGGTGTGGAGCTGGAGCAGACTTGCCTGGTGACCTTTGTGAGGCAGCAGAGGGCAAGCATGTGTTTAAAAGCTGATGTGACACCTGGGGACACAATTTAGTGATGGCATTGGAAGTGCTGGGGCAATGGTTGGACTCTGATTTTAGGGGCCTTTTCCAGCCTAAATAATTCCAAGAGAAGATGGTTTGCTGACTTTTAAGCCACAGCAAAGACTGAGATAAGATATTGTTGGGACACATTCCCAGCTATTTTTTTTTCCTGTATAAAATGAGAGGGGAAATAAATTCAAATAAATTGGAGCTGCTGTGGCCAGAAAAGTCACCTTTGTAGTGGAGACATTTGGGAGCTTCTGATGGACATAGCAGTGAAATGTTGGGAATTAGGACTTTGATGGAGGGCTTGAGACACAGCCCTGTCAATATTGGGGTGTATCCCTGTGGAATTCATTGAAATGAATTGAAATACTGGGGATGCAAGTTCTGGGAGGGTTTATGTGATGTGCTTGCTGCTGGAGCAGTTTGACTCCCAAAGAAGATCCTGCATGTTATTTGAAATGAATGGCCCCCAAAATAAGTGGAAAATCCATGACTCTTTCTTTGGAGGTACAAAGGAGCACAGAAGATATTCCCAGGGATGTCAGCCCCAAGGAGGAAAGGTGGAAGGCAGTGCCTGTGCCTGCCTAAACCCAGGAGAAATAATTAATCTCTGGATTATTCCTGGCATACCAGAAATAGCATTGCTCTTGCAAAGATTCCTTAAGCTCTTGTGAAGTTGTCTGGATGTTGAATTATTGGAGTCCCCCCCCTGCTCCCTTCCCAATGAATACAAACTAGGAATGATAGAGCTGATTTGCATCAAATCCCTCCTTGCTTTTCCTTCTCCCCTTGGTGAAGATTACACAGCTCACATCGCTCACTCTGGGCTTTCATCCCCAGGCCCTTCAAAAGAGCCTTCCTTGAATCATGGTATTTGTGGTTGTCTAGCACTTGCTTTCTTTCTTTTTTTTTTTTGAGGGAAAATATTCTTGCTCTGACTTTTGTTAACTTCTGGTAACTTTGTTCCCTTGGCTCTGCTGGGTCTGAAATGCTCCCCTTTGAAGGCATAAGCCGGTATTTCATTAGTTTGGCATTTGCTTTGTCTGTGCATTAAAAGATTAGTGGGATTGCTTGCTCTGAAGCAGAGGCTGCCTTCCAGTTCAGCTGTCGCTCCTGATTTCCCTGCCCAGACAAAAGTCCGTGCACGGGGAGGGGGAAGCAGCTTTAGAGCCATTTTTGGTAAATTCTGACCCAAAAAAAAAAAAAAAAAATTCAGATAAGACTTTGCTGGGGAAGCTTTGGAAATGTCAGGGTGGATGGATGTCTGGCACTGCTCCCCTGGTGAGGGTTTAGTGGGGAAGGAGCTTAGTGACAATCCCAAAGCTCAGCAGCAGGAGGACCCACTGGAGATATTCTCCTTGCAGGCCCTGCCAGGGCTTCCCCCCCTTCCCACACAGGTTATGAGCACTGACTCTTCCTTACACATTCCAATCATGCAAATGCCTCCCAGAAGGTTTCAGTGATACCAGCTAGGTCAAATTTATGCTCTGTAAATGAGCAGTTCCCATTTCTCTTGTTTATTACCTGGGTTTCTCACATCAGGGTAGAGGCAATTACAGAATTTTGTCTCATCCCTCAGTGACTTGATTAATGTTGTTCTTGACATCTTGGTTTCTTTGTGCTAAATGAAGAGTCATTTGTTATCTCTTCCCTTCCCCCTCCTTCCTCTCCCCTCTTTCTCCTTTCATTTTTGCTTCTCCTGTTTGAAATCTTCCCTTTTCCCTCTCACAGGCTCCCAGAGGAGCCACTAACCCAGCCTGTTCCCCACGACCCCTTTCTGCAGCAGCAGGTTGCCCAAAACTTCCTCCTTTTTTTCCTTTTTTTCCTTTTTTTTCCTTTTTTTCCTTGCTCAGATCACTTTCCAGGATGCTCCAGGTGGGATGGAGTACCCTGTGGTGATTGTCATAGAGCCATGGAATGGTTTGGGATGCAAGGGACGTTTCAGGATTTTAAATCCAACCCCATCCATGAGCAGGGACACATTCCTCTAGATCCAGGGACATCTTGATCAATATTGGAGTTCTTTTTGTTGTTTGCTGCTGTTTACAACTCAGATTTTTATATTTTTTTCCTCTTTGTAACTTGGTGGTGGAGATTTTATTTTTTTTAAAAGTTTTAATACCTGAGCTGGCTCCTGACCCAGGTGAACTGCTGCTTTTAAAAGCTCCCCCTGGGGAAAATCTCTCCCTCTAAATGCACACAGGTAGTCAGAGCAGCCTTGATCTTAATGCACCACAGAATTATGACCAGAAACTAGGGCAGGCATGGAAACAGGAGCTGTGGCTCCAGCCAGGGAATGCAGAGCCCAGCTGGAGGCTGCCTTGCTTGGAATGCTGGGCAGGTCTGAGTGCAGAGATGAGAATCCTGCTGAGTGATGCCTGAAGGGCCTCTCTGGTGCCCCACTGTGAGCAGGGATCAGTGACAGGCAGGGGCTGCAGATCCCTTGCTCTGCTGGTTTCCAGTTCAAGTATTCCCTGTTCCCTCTTTCACCTTGGACTGGAAGCATTCCAGTCCAAGGTGAAAGAGCCTAACGTAGCTCCTGTTAATGCATGGATTTGTTTGGGTAGATGAAAGTTTTCTTGAGATTTGTTTGGAGGAGATGAAAAACTCTGACAAGGATAAGGAGATCCCAGGTCCAGAGCCCTCAGGAAGGGGAGAAGATCTCAGGCTCCATAGGGGATGAATCAGTTTTGCTGGTTTTCCATGCAAAGGATGCTTGTCAGAAGAGAAAGACCATTTTCTTGCTGATGCCTGACCTTTTCTTCTGCTTGCTTTTCTCTCTGGACCTGCATCACCTGGAGCTGGAATTTTCCTAGAGTTCAGTGTCTTTGGCAGAAAACCAAATGAGGTGGGCCTGGGATGGTTGTGTAGGTCCTGTGGGCTGAAAAACTTCCAGGCAGCCCTAAAAAAAATCCTTCTAGGCCATCCTTAAGGTGATGAGCTTGCAATTTTGAGTCTGGACTTCTGGTCCCACACCTCAGTGGGCAGAGTGGTTCTTCTCCACCATAGAAAAGCCTAGTACAGCTGCTCCTGTTCCTCCCAAAAACTTGGGACTGGGAATCTGCAAATGCTGCTGTGCCCAGGGGATCTCTCTGCTCCTGCCTTCTAAAGTAGCCACGTGCAGGGGATGGAGCCCTGGAAGGCTGCTCAAAACACAGAGTGGCTCCTTCAGTGGAGGTGCCAGGGAGAGCTTTTCATGGAAGACTTCATAAAAACCAAGAGTTTCTCTTCTGTAAATGAATCCAGCCAGAGCAGCAGTAAGAGAATCCAACCCCTGAGTAGAAAAGTTGCTCTTTTCCCCTCAGACTTTGACAGATGGTGCAGATTAGTCTGGAGTTAATACAAGGCTTGTCAGCTGCCCTGGGATCTCAGCATCTGGGTGTGAATGTCAGGCACATCCACTGAGTAAGTCTGGACACCCCAGAACTGGTTTCTTCTGAGCTAAAACTACGAATTTCAAAAGTCCCTCTTCAGATATTCCACCTTGGATTGCCCTTCTCACCAGTGGGAAAAAGTCAGTGTTCACAATTTCTGCTTTTATGGCCTTGTGTCCATCAGAAGGCTGGATCAGCATCCTGCTGCATTGCAGATTCCTTGGAGATATCCCTGATCCTTTTCCAGCCTTGCTGCCACTGGAGAAAACCCAACTGGTCCCACACAATCCCTTCTACATCTTTTAAGTCTGTTTTTTTTCCCAGCTGACGCTCTGGCAGTCAAAGCCTTCCTGGCACAGGGATCTGGGGACATAAATTCCAGGTGAGCACCTTTGCTTCCCTCAGACCATGATAATGCAGAGATGATTGACACTTACAGCTTTGGGAAGAGATGTGCTCAGCACTGATCCCAGGGGATGTGCCTTTCACCAGGAAGCAGGAGAAGCAGAGCAGATCCATGTGGAGCCCCAGGTGTGTTCCAGGAGTTCTGGGAGTTGGGAAGAGCATCTGTCTTTGAGCCAGGTACCTCTTGAATCTCACATTGTTCATGCCAACCTTGGTGTCCAGCTCCAGGGGAGAATGGAGAAGCTCCAGGAGCAGCACCATGTGGAATAGAAGGATTGAAACCCAGCTTCTGGCCCTGCACAGGACACCCCCAATATTGTAAACAAGGTGCCCCAACAAAGGCAGGAATGATGCATCTGACTCCATGTTCTCAGAAGGCTAATTTATTACTTTATTATATATATTACTTTATTATTACTTTATTATATATATTACTTTCTATATATATTACTTTATATATATACATTACTTTCCCTCTTGCCTTTGGCCCATTGATATAATATACTATATTATATTAAAGAATGCTATACTATACTAAAGAATACAGAAAGGACACTTACAGAAGGCTAAAAAGATAACAATGAAAACTCCTGACTCTCTCCAGAGTCTGACACAGCTTGGCCCTGATTGGCCAAAGAGCCAAAACAACTCCCAGCAGAATCCAATGGAACAATCACCTGTGGGTAAACAATCTCCAAACACATTCCACATGAGCACAGCACAGGAGAAGCAAATGAGAGAAGAATTGTTTTCCTGTTCTCTGAGGCATCTCAGCTTCCCAGGAGAACAATCCTGGGTGAAAGGATTTTTCAGAGAATGTGAATGCCATACCCCAAGAATTCCCAGCATGCCTGCAGGACTGGGAAGGCTGTGGGCTTCATCCTGAATCCTGAACACCAGTCCAGAGCATTTCAAAGCTGAAAGAGTTGGAATAAACCAGCTCACTACAAACATGCTGCTTGTCTTAGCCATGCTTGACTAAATCCTTCCCTGACTTCCTTCTGCCTTCACTCTTCCCACAAGTCCATGCAGATAAAGGGTCAGAAGCACCCCATCCCCGTGGAGCTGTAATCAGCCATGAAAACCCCTCTATGAGAGCCCAAATTTCATTTTCAGCTCTCAGCTCACAGAACTTTTACATGCCCTTACTTTGCCCTGTTGCAGGTCTGCTCCCAGAGGAGATGGAGGACACGGGGCAGTGAAACTGGATGTTGTGTTCTCACCATGAAAGAGAGACTAAAAATAGCTTGGAGGATTTATGGAAAATCCTCTGTTGCATCTTTTGATGTCTCTTTATATTAGGTTAGGGTGGGTTTTGGGGTTTTTTTGGGGGTTTTTTTTGTTTTAATTTTTTTTTGTGGCGTATTTTTTGGTTTTTTGGGGGTTTTGGGTTTTTTGTTTGTTTTTTTGGTGTTTTTTTTTGTTTGTTTTTTAATTTTCAGGGTGGGTTTTTTGTTGTTTTTTGGGGGGTTTTTGTTTGGACTTTTTTGGAGGGGGTTGGGGGGTTTGGGGTTTTTCAGGGGGTTTTTGGGGGGGGTTGTTGTTTTTTTTTCTGACGGTTTTGGGGGGTTTTTTCTTGTTTTTTTTTGGAGGGGGTTGGGGGGGTTTGGGGTTTTTCTGGGACTTTTGGGGAGGGGGTTTGGGGTTTTTTTGTTGGTTTTGGGGGGTGTTTTGTTTTGGTTTGGTTTGGTTTGGTTTTTTTGTTCTGTTTTTTTTCTTGGGTTTTTTTCCCTTGTTGAGAATCCTTTCTGCCAAGACCTAGGGAGATGTTGGAGCAGTGACCTCAGGGGCAGGAACTCAAGCATCCCGCTGAAGAATCATTTCCAGAGCTTCAGTGGTTGCAGGAATGTCCATCCCTGTTCGCTATGGAGGCACAGGAGATGGGATATCCCAACATCCTGGGCTCCAGCTCTGTGTGATTACCACACCTGGCCCTTGGATCTGAGCCCTCCAGCTTTTTTCCCAGGTGACAGGGATCCAGTGCAGTGTTTTGACAGCTGAAACAGCCTGGAAATAACGAGCTGGAAGCAATGTTTTCTCTCCTGTCCTCTTCCCATTTGGAGAAGAAGATGTATCACGGAGCAGACAAGGCTGGGGCTGTTTGCTCAGGGCTGCTGTTTAATCAGGGAGCTCTTCCCAGGGTCCTTTCCCAGCTTTGTCACACCCTGACAGCTCTGGATATGGTTTTCCCTCTTGCCTTTGGCCCAACAGAAGGACAAGCACCCAGGAAATGTGGCTCAGGTTTGACTGGTGCAACCATTTGCATGGCAATATTTTAATTTTTTGTTTTGTTTCTAGAGTTGCTTTAATGCTTCCAGAGATCTCTTTTGCAGGGTTTTCTGCTCTGCAGCTGTAATTCTGCTGTCTTTATTTCTGTTCTACCAGGCCTGCAGCAGGATTTTCCATTTGAATGGCTGCAGTTTTAAACTCATTTATCATTTTTATGGGTGTTCAGAGATATCTTATGGAAATCATTGCCAGGGAGAGCAGGGAATTTCAGTTTACATCCATTTACACGTGGGTTTGCCTCGAGTCAACACCAAGAGTTGACAAGAACTGGAATGTAAAACTGTGTTGGCCATGGATAGCATAGTAAATGCCTGGAGAATTAGAATAATAGTAGGGGAAAAAAAAAGGACAGGATCTGGGATTTGTTGTGGTTCTTCCTCATGATAGCACATTTGTCTGTCTTTTCAACATTCAGAATATTTTGGTTTAGGAGAGACCTAAAAGCTCATCAGTGGACAGCAAGTGATGCTTGGCTTGTTCCAAAATAATCCCCATGCAGGGAATCCAGTTGAGTTTCTTTTCTCCTCTTCCAACAAAAACCTTGGGTGGATGTGTAAAAGGAAGAGGCTGGATGTGGGGAACCAAAAAGTCACTGAAAACCCCAGCCCAGTGCAAGTTGCAGTCCTGGAATATCCTAATGTAGAGTTCTGAATTGTCTCAGTGGGATCACAGTTAAAATATTCAGGATAACCAGGAAAGGCAGCATGCCTGCCCTTTTTCCTCCTCTTCCTTTCAGTGTGACATTTCAAAGGTGTTTTGTTCCTGAAACACCTGTTCCCAAAGGGAATATTTGTGTGTTTTGGTGTTCTCTCAGGCTGTTTTGGTTAATTGCAGAGGTTGAATATCCCAGGATTTCTGTCTGGTTCAGACCCCCGTGTGTAATGGTGCAGAATGTTATTTATCTGCACTGTGCACTTAATTCTGAGTGTCACTCTCAAAGAAAGTACAAATAAATGCAGTTATTAGTGTGGAAATCAGCTTTGGCTGGGGCAGGGAAGTGCCAGGTCGTGGTTTACCTCCCCCTCTGTGCAGAACAGCAGCTCAGTGATAATTCCACCCCACCCTCAGCCTGTTTCTGGCTGAGCACAGGGTTTGTTTTTTCATCTTTTGCACCTGCAATCATCCAGCAAAGAGGTGGTGATGTCCCATTCCTGGAAGTGTTCAAGGCCAGGCTGGGCTTGGAGCAACCTGGAATATAGTGGAAGGTGTCCCTGCCCATGGGAGGGGTGGAATGAGATGGGATTTAAGGTCTCTTCCCGTCCAAACTCTTCTGGGATTCTCTGGAGGGATCAAACTCGTGCCTTCCAAAGCAGGAATTAGGTCTTCTGCTCTTCCTCCTTCCAATTAATGATGGGGTGATTTTCAAATGAATTAAATCAGTGTCTCTCAAAGCCTGGTGAAAAAGTTGAGCTAAAAATCACTGGGATTTGGGATTCCTGTGTGGGATTTCTTTAATCTGCTGGGACTCCCCTGTGGCCCTGCTCCCATCTGCTGTTGGGTGCTCTGCACCACGAGGCTGTGGTGGACATGGACCCACATGCTGAAGATTGCAATGCAAGTTGTTTTCCATTGCCATCTGTATGGCAGATTACCTTTGTCAAGTGGGCAGTTTGCCTTTGAGTGACCACACTCACACCTCCCTCGGGAGGGGACATTGCTGATAACAGACTATTGAATGTCCCTGCATGGCTGATAAGAACTGTAACATCCCATTGGGAGATGCTCCGCCCAGAGGGAGGAGCCAAGCATTGCTACCCGGATATAATCCAGAGGTTTTGGAGACACCAGCACGGCTTTCTCCACGGGATTCCCCAGAGGAACAGCAGCTGCCTCTCCTTCCACTGGATCTTCAGAGGAAGAATCCATCCTTCTCTACAGGACCCCCTTGCTCCAGCAGAACCAGCCCTGACACTGCAGGAGGGCTGCAGCCACATTTCCAATGGGACTGCCACCAACACCCTGACCCACAGGGTGTCAGGTCGGGTTCTGACTCTGTCAGTGTTGTTCTACTGTACTGCATTGTTTATTTTATCCTTTTATTTTTTTTCCTTCCCCTATTAAAGAACTGTTATTTCCTGCTCCCATATTTTTGCCTGAGAGCCCCTTAATTTAAAATTGATAGCAATTCAGAGGGGTGGGGAGGGTTTACATTCTCCATTTCAGGGGAGGCTCCTGCCTTCCTTAGCAGACTCCTGTCTTTCCAAACCGAGACACCACAGCAGGTGATCCTCAGCTGCTGGAAAGCTGCCTTGGAATGGGCTTTTTCCTGGGAAATCCTGGAGCTGTGCTGCACCAGGGCCGTGTCTCAGGATGTGCCTGACTCCCTGACCCTGGGTGGCAGCTGCCCAGCCTGTGAGGAGGAGCTGGCTCCTGGAGAGAATGCCAGCAGATGGTGCTGGACATGCAGGAACCAGGATGTGGAGAGGCAGGAAAAGCCTTTGTCCTGTGCCTCCAGCTGTGCCCGTTTGCCTGGAGTGCAGGAATGGGGCTGGGGCTGAGCTCCATCCCTTTGGGATGGTCCTCTGCAGGTCCTTGTCCTTCCAGGTGCAGGAATCTCTCACAGAGCCACCAGCTCCATCTTGGCAATTTCTTAGGTGTCCCAAGACCTTTTGCCTGATGGAAAAATCACTTGGAGCTTGCTTGTTTGGGATTTTTTAAATTTTATTTTTAGGGGTTTTTGTTGGGGGGTTTTATGTTTGTTTGTTAGTTTGGGTTTTTTTTTTTTGTTTGTTTTGTTTTGCTTTTTGGGGTTTTTTGGTGTGGTTTTTTTTTTGTGTGTGTGCAGTTTTTTTGCTTGGTTTTGGGGGGGGACTTGTTGGGGGATTTTGAGGGTTTTTTGTTTGGTTTTGTTTTGTTTTATTTTTGTTTTATTTTTGGAGGGAGGGGTTGGGGAGGTTTTTTGGGGGGTTTTGGTTTCATTTGGGGGGTTTTTGGGGGCCTGTTTTGTTGTTTGGGTTTTTTTGTGTTTTGTTTGGTTTGGTATTCATTTTTTTTATTTAGAGGAGTGAAAAATGAGCTGTGCTTTCAGAAGCATGAGTCAGACTGGCAGTGCAAGCAATTTGCAAGATTGTTTGCTTATCAGCAACTCAAATCTGCCCCAGTGCTGGGCTTTTTGCTGCTCTTACAAGTGTTTAGGAGTCAGATCCTGTGACTTTTGCTCTGATAGTCACCCAAGACTTGAGATAATGAAGCAACCATGACAACAGCAGAGCTTTTCCTCAGAGAGGAGCCTGTGGAGCAGCTCTGGTGCAACATCTGCACAGCCACTGCTGGAGAATGTCAGGGTGTTTCTGTAATCGATGACTTCCATGCAGTAATTTTGGCTGATGATCACTTATTCCATAATATCATCCTCAGAGGGAATGATTTCACAGCAGATATTTTTCTGGGGGCTATTAAGACTTTTTTTTTTTTTTCCAAAGTCTCTGTGAAAATGATGCTGTTGTGATGTGATCCATGCAACCATGTTTATTTCTGGGACAAATAATGGAATCAAAGAATGGTTTGGGTTGGAAGAGACCTGAAAAAAACATCTCATTCCCACCCCCTGCCATGGGCAGGGACACCTTCCACTGTCCCAGGCTGCTTCAAGCCCCAGTGTCCAGCGTGGCCTTGGGCACTGCCAGGGATCCAGGGCCAGCCACAGCTGCTCTGGGCACCCTGTGCCAGGGCCTGCCCAACCTCAGAGGGAAGAATTTCTTCCTAATCTTCAGTGTATGTTGGAACAACTTTTCCAGCTGCAGAACCAAGAAGTTGCTTTTGTTTCCAAAGCAATCCAGAGCCCTTGGAGGGATGTAAAATCCTTACTGTAATTTTTTCCTTTGGGAGTGTTGCATTGTCACTTTGGGGCAGGACAGAGGTGTAAACGGGGGGCAGAGCCTGTGCATCAGCAATTTTTGGCTTTACAGGGCCTCAGCTTGTATCTCCTTTCCTGTCTAAGGCTGATTTCTCCAGGTCAGCTTTCCTGTCCCCACACACATGGTTAACTTGACCACCAATAATGGCTGATGGGACACATCCTGGTTTTTCACCCTCTGGAGTGGATTTGCTGTAGAAAGGGTCTCCTTCATCACCCATGAAGTGTGGATGGGTGATGCCAAACCCTTTGGAGAGCCCCTTGAAGAGGGAATCATTCTTTCCTGGACACCAATGGGATGGTGCCTTGGTTTGAAATGACAGGTGTCTGCTAAGGATGGCAGGAGCCTCTCCTGAAATGGAAAATGTGAACCCCCTGCCTCTGAACTGTTATAGGTTTGAAATTAAGGGGCTCTCAGGCAAAGATATGGGAGCAGGAATAACAGTTCTTAACAGGGAAGGAAGAAAAACCCCAAACCAATGCAGTAATACAAAACAACACTGACAGAGTGAGAATATGGCCTGACTCCCTGTGTGTCAGGGTGTTGGCAGCAGTCCCATTAAAGGGTGGCTGCAGCCCTCCTGCAGAGACAGGTGTGGTTCTGCTGGAGCAGGGATCCTGTAGAAGGGTGGAGTTTTCCTCTGAAGATCCAGTGGTGGGGTAGATTGGTCTGGTCTTCCTCTGGGAATCCAGTGGGAAAGGGCTGCTCCTCTGGGAATCCAGTGGGAAAGGTGCTGTGTGTTCCAACCATCAGATTATATCCAGGAAGGAATACTTGGCTCCTCCCCCTGGGCGGAGCTTCTCCCAATGGGATGATGTAATTTTATCAGTCATGCAGTGACACTCAATGGCCCATGAACACAAGATATTTCCCGAGGGAGGACTGGTTTGTGGGAGAGATAAAGAAAACTGCCCAATGAACAGAAGAGAACTGCCCCAGCTCTAACAGATGGGGATAGAGCACACACCCCCAGCCACATCTTCCAACCTAAAACAGATGGGAGGGAGCTGCATGGCTCATTCAGTGAATTCCAGAGGCTGGAGTTGATTCCCAATGTGAAGCCTCCCTAGTGGCTTGGGAAGCCTTGGTTCTCATGGAGTGTTTTGCCTGTGCAGGGCTGAATGCATCAGATCAGTTTGAACGTGCTTGATGCCACAAATCAGCACCTGCTCGGCAGTAAGCCTTGGCATGTGCTCTATTTTTGGGTGCAGAATAAGGGAGCCATTCATCTCGAGCTGATTTGCAAGGATAAACTGGAGTGGGAGAACAGCAGTGACTCAGCTCAGCGTTCTGGGGTGAGTTCAGCACTAACCTCTGTTAATGATTTAGCACAGCCATTGAAAACGTGGGAAATCAGCTGCTCAGGAGAATTCTGATGCCCTGGCTGACTTCAGTCTCCAGGCATGAAGTGTCACCTCTGTTTTGAATATTTTTGTCTCTTAATTGGTGGCAATGGACAAATGTGCACGTGGTTGGCTTAAGCATTCTTTGATCTGATCCCCTCCCATCAAGGATGCACCTTCCTTGCTCCAACCCTTTCCTGCTCTCTGGGACACTTATCTGGAAGGACAAATCCTGGCATAGATCTGCCTTGTCTGTTTTTGTTTCTGGCAGGCATGGTGAGGCCCTGGCACAGGTTTCCCAGAGGAGCTGTGGCTGTCCCATCCCTGGAAATATCCAAGGCTGAATTGGACAGGGCGTGGAGCAACCTGGCATAGTGGAAGGTGTCCCTGCCCATGGCAGGGAGCTGGGACTAGGTGATCTTTCACATCCCTTCCAATACAAGTCTTGTTGGAATTTCTGTGGATTCCTCTAGAAACTTGTCTTGCACCCCTGGGAATTGTGGGAATTGCCCAAATTTGTTGCTGCTGTGAGTTCTGTCCAACTTGCTGCTTCTCAAGTGCCTTGTTGAGAAGGGTGTGGGTGGCCTCTGGAAGGAAACTGTGGGTTGGCCTTGGCCTGGGGAGTGGCATCTCTTCCTAGGGAGGGAAGGGAGACAGACTGAGGCTTCCTCCCAGAGGGAATATTGACTTTTTGGGAATGCATGGTGCTGCAGGGAGGAGGATGGCTGGCAGGATGTCCCTGCAGCCTAGAGAAGGGCAGGGGGCACTGGCATCAGCCAAGGCATGGATCCACAGGCAGATCCTCCAGAGCCAGCCTGTTCCTCCCCCAGAAGCAGCTCAGTGTTCCCTCAGGATAACAGATTTCCACACATCCCAGTTTCACATCCCCAGGGATTGCAGCGCTTGAGATGATCGCTCGCTGCCGTGTGCGTTCTGCTAGCCCGTCACGAGCAGGGTGGTGGTTTATTTTCTGAATTTTAAAGGGTGTTTATGCACTGGAGGATTCAAAATGAATAATTCTGGCTGCTCTAAAGCAATTAGCTTCTTTCAGCGAGCAGCCTTCAAAGAAAATGTTGCTGCAGACAAGCCATTAGGGAAGCAGATGAAATACTCTGGGGCTCAGATAGCTGGGAAGGGACCAATCCTGCAATTCCTCTTCCACAGGGAAATCAGGTTTTCCTATAAAATTGCCCATCAGGTGTCAGAAGCTGGCATTTGTGCCTTTCTGGAGTGGCTGGGGTAGATTGGAAGCTCTCCTTGAAGCAGGGCTCCAAGGTTTGTTGGTTAGAAATGCACCTGGATGCATCCAATTGGAGCTGCTGGGGCCAGGTGGAGACCTGCCTCTCTGTTTGTCATGATGTTCCAACTTCCCACCCCAAATTTTGGCCTGACCTTGGAAAGAAACATGATTTCCCCCCCTGATTGTGCCTATGAGTGTGAGCAGTGACAGGGCTGTGAGATGGAGAGGATTGAACCTGCTGGCTCTGGAGAGAGGGATTTCCCTGCCTGTGCCTCAGGAGGGACACTGAGACATTAAACAGCTGATTGGGTTTATAAAAAAGCCCCAAAAAATAATAACAAAAAAGCTGTTTAAAGCTTTGTTGTGCCTTGCCTGTCCTTGCACCAAGCTTTGTACATCTGTTTGGCTGCAGGGCCGGGCTCTGATCCTCCATGGATGCTCAGGATTGGGTTTCTGTACATCCCATGCTGCCAAATCTGACTGTATTTGGCCCCTCTGGGCTGCCATGATCTATTAGAGTCAGGATGAGCAGCAGCCTGGGTGCTGGTGGCTGCTCTGCTAGCTCAGACAGATCCCTCTGGATGCAGAATCACAGCCAGGAGCATCACACTCTGTGTTTAGTGTGAGTTACTCCCTGTGGACAACATCCTGTCTGGGCAAAAGGGGTTTGCTTTTAATTCTGTGTGAGATGCACCTCACAGCTGGCTGCAAAATCAGCTATGCCTGGTACTGGCAGAAGAAACACAGCTGGAAGTGCCCAAGGCCAGGCTGGATGGGGCTTGGAGCAACCTGGGATAGTAGAAGGTGTCCCTGCCCATGGCAGGGAGTGGAATGGGATGAACTTTTAGGTCACTTCCAGCAGAAACTATTCTGTGATTCTACTCTCCTGAAGGTGCTGTTGGACAGATTTGTCTCTCAGCCCTTGTCCCATGGCAACAGATCCTCCTAAAAAATTAGTTTCAGGCACTCCCACAGCAGGGATGAAGGTGCCTCCACTGGGACACCCAGCTGTGCTTCTCTCACCTGGCTCAGGAGGTGCAGCTTGCAAAGCCTCCTGGCAGGAGCATCCATTATTTGGGATTTAATCCCAAAACAGGAGCATCCCATTTGGGATTTAATCCCAAATCCTCTTTGGGGACAGGTGTGGGGCACAGTTTGACAGCAGTGGCCTGGCTCTGTTGGTGTGACACAGCAGAGAGGAACAGTTCAAGGTCTGGCTGGAGTGTGTGAAACACATTTAGGGGAGGAATTGTGATTTATGATGAAGCCTCAGAGCCCAGTGTGACTGCAGCATTTGGCTGCCTCTCTGGGTACTCATCTCCTGGGTTTCTTTGTAAATTCTCCATGTTTTATTTCACATTCCACCTCTCCCTGTTGAGTCTGGCAGTCTGGAAACAAAGCTCTGAGAGAGTTTGGCCAACCAGAGTCAACTGGTGCCATTCCTGGGTCATTTTGAGTATTCTGCTGATCAGTACACTATTACTACAGCTCTCCAGCCTGTGGGGGTGGGATATCCCTTCCCTGGGCTTGGAGTTCAGGGAATGAGCCCATCTCTGTGCACCTGACCTGGCTGTGACCACTGGAAAGGCCAAACTCCAGCCCTGCTTTGGCTCATTCTGCCTCTCCCTGCGTCATGTCCTTGTTTTGGCAGCCTCCCTGTCTGGTTATCCAGCCTGAAACTCTCAGGGGGCAACTTCTCCTAGTGGAGATCAGGAATCTGGGTCACTGCTTATGGGCTGAAGGGTGGAATTAAGCAGGACTTGTTTGATAAGCTTGCTCCCTGTAATGAGAAAACATCCTGGTGTGATGCAGAAGGTGCCTTTGAAGCCTCAAGAGATCCTGGAGAAAGGCAAAATAGAGAAGGGGGGTGGAGGGCATCTAATCCCAAATTTAATTGGCATGAAGGTGGTGGTGTGGTGGCTGTGCTGTGATTGTGGCAGGACTGAGTGACACCGGCTCTGTGTTCCCTTGCCATGGGCCAGTGTCACTTCCCTCTCGTCCTGCAGATCGGTGTTTTCCTCAGGGATTGGATCACATTTCAGCACTGAGGTTCTCAAAGTGCACGGATGACAATTTGCCTGTAAACTGACGTGGCCTTGCCAGCATGATGCCTCAGGTTTGAGCTTTTATATTTTCAGATTCTGTGCTGCTTTAGTGTGCAGTTCTGAGCTTCATATCAGGGGATGCTGAGCTCTCTTCACAGAGCAGGGAGACAAAACAATTCCTGCTCTAGCTGGGGACCAAGGACAAATGATCCAAATCTCAGGCCCAAGAGCACAAACAACGTGGGCTGGAGAGAGAAAAAGAAGCAGGATGGGACTGGATGGGCTAAAGCTGGAATTGGACAATTAACTCAAATATGCAAATGGAGCAGAACTTACAAAAGTGACAGACCCTGTGACCAGTTGTCCATTTTGTGACCATTTTGGTTTATCTTGGGTGCAGCCCTGGCTGGGCTCTTGTGCTGCCCAAGGTGGATCCATGGAGGAGATCCTTTCAATAAATCCCTACTTTATTCTTTGGCTCTGTCTGGCCTCTGTTCTAGGTCAGCCTTCACAAGGCATCAAGGAGAAGGAGCACCATCAGCTGAATTGAATTTCTGCCTGTCCATGGGTCTCAGTGCATTGAGTCCTAGAATATTTTGGGTTGGAAGGAACCTTAAAACTCATCTCTTTCTAACTCCCTGCCTTGGACAAGAACACCTTCCACTGTCCCAGCCCCATCCAACCTGGCCTTGGACACTTGCAGGGGTCCAGGGGCAGCCACAGCTTCTCTGGGCACCCTGTGCCAGGGCCTCCTGACCCTCCCAGGGAACAATTCCTAATTCCCAATATCCCATCCATTCCTGCCCTCTGGCACTGCCTCTCTCCTTGCCCAAGGCCCAGGCTGGCCAGCAGACCTTCTGACTGTTATTAGAGTCAACATCCTCCAGACTGAGCCCTTGAAATCTGGCCCATTCTTGTTTCTTTGTAAGAGCTTGGAGTTTCAGGTAAGTTAAATGTACCTTTTCAAAAGTTTTGAGCACTACTCTGTCAAGAGGAATGAATAAGGAATGTGCACAGTGTGAGTTCACCAGAGTTCATAAAATATTTGTAATTCCCCAGTCGTCCCTGGAGTTCACACTGACTCAGGAACCGAAACCAGGGGCCAGGTTTTAAAAGCTTTTGTGTTTACAAAAACCAGTGCTTGTCTTTGGTCATCATATCCGACTGCTTTTCCAGTGGAAAGAAAGGGTCATTTTAATAGCCAGATATAGCAAATGTGAGCTCTGACCACAGGCAGGGCAGCCTGAAGGCACCAGAAGTTTTATTTCTGGGTTTCAAGTCGAGAGGAATTACGGAGCCGAGTGGGTTCTCAGACTGCCTGCTGCAGCAGCAGGTGTGGCTCTTGGGGGGAAAGGTGGTGAATGCAGGTGGTGGAGCTGATACAGAGCACTGAGAGGAAGAAGTGAACATCTGGGTGTGCAATTCCTGACCCTGCTGGTGGAAGGGAGAGCTGGCCACGGTGTCTGCTGATGGTGACACCAGCATCCCTCTCTGCCACCTCCTTGGCCAAGTGCTGCAGCTCCTGCCAGCATTTTGGGCTGCCCTGGCCAACCTCAGCCCTGCTTTGCTTTCTGTGCCTGAGTTTAGCTTCCATGAGTTCATTTGGGTACTGTTCTTGTGAGTGTTGCACTTTCTTGCCTGGGTTTTTCTGTGTGTTTTATCAGGAGACACTGCAGGCTGCAGCACTCTGTAAAATCCAGTTTTTGGAGGAAGAGGAAGATGTGCACATCTTAATGTGACATCTGTTTAATTGATGTCTGCTGGCAGAGGGCTGGGCTTTGGGTGCAGGCCCTCAGCTCTTCGCACAGGTGGTGTGAGGGCTCCCTGTGCATGTCTCCAATATCCACCCCTTATCACCCTGTACAGAATTCACACAGAATCACAGAATTACTGAGATGGAAGAGACCTTCAAGATCATCAAGTCCAACCCAGCCCCAACACCTCAACTAAACCCTGGCACCCAGTGACACATCCAGGCTTGTTTTAAACACACCCAGGGATGGTGACTCCACCACCTCTCCTGGCAGATCATTCTAGAACTTTATCACTCTTTGTGTGAAAAGCTTTTTCCTGATATCCAACTTGTATTTCCCTTGGTGCAGCTTGAGGCTGTGTCCTCTGGTTCTGTCAGTGCTGCCTGGAGAAAGAGACCAACCCCACCTGAGCACAGGCACCTTTCAGGGAGTTGTAGAGTGATAAGGTCACCCCTGAGTCTCCTTTTCTCCAGGCTGAGCACCCCCAGCTCCCTCAGTGGTTCCTCACAGGGTTTGTGTTCCCAGCCCCTCTCCAGCCTCATTGCCCCCTCTGGATGTGCTCCAGTGTCTCAGCATCCTTCCCAAACTGAGGGGCCAGAGCTGGACACTGCACTCCAGGTGTGACCCCATCAGTGCTGAGCACAGGGGCAGAATGACCTCCCTGCTCCTGCTGGCCACACCATTCCTGATCCAGGCCAGGAGCCTTCTTGGCCACCAGGGCACTCTGCTGGCTCATGTCCAGCCTGCTGCCCATCAGTGCCCCCAGGTCCCTTTCTGCCTGGGCACTGTCCAGCCACAGAGCATTGCAAGGGGTTATTGTGGCCAAAATGCAGGACTGGGCACTTGGATTTATTGAACTTCATCTTGATCCATCCAACCATTCCAGGTCTCTCTGCAGAGCCCTCCTACCTTCCAACAGATGGACACACGCTCCTAGCTCAGTGTCATCTGCAAATTTACCAATGAAAGCCACAATCCCCTCATCCATGTGGTCAATAAAAATACAGAACAGAGCTGGCCCCAGCACAGAGCCCTGAGGGACAGCCCTGGTGCCTGGCCCCAGCTGGATGGAGCTCTGCTCACCACCACTCTCTGAGCTGCCCATCCAGCCAGCTCTGAGCCCAGCACAGAGTGCTCCTCTATAGGAGTGTGTCTTTTGTTGATGGAGTGACAACATTATATTTTGTCTCTTTAAAAAGGAACGAAGCTTAGAAGTTTTTCTTTTCGATTAGGTGAAAAACAGACACTTCATAGGCTTAAGGGACTTCACCTCAAATTTAAGGATAGCTAATTGGACAGAAGCCAAAAAGTCCTGCCTGGGCAATTTACTAGAAAAGGAGGTGAACAAAGAAACTAATTGCTTTTTGTAAAGTGTTTTACCAGGAGCAAGAACGTCTGGCACCTGACTGGGTTTTTCTGTTGGTTATTTTGCCTTTTATTAAACTTTTTTGTTCCCAACACTGCAACAGAAGGCATCCTGCTGATTTTTATGCCTCCAAGGGTAGCTGAGCTATCTTGGGTGTGTTATAGGCCTCCCAGAGCTCATTAGACCTGGCTCAAAGAAGTCACTCTAACATTCCTGTCCCAACCCTAGGCAGCTGGACCCAAACCGACAGCATCCTGCTGCTCTGGAGCTCCCTGGCATTCCTCCACAGCTTCTCCTATCCCTCACTGCTGGCTGCCTCCCTGAGGGACCAAACCAGGCTGGGTGTCCCTTGGCCAAGCAGAAATCTCTTTTTCCTTCCCTTTTCCTCCCACCTGCCCGGCCCCTCTGCCTCTCCTGCCCCACTGTTCCTGCCCAGCCTTTCTGCTCCAGCAGCTTCAAACAAAAAACCCCTCTGTGTCTGTGTCTAGTGCTAGATCTGACACTGGTATTTACTGTTTTGTGTGTAGTTGTAGTAGATATTGTAATTGCTAGTGATGTTTGGGTTAAAATTGTTTTTTTTAATGGTAATTTATTGAAATAATTGTTGGGTAAATTATAAGGTTTATGATGTGACATGTATTTTTTAAATATACTTAAAAATATTTGTCTTTTTTTTGGTTGTCTTAGTAACTTTTGCTGGTATTCTATAATATACATTATATTATGTATAAAATATATTAATTTGGAAGTTGTTCAGGTGTAGAATGACTTGGGGGATAAGAGGTTGGGGTTACTTGGGAGGTGTTTAATAATTTTGTTGACTGTGTGTGGTTTTGGTTCCTAAACGATTTTTGGGTAGCTGTTACTACTTGTTTCGTCATGTGGTGGTGTTTTGTGTTGGTAAATCTGTTTTTTGGAAGTTTCTTTTTATTTATGTTCTATCTGGAATGGTATTGACTGGTATAGTGGGGTTTTTTTTACATTTGGGATAATGATTGATTGCTTTAACAGGTTCTGGACAGTTCTTTATTGCATATTTAGGTTTAAGTATATTATATTATTTATGATATAAAGTATATTATTATTATGATATTATAAATTATTATAATATAATATTATAATGATAATATATGATATATTATTATATAATATATGATATATTATTATATATAATTATATTATATAATTATATTATATAATATTATTAGATAATATATAATATAATTATATAATAATATGTATAATATAATATAATAATATTCTCAACTATTATGTTATAATTATTATAATATAAAGTATATTATTTGTAATATAAAGTATATTATATTATTTTCATTGGCTTGTGGTATTGTTTCGGGACAGTTTATAGTAAGAGTATTGAATGTTTTTGTAAGTTTTTCACTTAGTACTTCTGTTTGAGTAGCAAATCTCATGTCTTAATTTTAACAAGAATTTTAACAAAAATTTTAACAAAAGTTAGTTCTTCCCATGCTGCAGACAGGGGATGAAGGAAGAGTGAGCACAGTAAGAGCAGAGGGGCCAGGTTGCTCCTCCTACACCACATTCAAGTGCAACAAATAAACAAGAAAATAAAAAATAAATCAAAATAAATAAAAATAAATAAAATGCTCACAGCAGTGCCACTGCTGGGCTTAAATGTGGCTTTTGCTAATGATGCCTCCTTTGACAGGATTTTTTCTCTGTGATGCTGTTTGAGGTTATTGATAAGGGCTGGTTGTCCTCACTGGGGTGGTGCATGGTCTAATCAAGCCTGTTCCTATTAAGAGTGATGCTGGTGAGCCAACTCCTGCCCCGGCATCAGCAAGAATTTGTAGGAAACTGGAGCAAAACCTGAGTGGGCTTGGAAGTTCTGTGACTTCTGAGGGGCTCTGAGGCAGCAAGATCCTCAGATGGTGAGGAACAGGCTCATGTTTTTCACTAAAGTCATGTTTACTTTTGTGGGGCTTTTTGCCTGGCTTAAAATTGGGCTGAGCTGGTTTTTAAAGCCTGGCAGAGTCACCAGAGTGCCTTTGAGGAGGCTTGAAGGTAAAATCCCAGAACCCTCAAGGCTGGAAAAGCCCTCCAAGATCACAGAATCCAACCTGTGACCCAGCACTGCCAAGCCCAGCATTAAACCGTGGGTTAAAGCCCAGCATTAAACCATCCACCAGGATTTTCAAATCCTGCTCTAAAAACACCTGGAACTGTCCTGGATCAGAGGATATTTTAGGCTTTTTCTGGTGGGTTTTGACCTCCTGTCTGTGTTTCAGTAGTATTAGGCAGTTTACTCCCAGGTGTTTACTGGGGTGAACTTCTCAAGGAAGATGAAATGCAGGTGAGCTGTTGTTACAGCAGCTCATTTGAACTTTTACATCAAATATCGAGCTGTAAAGTGCTGCTGCACTGTTACATCCCACATTGGTGAGCTCTGGCACCAGTGAAGGATGCTGGAACTGGATCAATAGAAGGGGAAAAGTGCACTCTGACTAAAGTAAGAAGTGTTGTCAGCTTGCTGTAACAAAGAGGAAAATGCTTGAGGAGTTCAGAGGGATCAGGGCTGGGCAAGTTGGAGGAAGTTCAGCAGGTTCAGAAAAAGTTCAGAAACACTTTGTGGCTGGAGGCATGACCAGCCAGGGTGACCACCAAATTTTCAAGCAGGAGAAGTTAAAAGGTGGCAAAGCACCCTGCTGAAAGGTGAGGGGTGCTTCAGAAGGGAAGTTAAATCCCTGTGATCCTGTGTTATGGCTTGGCACCTGTCAGTGCTCTCTTTGTGCTGCTAGTGCACAAATTTTATCAATTAATTTTATTAATCAATCCCTTTTATTTCTCCTGTGCCTTACAATGCAGCCTGCTCAGTAATTGTGGAGCTGCTCTGCTTCCCTCAGATGGAATGGACAATCCTTCCCAGCTCCAAGCACCTTGTCCCAGGCCTTTCCCACTGCCATGAGTGGAGAGGAGACACGTGGCTCCTGCTTGAGGAGAGCAGAAGAGGCATTTCCATCCTGAAGGCAGTGGCTGGAAGGGCTGCCTGGGCTCTCACCTGCTGCAGGTTTGTGTGTCTTAGGGAAAGAGGCTGAAATCTGAGCTTGTTCTGGGAAAAAAAAAGTGAATGTGGGCTCCTCAGCTTCCACATCTTCCTACTTGGGAACAAAAGGACACAAAAACCCCCATTTTGTGGCTAGGAAAATCTCTGCCCTAATGTTTCCTATTTCTTCTGGAGGAGGCAGTCTCATGTCATGGATAGGTTTGCTGCTGGCAGCTGGAGGAGTGGGACAAAGCTTGGGAAACTCCCCTTGGTTCCTCCCATCCTTTGTGGAATGGGGGTGCACTGGGATCCAGCTCTGCATTGAGGTGTGGTGCTCCATGTCCAGCAGCGTCTGGGAGCCTACAGATAACTGAGCTCTGGGGCTATGAGGTTTCCTGTCCTGTGTGCATGTCCTGTCCATAGGTGCTCCTGCATGTGTATGGTTAGTGGGAATTTTATGGTATTGTTGTGGTAATGGGAATTTAATGAAATCGTTCTGGTAGTGAGAATTTTAGGTGGTCCAAGGAGAGCTCAGACGTAGAAGTTTCTTTTTTTAACTTGATGTATCCAGTGAGCCACCATCCTCCTAGGCTGGGACAGCAGCTCAGGGGCACATCAAGCCAAAAAATCTTGTACTGGAGTAAAGAGTGGGCTAGGTTTGACATGGGTTTTTTAAGTAAAACCACTTCAAATGGTGCTGGGGAAAAAAAAAAAAGATTAACATCTCCTTTGCAGTCTGAAATTATGGACTTTGTGCTGGAGAGCAGGCTCCCAGACCACCCTTTTCTATTTATTGCCCATAGCAATTTCCTTGGCCTTCAGGAGCTTCAGGGTAAACTGAGCACTATAATTACCCTGGATGTTACCAGGGCACTTTCTCCACCCCTCTGAAAACTCTTGTGAAGTTTCTGCTGTAACTAAAGCTTCTCTTGCAAAAGGCAGGACATAAAAATGTTTTTAGATGTGTTTATGTGTGAAGGACAGCTGCCTCCAAGAGAGCCAGACTGCAGTTAAGCCATATCTTCATGGGGAGCTTTGGATCTCTTTTTGGCCTTCCTCCCAGTCCTTTATCCCCAGAGTATTCCCATGGGACAGGTGTTTAATAATTTTGTTGATTGTATGTGGTGTTGGCTCCTAAATGATTTTCGGGTAGTTGTTACTACTTGTTTTGTTGTGTGGTGGTGTTTTGTGATGGTAAATCTGGTTTTTGGAAGTTTATTTTTATTTATGTTCTATCTGGAATAGTATTGACTGGTATAGTGTCTTTTTTTTTTTTTTTACATTTGGAATAATGATGGATTGTTTTAACAGGTACTGGACAGTTCTTTATTGCTTGTTTAGGTTTGTTATACTGAAAGTATATTATATTATTTGTATTGGTTCGTGGTATTGTTTTGGGATGGTTTATAGTGAGAATATTGCATGTTTGCCCCACCCCTGGAAGTGTCCCAGGCTGGGTTGGATGGGGCTTGGAGCAATCTGGGCTAGTGAAAGGTGTCCCTGCCCATGGCAGGGGGTGGGAGTGAGATGAACTTTGTGATCCTTCCCACCCAAACCATTCTGGGATTTATTGCTATGCCAAAAACATTTCTGCACCATTGCAGAAGTGATTAATGCCTCACCTGAGCATGTCAGTCCTGTATTTACCATTTGTGCCAGATTTGGGAGCATCCCACCATCTGCATGTCATGGAAGAGCCCTCCCTGATGGGAGGAGCAGAGTTTGGTAGCTCAAAGCCAGGCAGGGAAAGTTCCTCTCATCTGCTCCAGGGCAGGTTTAGATGGGATAGTAGGAAAAAGGTGAAGAGGTGGTCAGGCCTTGGAACAGGCTGCCCAGGGCAGTGGTGGAGTCAGCATCCCTGGAAGTGTCCAAAGGATGTCCCACTGTGTTCTGCTCTCTGTGGGTAACGCTGCATACACAGAGCCTGGAGCAGGCTCTGGGCTTGTGAACATTCTGAAGGGCCTTCTGAAAAACAAGGTTCACTCTCCTGTAAAAATTTAAAAAGTCCAATAAAGTACAATAGGAGACAAAGACAATAAAGCAAAGATTTATGGCCGGGTACCTCTTGGCATTCAGCCAAGACCATCCCAGCTATTTTGGAAACACCCATTATATACCATTTCTATTGCATCTGCCTGTTACATATTCAGAAACAATTATGCATATTAAACTTTTCCCCTGTTGGGAAGGATGAAAGTTTGACAAGGAAGTCTCACAGATATGTGTGTGCTTGGCAGAAAGATTTTTGAATGTAGAATCTGAAGAAGAAATAGATATGAAAGCAAGTTTTGATATAGAAGAAAAGAATTGCTGAGCCAGTCTTACTGGCTAACCAAGGAGGCAAAGGCTGTGGTAGTTAGAAGGGGTTTTTATGCCTTAGAGCAAAGGACAAACCCACCTCAAACAAGAAGATGTTTTTACCAAGCAGAAAGAGAGCACAGGCAAACAAGGCAGCAAAGCTGCAAGTAGAAAAAAGGTCTCAGAATTTTCCACTGCAAGAAAACTGAAAAACAACTTCCAGCTTAAACTGTAATGTACTGATTTTTAGTGATTGGAGAACAGTAACATGAATATGGTAATTACAGTAGTTATGATAGGCTATAGATAAGAGTTAAGGTATTCATTGGTTCTACTGTATTAAGATGCTCAGCAAAGAAAAGTATATAATGCATTGTAACCAAAAGAAAAGTCTATAATGCAATGTAACCAAAAGAAAAGTCTATAATGCAATGTAACCAAAACTAAAGGGTCTCAGGCCTGCCTGCAGCTGGAGCTGACAGCTGTAGGCACAGCTCTGTCACCCACAACCCTGGATTGCTGTGACATCTTGGATGGAATAAACTGCATTTTGCAGAGCCCCTGGAGTCTCACATCCCTCATTTAGGCTCTTACATTCCCCAAACCACTTTACATGTTCCAAGAACTGTTTAGCATGGCTCCTCCTTGGGTCTGCCTTTTTAGAGTTGTGGTTTTAGTCCATTCTTATCATCACTTCCAAACAGGGACCAAAACAGGGCTTTGGTCCCTGTTTTCTTCAGCCAGTGAGTACTGATAGTTGGCACATCTGTACAGGTGTCCTCATCACATGTTCATTGGATGTTATCCCATCCAAGCAGGCATTTTAATACAAGCATACTTATATCAGCTGTTTCTAAGTTTTAGTTAACAACAGAAATAAAAAACCAATATCTTTATAGCAAAGCTACTTTAACACCACACATAGAGAATCCATTTTAATATTTGCAAAAAGCCAATAGTATAATATGTATGTATAACAGAAGGGACACAGGTGAGCTGTTGTTACAGCAGCTCATTTAAACTTTTGCACCAAATATTGAGCTGTAAAGTGCTGCTGCACTGTTACATCCCACATTGGTGAGCTCTGGCACCAGTGAGGAGGCAGCTGCTGAGGAGGCAACGTGAGGTCCTGTGGCTGGAGCCCAGGTCAGACCCTGCTGAGTGCTGGCCCAGGAGGTTTTGGGGGAACACGAGCTGAGTCCAGCTGTCCTTGTCCCCAGCAGAAAGGTGCCTTCATCCTCTGCCAAAGGCAACTGTCCCCCCTGACTGCCTGGAGCCCTGGTGGAGCAGATAACTCCACATCTGCTCTGCTTCAAAGCCTGGGCTGGGCCAGCTCCGTGCTCAGACACACGTGGGATGAATTAGGGGATGGATTAGTGGGAATGTGTGTGTGCAATGAGGTGCCCAGCACATCCCTGCAGCACAGCATGCAGCTGCCTCTCTGCTGTGCTGCTGCTCCAGAGGGAAAGTGTGTTTTTCCCCTTTCCTTTGCAGCTTCTGAGATGTGTTTTTGGTGGGGATTCGACCCACCAGGCAGGGAGCAAAGTTAATCTGAAGGGGAGCTTGGTGGGGAGGGAGACCACATCTCATTAAAAGTCAGCTGGGAAAAAACTCTCCAGGATTACACATATAATTTTGCAGAGCAGCCCCTCTGTGTTGCTCAGCCTGCTGGAAGCCAAAGCACAGGCAAAGATTTCCCTCAGCTGCAGAGGATCCTGTAAATTACCCAGAGCTGGGCTCTGCACCTCTGTGAACACCTCAGAGCTTATTGGAGGCTGCTCCTGGTACTTGACCCTCACCAGAAATTATTTGGGATGGTGGAAGGGCAGGAGCCAGCTGAAGCCTGATGTAAGAGCTTCCCAAAAAAGGCTTCCAGGGCAGGGCTGGGGCCTGGGCACGAGGGAGGCAGGAGGGCAGGTAGCATCTCTGTGTCACTGTGTCCTGCTCCTGTGGTGCCACAGTGGGAGGACAGCAGGACAAAGCTTCAGGTGGCAGCTTGAATGCAAGGGCTGCCATCAGTGCAGGCTTCAAATAGAGAGGGGAATTTTTATTTCATTCACTGCTCCAAACTCTTCTCTTCCACTTCCCTGCTGGGACGGATGCATTCAGCAGCAGGAGACTGGTGGCACAGGCTGGCAGGAAATCTCATGGACCAATTTTCCCTTCCTTTCTAGGTTCCTGTTAAATTGCAGGAGCCCACGTTGGATCCCAGTCCCCACAGCTGTGCCCCAGCTCCAGCAGCAGAGCTGAGAGGAGAGCTGCCATCCTGTCATGCTTTGTGCTGTGCTTTCCTTCCACAGGTGAGAGATGTGGGGTGGAAGCAACCCAAAATTCCATCTCATTCCACCCCCTTGCCATGGGCAGGGACACCTTCCAGTATCCCAGGCTGCTCCAAGCCCTGTCCAGCCTGGCCTGGGACACTTCAAGGGTGAGGAATCTGAGGCTTCTCTGGGCACCCTGTGCCAGGGCCTGCCCACCCTCCCAGGGCACAATTCCTGCCCAATATCCCATCCTGGCCGTGGGAGCCATTCCCTGTGTCCTGTCCCTCCATCCCTTGTCCCCAGTCCCTTTCTAGGTCTCCTGGAGCCCCTGGAAGGGGCTCTGAGCTCTCCCTGGAGCCTTCTCCAGGTGAACACCCCCAGCCTGGCTCCAGAGCAGAGGGGCTCCAGCCCTTGGAGCATCTTTGTGGCCCACATATTTCTGCTGGAAGCAGGCTCCACTCAGCCCCTTGAGCTTGGTTGGGAAGAGCCTTCTCAGTTCCTGGGTCACTCCTTGGGCTAAACAGGACGTGCAGGGATCTGAACCCTCCTGGGGGCTGTCAGTCCTGGGTTGCTGTGTGGGACCTGGATGTGTCAGGGTTAGGGTCCCCTAACTTTGGTGCTATGGCTCTGCTCCCTTTCCTGGCTGATTTATCTCCCAGGGCTTAGACTCCCTTTGAGATCTTTGGGCAGAAGAAGTTTTCTTCTGTTAGTCATTTCTGAAAAACGTGAAATTGTGGGTAGGCAGCACTTGAGTGGAGAGCTGGAGCCATCTGCTCTGCAGACCAGATTCCAAGGTCTCCCACATTCCCCCCATCCCAGGCTGAGCCAGCCAAAGCAGCAGAGAAGACCCTCCCCAGTGCAATCCTGTGGTGTTTGTGAGGGTCCCCAGGACAAGGTGAGAGAGGAGAATTTGAGTCCATGTTCTCAGAGGGCTGATATATTATATTATATTATATTATATTATATTATATTATATTATATTATATTATATTATATTATATTATATTATATTATATTATATTATATTATATTATATTATATATATCGTATATTATACATAATATATTATACATAATATATTATATACATAATATATTATATATATTATATATTATATTATGCTATACTAAAACTATACTAAAGAAAGAGAAAGGATACATCAGGAGGCTTAACAAGAATGAAATAAGAAAAACTCATGACTGACTCAGAGAGTCTGACACAGCTGGCTATGATTGGCCATTAAATTAAAACAATTCACATGGAACCAATCAAACTTCCACCTGTTGGTAAACAATGTCCAAGCCACATTCCCAAGCAGCAAACATAAAAGAAGAGAATCACATAATTATTGTTTTCATTCTTCTCTGAGGCTTCTCAGGAGAAAATGTTGGGCAAAGAGGATTTTTCAGAAAATATCATGGTGACACAATCCTATAATAAACACCCGGCTGGGCAGCCAACAACCCTCTCCCTGTGCTAAAAACCTTTAAGCACTGCCCGACACAGTCTCCCAGCAATGCAGAGAAAAAGGTGAAGTCACTAAGGATTGACATTTATACCGAGAGAGAGAAAAGAAAATTACTCATTCCCCACAGCCTGAGGGCAAATTCAGTGGCTTCTGCATCTCAGACGGCTCTGTTGGTTAACTTGAAAAGAATCCCTTTAAATTCCCATTCCCTTTCTCAATGCAGGGTTTCTCCTCTGCTAATTGACTCATTTCCTGGAAATCTCTGAGCAAATGCAGCCTTCCTGGCGCTGTGGATTCAGGACTATTGTGTGGTGGAAGTGTGTTTTACCTGGAGGGCTGGGAGTTCTTTTCCTAGGCTGGGGTTCTTCCCCACCAGCCTTGGAAAAGGGGTGAAAATCCTGGTGCCCCAACGTGTTTTAACTCTTCCTTTGAGTTCTGGGGTGGGTTTGATTTGTCATTTGTCATCAAAGCTCTCTGTTGGACTTGGAGGTTTTTTTAGGAGAGTGGGATAGAGGTGGGGTGCTGTAGTTTTGTCCTGGATGCAAGAAACCATTTTTAATTCAATCTAAGAAAAGGGTTGAGATGAGCTCATCCTTTAAAGATGACTGGAACCTCTACAGCCATGGAATTCCTGCCTCATTTTTCCATCAAAGCCAGGTCTGCAGGGGATGCAGCAGCAGCTGTGTTAAAAAAATTAAGTTTATTATACTGTAAGGTCTCAGTTGCATCTGGATTTGGTGGCAGATTCCCATTTTGTGGGAGAAAAGAGCAGCTTGGATTTTCCTCCACCGTGCAGAGGAGATGAGGAACAGTCTGGAAACCCCAAACTTTTTGTGTTAGGAATGGACTCGTGGGAGGAGTAATTCTGTGTAAGGGTGGGATTCTGGAGGTAAAGAGAGGCAGAACTGGGAGTGTGGGCTGGCACCATTTCCATGTGCTGTCCTATTGATAACAGAATGCAGAATTCTGTGGCAGGATTCCTTGCAAAAAGCAGGCATTCCCCCTCTCAAAGCTCACAGCCAAAGAGCAGCTGGTTTCTGCTGCAGGGGATGACACAGGATGTTTGGATTTGGGATGCAGATGATCCTGGGTGCTGCAGGATTCCATTTCAAGCTGTCACAGCAGCCACGTGATGATGAAATATCTCCAGTTTGGAGATGCCTCCTCCCAGCTGGGGTAAAGCAGCCTGGATTCCTCCAAGGCTGTGATGGTTTGTGTGCTGCTTCCTTGTGGAATTTTGGTTTTTGGGTTTTTTGTTTGGTTTTTTTTTTTTTTGGTTGGTTGGTTTGTTTTGTTTTGTTTTTTGGGTTTTTTTTGGGTTTTTTTTGGTTCAGGTTGGGGTTAAATCTGTGAGATGGTATTTTTTGTTTGCATTTAGATGTTTATTAGTTTTTATTTATATTATAGTTTTACAAACGGTGAGTTTTACAGTACTTTGATAAGTTAAAAATGGAGTTGTGTCTTTTTCTTTATGAGTTTTTTTTTAAGATAAACTGTCTAATTAAGAAATGACACTTAAATTATTTTTACTTTTAACTTAATGACTAACTACTTGTGGTCTGCAATGTCGACTTTTAATTTAATTACACAATACTACTCAAACTTATGAAGAAGAAGAAGTAGTTACTGCCCTAAAACCCCTATTTTGTTTTATATATTACTATATTCTAAAACCTTAAACTCTAAGTTTTCTACCATGTGATATTATACACTTCTATTCAAACTCCACACCCATAATTTTAGTTCTAACATTCCATTTTGGAAGCCTTCTCCATGCCTCAGGTCATATGCAATGTTCTCTTGGGGTCAGTGCCTGTCAGCACAGAAAGTCTAAAATTCTCAGCAACCAGGGTCCCAACACTTCCTTTGCACAGGGAAAAATGGAAAAAATAGATATTTTGGAGGGAAAATGTTCTCTGCAGCCATGGAGGAGCCCCTCTGCCAGGAGTTCTTGCGCTGCTGAATGAGAGCAGAGGAGTTTTGGGTGAGGTGTGAGCCTCACCCAAGCCATAGGCAATGTCCACCCACCCTTCCCTTCCAGTGTAGCTCATCTTGGTTTAGGTTTAGATTGGATTTCAGGAGAATTTTCTTCATGGAGAGAAGCTGTCCAGAGCAGTGGTGGAGTCCCCATCCCTGGAGAGATTTAAACCACACAGATGTGGCACTTGGGGATGTGGGTTAGTGCTGAGCTTGGCAGTGCTGGACTTGATGACCTTGGCGGCTTTTCCACCCCAAATGATGCCATGATTGATCCCTCACTCTCCTCTGAGCTGCAGACTGGGGAATTGCAGCCAAGTGTGTGCTTCTGGTGCAGTGCTAATGGGAATTAAGAGCACTGGGAACCTCTTTATATGGAAAAACCTCAATTTCATAGCCTGCCAGCAGAAACTCCAAACCTCCAACCTGTGCTTCCCTTCCTGCTTCTCCCCATCCCTGCCTCCCTCTCCCTGCCAAGGTGAAGCCACTCCACTGTAAATTTATTCAAATATTCATGCAGGAGGCTCGAGCCCTGCACTAAAAAGCGTGGCCCAGAGAGAGGAGAGGTCATTTGTCTGCAGAGAGTTCAATCAATACCCTGCTGAATCACTCTCCAATTTGGATCCCTGTTGGGGAGAGGGAGCCCTGTGCAGGGCTGGGATCTCTCCATCCTTGCTGCTGGAGCAGGCAGTGCCCATCTGCAGCTGGCCAGCTCTTCTGGGGACACCACGCTGGGAGAGGAGCCAGGAGAGCCCCAGGCCTGTGGTGTGACCCTCAGCTGGATGACAGCCCCGTTTCTGTGGGAAAGGCAGCCTTTCCAAGCCTTCCTGAGGGGTTCATGCAGCCCCTCTGGGATCACAGAGCGGGTCCTTCCCTTCACCATGGGGCTGCTTTGTCCCTTGTGTCACCCTCTGCCCCGTGGCTGCTGCTGCAGCATCCTCAGTCCTGGGCAAGCCCAGGCCTCTCCATTTCCTTATCTCCACACTTCCAGGTCCTCCCCACAGTGAGAGGAGGGGGTTTTTAGGGGTTTTTTAGCCGCCCCAGGTACCTCCTAGGCTGTTATCTCCTTTAACCATGACTTGGCTGAGCAAGGCTTGCTGAACCCCACCAATCCCCCCACATAAACAAGACCTGTGTTGTTTAATTGTTAATTGTTGATCAGCTCACTCCAGGTTTCAGCTTTTCTGGGAATGGCCTGCCACGAGCTCGATGGAATCCAGGTGCAGGTCCTGTGGAGAGGAAAGGATTCCTTCCCTGCTCCTGCCTCTTGCCTTGCTGTGTGCCACCCCCAGGCCCAGCCATCAGTGTGTTTTGAGGAGCAGAAGGGATGCTCAGGGCTGCATCAGAAGGAAAGGACACTCTGCCTCACACAGCCAGGGTTCTCCTGGCCAAGGTTGGTGCTTGGAAGTCTTGGAAGCACAATTTGAGGCTGCTTTCCTGCACCTAGAACAGGCTCCCCAGGGAATGGTCACACTCCCAAGGCTGCCAGGACTCTGGGAGCTTTGGGGCCATGTCTCAGGGATGGGATTGTTGGGGTGGACCCCATCCTTGTTGGTCCTTCCCAGGAAGGGTTGCCGTGGTCGGCCAGGTGTAACTTGGGCCTTGAGCTCAGCTAAGCTGGGCTGGTGGCACTGAAGGATGTGAGAATCCCTAATTTTCCTTCTCCTTTCCAGGAAAGCAGCCTAATTAAGCTTCCTGACATCTAATTAGTTTTCACAGATTCCTCACAAACAATTATCAGTGGTGCAGAGGGCTGTTGTGTCATTCCCTGCCCCAAGGCTTGTGGAAGGGAATAGGAACCTCTCTGCTCGAGGCTTTGTCCCTCTCACTTTACAAAACTGCGATGGATATCACCCCCAAAAAACTTTTTTTTTTTGGCTATTAATCTTTCCTAATAGAGAAAGGTTTGGAACCACCTTCTAAAACCTGGCTTTACGTGCAGAGGCTGAGAGAGCAAAGCCAGGCCTGGAGCTCTGGGAACCTCCTCCCTGCCAGGGTGGGGAGGCAGCAAAGATTGATCCAGAATCCCTTTAAGCTGCATCTAGAAATGTGCTGTGTGCATCATGGGGCAGGGCTGGGAGGTTTTGGAGCAGCTGAGGGAGCTGGGAAGGGGCTCAGCCTGGAGAAAGGGAGGCTCAGGGGGGCCCTTCTGGCTCTGCACAACTCCTGACAGGAGGGGGATGGTTGGGCTGTGCTCCCAGGGAACAGGGACAGGAGGAGAGGGAACAGCCTCAGGCTGGGTAAGGGGAGGTTTAGGCTGGGCAGCAGGAAGGATTTCCCCATGGGAAGGGTGCTCAGGCCTTGGCAGGGGCTGCCCAGGGTAGTGGAGTCCCCATCCCTGGAGGTGCTCAAGAGGCACTTGGATGTTGCCATGGGGATGTGGTTTTGTGGTGGCCTTGGCAGTGCTTGGGGAACAGTTGGACTTGATGATCTTGGAGGTCTTTTCCAACCTTAACAATTCCATAATTCTTTACTGGTTTAAGAGAAAAGCAGAACTTGTGTCACAATGTGTTCCTAAGCACAGGACAGCTCTGGAGGTGCCTGGGCTCCCTCCTGCACCTGAGACCTCTCTGGGCTGTGCTGATTTAAACAGAGAAACACTTGCTTCTCCTGGCAAGTCACTGTGGCATGAACCAGCTGCCTGCTCCCCTGCCTGGGCATCAGCCCCTTCCCAGAGCTTGGAATGCTCAGCCACTGTGGAGACACTTCCCTGGCAGGCACAGCCCTGCTCCCAGGAGGATGCCTGGCAGTGTGAGTGTCTTTGCTGTCTCCTTGGATTAGGCACTGAGGACAGGAGCTGGATGCAGACACCCTGCTGGCAGAGAGGCAGACTGAGCTGGCTCTCCCTGCTTTTGGGGCTGCAGCTTCCCAGCATGGCCCTGAGCCCTGGAGATTTTATATCCCTGTCTTTTCTGGGTCTCGCTAGCCTAGAGCCTGTGACAAACCCAGCCATGGCCACGGGCTGCTAGCAGCAGGGAAAATCCCCTCTGCCACAATCTCACACCTCCCTGGCTGCCCTAACAAAGCCCGTGCTCAGGGGAGCACAAACCCACCCTTTCCTGGGGTTGCTTGGGCTTGCTTTCCTCAATTCCTTCTTTGTTTTTCATTCCTGAGCCATAACACAGGCAAGAAAGGAGCTGGAACCAGGATCCCTGGAGGCAAGGAAGCTATTGTCCTAAAAACAAAGGAACTTTTCCTCACGTGCACCAGCAACAATAGGAAGTGCCCCAGAGCCTTTACTTCATCCTGGACTGGGCTTCCTGATGTTTGCCAGGATGCTTGTCTGGTCTGGTGTAGCCAGGAATGGCAAACTGCATATTCCCTCTCACCAATCCTAAAAAAGTGCTGCTCCTCCTCAGGAGCAGGAAAGCAGAGCTGGTGCTGCAGGTTTCTCCTCAACAGGTGAGAAATGGTGCCACAGTCTCCTGGATTTTGGAGAAATCTTTCAGGATTTCCCTCTGCCCTCACCAGCACCTTTAGAAGCTGCTGTGTTTCATTTTTTTGGGGGGAGAGGAGCAGGAGGAAAGGAATGCCTGAGGTCTGCAGACAGGTTAAAACCCCAGAGGAATGTTTTTTTCCATGCAGTGTCACCTACTCAGCTCCTCTGTCTGCAGCTCAGGCTGGCCTGAGGGGTGCACAGAGATGCCCAAGGGGGCTGGAGACCACCTTCACTTGGCAGCAGACACAGGCTCAGAGCTGCTGGAAGCCTCCTGGGATGCTCCAGAGTCAGAACTGAAAATGGACACGGACACTGCCACTGCCTGCTCACGTTTTCCCAGCAATCCCAAACTGAAGAGAAGTTTTTTTTTCCCTTTCCTAGGAGGTATTGGCATTCCTCCAAGCACGGAGGGACCAGATGGAGCAGTAACACAGCTAAAACTGGGTGGGGGGAGGAGGGGAAGAGAGTATCTGTTAAGGAGTTGGCTTGAAAATAAGATCATGGAAACCAGCTGTTGCTTCAAGGAAGGGTTTTGCTGCTGATTCTAGAAGAGGACAGGACAGGGGCTGATGGAAAAAGCCAGTCCTGAAGACCAGATGTGTTTGGGCTGCATTTTGGGAGGTTAGGAGGGCAAATGCAGAGACACTGAGCAGTGCATGGGGGATCTCTCTGCTGCAAAGCACATCTCGCTGGCTTTCTCTTCTGGGCTGCTTTGGGGGGGGGCTCAGAGAGGCAACAATTCCCCCCCCCCCAAAAACCCCCAGCACTCAGGATCAGGAATTCCTCCTGACACATTTTCCCTGGTTGGTCACTGGAGCCGCCTTCCCGCGGATCAGCTCCCAGTGATGCAGATCTGGGAAGACACATCCTTAGGTAACCATTTATGTAAGGGGCTTTGTGTGGAGCTTCCACAGCTCTGAGAGCCCCCAGGCATCTCTGACCCGTGGCAAACATCCTGTTTATTCCCTGGCCCAGCATCCTGCAGTGGACACGGCCCTGCCCTCCTTACAGCAGCTCTGCCTCTCATTTTCCATCAGGTGCTGGATTTTCGGGATTGCCATGGAGATGGAGGCCAGTGTGACAGGCGTCAGGCAAACAACATGAGACAGTCTGTGTCCTGGGGGATAAACTTGGCACTCTGAAAGGCATCCCGGGCACAGAATTCCCATTAACACCATCCTGTGTAGTGCTTTGAAAACTGATCTCACACTTAGGAGTGGTGTTGAGAGGGGGGCAGGGACAAAAACCAGGATTAGGGCACAGAGAAGGGCATTGCTGCTCCATGAGGACAGGAAATGGCCTGGCAGCAGAGGTGTTTTCTGAATTCCTGCCTCAGCTGCTGTTGCAGGAGCAGCCCAGGAATTCTTGTCCTTTCCCTGATGCCCTGCTGTGTTTTATGCAGGATTTTCTTACATAGGATACGAGGCGAGTGATTCCAGGTGACTCTGGGCCACGGTGCCAGGAGGGATTTGGGCTTGGAGCAGACCTGAAGGATGTTGTGCTCCCCTTTGGATGGCTACAAAACCCCAGCAGATCACAGGTACGGGGAGCAAAGCCCCAGCTCAACACACCACACGTTCCTTATGTAATTGTGCTGTGATGGCCATTGGCACAGGAGCCGGGATTTATGTCTGAAACAGAGAGTGTAGGAATTCAGTCTCCTTGGTGATGGAACCAACCAATGGAAAACACACACACACACACAAAAAGGACTCTAAACCCATCCTTGGACCTTGCTTTTATTTTCAGAGTGGGGGACAGTGAATTAGGCTGGCTATGAGAAGGATGTAAGTGTGTCTGGTGTGGCTCTGGCTTCCACCTGAGTCATCCCAAACTAGGCTCAGCTATCCCAGGAGCTGCTGTGGAGAGGAGAATTAGGATCAAAAAGTCATGTACCTGTAATGAGAGCCCTTCCTGGCACCCTGTGCACTGTCCTTACCACACAGTCTCCCCCTCCAACCTCCCAAAAATGGTGCTGAGTTTGGGTATAAGTAATTCCTGCCTTCCCTGACGAGCCCTGGACTAAACCCAGCATTAATAAAAATTAAACTGCCTGTGTTAACACACCAGGTGAGGAAAAACAGCCCATGTGATCCACAGCAAAGAGGGAGCTGCTCTCCTTTGAAGCCCTCTGAAGCTCTCAGGGAGGAGTCAGAGTTTAGGACAGCAGGAACATCATCATCTCCCCAGCCTGATGCAGCCACCTAGGGTCAGGCCACCCTGGCTGTGGGCAGTTGCAGGAGGGGGTGGATGGCAAATCCATGGTTTTATGGAGTGGTGCTGGTGGTCTCTTGCCAGCACAGGGTTTGCCAAGTGGCAGCGAGGGGTCTTGGACATTTCCATGGTGGCTGGGATCATCTCAGGGTGAGGGTTTGGCTCGTGGTGCTGCTGGTTGGACATGGAGAGGTTGAGAGGAAGGGGCAAGTTTTGGAGCAAAGCACTTCAACAACATTTCTGCCCTCCTGGATGCTGGTTATCCTTGGATCTGGTGCTCTTGGTTTAGATGCTGGAAGAGCCAGGAAAGCTCAGTGTTTTCCAGAAGTGGCCACATCTTCCCACTGCTGCTGAGCTGAGAGTCACCCGTGTGCCTGGGGAGCAGCACCGTGTCCCCAGCCTTGACAACACCAAACCAAACATCATCTCCCTCATCTGAGCAGGCTGGAGAGGAAGATTAGGCTGCCCAGGTGGAAAGTTTCCCAGGGAAAATATCAGAGCCCTGTTTTCTTTCTGCTTAATGAACATTGTGACCCTCGCTCCCCAAGTTATTCCAGTAATGCCCCAGGATCCTAATTAAGGCTGAGCCTAGCAGCTCTTGGCATTGTGTAAACACATGGGAAGACTCCAGCCCTTCTCTAGGAAGCTTCTCATCCAGTTTGGTTTAGGCAAATGCATCCATTGAAACTCTCCCCTTTTTTTTTTTTCCCCCCTTAACTTTTTCAGCAGCCCCACAATGGAGGCTTTCATCTCCACCTCTTGTGTGTATTCCAGTGTCATGCCCTCTGCTTTCAAAGGCTTAGGTTTGCCTTTAATTGTGTCGAGAGCCTTTGTCTCTAAGCCTTTAATAATGGATTTTTTTTTTTTTTCTCCTCTGCCAAAAGAGGAATTTTGTTTCTTTGCTGGCTTTTCTTCTAAAGCTGAAGTGACAGTTCCCTCTTCTCAGTGAGATTTACAAAGCTTATCTTTTAATTTTCAAGAGCCAAACAGCAGAAGGGGGGGGGGGAAGGAGGAATGAAACGTCATCGTGGCTTTTAAACACTGTCGCTAGGAGAAGGCTTAATGATCTGGAAATAAATAAACTGCACACTCAGGGGCTGCTTCCATTTACTGACACCAAACTGCTGCTCCTGGTGGGCCTGAGGATGGGGCCAAAGCTGGCACGTCCTGATAGCTGCTTTCCTCTGGGCACAGTCAGGATGGAATCCTGGCATGGTTTGGGTTGGAAGGGACATTAAAGATCATCCAGTTCCACCCCCCAGCCCAGGTTGGTCCAGGCCCCAATGTCCAGCCTGGCCTTGGACACTCCCAGGGATCCAGGGGCAGCCACAGCTGCTCTGGGAATTCCATCCCAGCCCCTCCCCACCCTCCCAGGGAACAATTCCTTCCCATAACTGTGGCAGGAAACTGAGGCAGGAGGAAGGAAATACCCCGTGTCCAGCTTGAGGGATGATTTGAGCTCATCTCCAAGGGTTTGAAATGAGACAGCCAAGAGGAATATCGTGTTCCTTCTCCCCTGAACTCACTGTCAAACCCTCCCAACCATGTTACACCTCGTGGCAGGCAGGGTTTGCCTCAGCTCTGGCGTGGGGACAGCCCTGGGGTTGCCATCAAGGCTCTGGGGGATGAGGTGGGACTGGAAGCTCTTCCAATCCTTCCTGCCCATTCCCAGCCCATGGTGGTTGTGCAGGAAACACAGGTCTGGGGAGGGGTTCCCACTGAAACATGGATTAAACTGCTTCATGTTGGTTGAACACTGACTTGCCCCAGCTGGGCAGGTGCTAGAGCTTCCTGGGATGCTGTTGAGAGTGGGATTTGCTCCATGGAATTTTATTATTTTATTTTGAGTGTGACAACTCAGAGCTAGTTTGTGGTCACTGCAGTGGGACAGCTAGGCTTGAAATGAGTTCCAGCAGAGAAAAATTGTGTTTTCCAGCTGATTCCAGGGGTTGTGTGCTTCATCCCTTGGGATTGCCACCCTCAGCCTCAGCGATGAAGGACTGGTGGAGCAGAGAACTCCAGCTCCCTCACAAGGATCCCAGGGATCCTGAAGGGATAAATCCTTGGGCAGACCACTGACTGTTGTGAGTATTGAGGAAAATGGGCTTCCCAGAAGATGCCTTTCACTTTAATTATGAAATAAATAAGGAAGCAGCCTTCTGTCTGGCTGAGCTGGCAGCTCAGGCACAGATCCAAGGGAAGCCAACCTAGCTGTCAGCCTTCCAGCCTGTTTGCCCCTCCTCTGGAGCAGCCTGGAGTGTGTCTGGGAGCTGGGCTCTGTGCAGGAAGCAGGGGGACAGGCACTGCTGAGTGCCCTGATTGTCCTTGGATGGGCACAGCACAGCCCAGACCCCCCCAGAGTGTGCTCTGCCATCAGGAGCTGGGGCTTCCTGCTGCCCAGGAGATTTCTCCAGGCTCAGGTCGCTCCCACTCAGCAGAATTCATGGGAAATGAGCTCTGGATCCTCTGGTGAGAGGTTCCTCATATCAGGAGCAAACAGGCAGAGGATGCAGGCAGAGGATGGCAGGGCTGGGAGGTGCAAGGCACAAAGTGCTGTTAGAGGACATAGCCTCCAGCTACATCAGGGAAGGGATAGGTTGGATTTTAGGAAAAAAAATTCACAGAAAGAATAATAAAGCACTGGGATGCTCTTCCCAGGGAGGTGGTGGAATCACCATCTCTGGCTGTGTTTAAAAAAAGACTGAACATGGCACTTGGTGCTTTAGTCTAGGTGAGGTGTTAGGGCATAGGTTGGACTCGATGGTCTTGGAGGTCTCTTCCAACCTCATTATTCTGTGATTCTGTGGTTCTGTCCTGGCAGGAGCAGCGTGTCCCTGGGAGCTGGGGCTGTGCTGGAAGGGCAGCCAGCCATGACAGACCAGCTGGGGGTGCTAACAGGCCACAGGACACCCCACCCTCCTGCCAAACCATTCACAGCTTGATTCGGGTGTCGCCAGCTCTGTATTCCTCCTCCCTTTCCAAGGCTGAGCCTGTGCTGTCCCTCTGGCTCGGTGGCTGTTCCTGCTGAGCTCGGGGTCTTCTCACTTGCTGGGGCACCAAACTGCTTCCCTGCCTCTGGCAAGGGGGATGCTTGAGAGCTGGGGTGGCTTGGATGGGAACCTCACCCTCCCAACCACTGCCTTATGCAGCACAATATCCCCTCTGGCCTGGAAAGACTGAAGGGTTTAATCCTAAAATAGGCATTTCAACTGATTTTTTTTTTCAATTTTTTCAAAAATTTTTTTGAAAGCATCTGAAAGCTGCTGCTGTCATTTCAGGCAGAGGAAACTCCTCCTGAAACCTCTGGAGCTGCTGTGTGAAATGGGATCATCTCCTGCAGCACCCACGTGCTGTTGGATTAAGCTCTTTTCTGACCCAGAGCTGAGGTAACTGAAAGGTGTTTTAGAAACTTTTATTCCATTTTCAGTCTCATGTGAAGGGTGAGACAATACAGATGCTATAATTCACAGCATTACTGTTAGAATTTAACTATTTCCTAATTACAAAACACTATTGGTGTTTCTTGGCCCATCAGCTTTGTTGTGAATGCCTTAAAGCAAATCATCTGAAATTACTCTTCATGGGCCCTACTACAATGCATCTTTCATAGTTCTATTTCTTTAAAGTCTTATTTGCCAGGCCATCCTTTGAAACTTGTTTCTAGTTCAGTTTCTCTCTCAACAATGTTTGTCTAATTCTATGGTGTTTTAAAGTAATTCTTGAGTTATTTGTTAATCTCAAGGTTTGCACACAGATGTATAGTATGTGAGCCTTCTGTCAGGTTTTGAGGATTTTTTACAAATCCATTTCTCACAGTGTGCCTTCCAGCACACCTCATCCCAGATTCTCATTCTCATCCCAGCTTCTCATTCTCATCCCAGCTCCTGATCCCATCCTGGCTTGTGAATGATGCAGCCTCTCCTGAGCACTGGGAATTTGGCTGAAATCCCTGTATAGCAGCACAAGCAGCTCTGTGATGGCTCTGTGGTGGTTTTAGTGCTCAGATTTGTCACTCTAAACCTGGACAGCAATGCATGGCAAATAACTCACAAGGCCTGGCTTGTTTCATCTCATTTTTTAATGTTTTATTTACTGATTTTTATTTATTTAATTATATATTACCCTTTTTAAAAAATTCCTTCTACTTTACAACCTGCTTCACTTTGCATTTTAATTCCATTCCCCTGCCCACAAAACCCAAACCTCCAGACTCTCCAGCAGCCATTCCAGATCCAAGCTTTGAAGGGGGAATGGCTTCCCATTGACAGAGGGCAGGGTTAGAGTTAGATGGGATATTTGGAGGAAATTGTTCCCTGTGAGGGTGGGCAGGCCCTGGCACAGGGTGCCCAGAGCAGCTGGGGCTGCCCCTGGATCCCTGGAAGTGTCCAAGGCCACGGCTGGATGGGGCTTGGAGCCACCTGGGACACTGGAAGGTGTCCCTGGAATTGCAGGGAGTGGAATGGGATGGGCTTTAAGTCCCTTCCAGCCCAACCCATTTGATGATATTATGAAATGAATAAGATTGTTCCTTTCCACAATCATCTTTTCACAGTTTTGCGGGTTCTGCCCTCCTTGCAGACCCCTCTCTAGGTCAGGTGAGGAGGAGGATGGAGCTCTCTTGGGCAGCCTGGCCAGGCTGGTCCCAAACCAGCGCCTTCCTCCTGCTGCCCAGCAGCTGACCAGACAAAGAGCTGTGCCTGAGCCAAGCAGCTTGTACTGCTGCAGGCTGCCAGCTTTGGAAACTGCAAAAATCTCCCTGAGATGAAAGGATCAGGAACCTCCAGCTGCTGGAATTCCTCTGCTCTTTGATCCGCTCCGCTTCCCAGCGCCTTCGCTCCCCGCGCTCCCGGCAGCCGGACAGGCTGGTTCCCACAGAGGGAATTCCAGGGTCACTGGAGCCTTCCAGACCTTTTCCCCTTGCCCTTCCCTGGCTGAGAGCCTAGAGGAAGACCAGTCAGTGTCCAGGCATGCAGCAGGCCTGGGCTTTGGAGGAGTGAATGTGCTCAGGTGGATGCAGGAGGAATTAGGTGGCATTTTTGGGGCAGGCATCCTGAAAGGAGGAGCAGGAGGAGCACTCCCTGTCCCTGGGATCAGCACAACCAGTTCAAAGGCAGCTGTGTGACCACTAGGAAATGCTTGTCGTGCTGAGAATTGTCATAATCCCACAGATTAAGTGAAGCAATTTATTTCCTTTCCCCTCACTGGAAGGAAAAAAAACAAGTGGAAGAGAATTGGAGAGGGTGTTTGGTTTTTTGTTTTTTAAGAGGGAAAGAATTATTAGGAGTCCAGGGAGGTTGTAGACTCCCTTCCAGTGCTTAGAGAGATTCTGAGAGCTGGAGAGGGACTTCTGACAATAGCCTGCAGTGACAGTACAAGGGGGAATGGCTCCCACTGCCAGAGGGCAGGGATAGATGGGATATTGGGAATTGGGAATTGCTCCCTAGGAGGGTGGGCAAGCCCTGGCACAGGGTGCCCAGAGCAGCTGTGGCTGCCCCTGGATCCCTGGCAGTGCCCAAGGCCAGGATGGATGGGGCTGGGAGCAGCCTGGGATAGTGGAAGTTGTTCCTGCCCATGGAATGAGATGATTTTTAAGGTCCCTCCCAACCACAACCATTCTGTGATTCTGATTTGGTGTTTTAATTGTTATTGACAGTCAGCTTGTTAGGAAAGCAGCATCTCACTATTGCACATAAGTTATCCATTCAAACCACACTGTTTTTTCCTGCTGTACCCTTTTTTCCCCACCTTTCCAGAGCAGCAGGCTGCTCTCCCTCCCAGCCCTGGTGTTTTGCCATGGGGTCAAGGGCACCACGATTTCCTGAACCCTGCCCCGAACAGCCTCTGGCCATCATTCAGGGACAGGGTGTAGAGTGTGATGCTCCCTCTCCTGAGAGGCAAACCCTCAAATCCCCAAAATGTAAGGCTCATCATCACCTTTCAGATGGGACTGAGAGCTCTGAGGGTGGGATGCCCTGTCCTGTTTGAATGACACTCGTGTCACACCGTGACACATCAGAGGGCACCGTGCAGGGGTACAGGGGCAGCAGCTCCCCCAGCTGTGCTGAGCACAGAGGAGATGTCATTTCTATGGTGACACAGCCTCGAGAGCACCTAATCTGGATTTATTGAGGTCATAAGAGTGACTTAGCACGGCGCTCCCCAGACTGCAGGATAAATAGAAGTCTTCTATTTATAAAGCTGCCAATCTGGCACCGCTCGCTCTGAGCACTAAAAATAAGACTTTGTGCAAAGCGAGCTGGATTGATGGGTGCTCTCCTGGCATTGTCTGGGAAGCAGCCCCTGATCCTGTGGCACACTCAGTGCTTGGCAGGGATCCTGCAGAGCTCTGCTGAGCCACCACCTCTCCGTGGGGCTGAGCCTGGCTTTCACCTGCATGGGAGATGTTCCTCCTTCCCCTTTGGGTGGTCTGACTGTGTCCCCACAAACTCTGAGAGCCTGGGGCAGGAATGATGATCTCTGGTAATGCAGCTGGATGAGCAGAGCCCACGGAGAAGGGAGTTAGTTGAGCTGGAGCTGCCTGGTGCACGTTTCTGTTCCCCCCTGTGATGGTGTTCACAGGGGTTCTTGGATGAGGGGAGAGACGAGGATCTGACTCCATGTTTCAGAAGGCTGATTTATTATTTTATGATATATATTACATTAAAACTATACTAAAAGAATAGAAGAAAGGATTTCATCAGAAGGCTAGCTAAGCTAAGAATAGCAAAATAAGGAATGATAACAAAGGCTTGTGTCTTGGACAGAGTCCGAGCCAGCTGGGCTGTGACTGGCCATTAATTAGAAACATCTAACATGGGCCAATCAAAGATGCACCTGTTACATTCCACAGCAGCAGATAATCAATGTTTACATTTTTTTCTTGAGGCCTCTCAGCTTCTCAGGAGGAAAAATCCTAAGGAAAGGATTTTTCATAAAAGATGTCTGTGACACCCCCCAAGTCACATCCTTCTCTCCAGAGCAGGAGGATGTGTCAGACACCAAGGCTGACACAGCAGCACAGACAACCCCAGCCTGGCACAGCCACTGCAGTAACCCCAGGTACCCCAGCACATGGAGCTGGGTTAATCTGTGAAGTGATCTGCTTGTTTAAGCTGCAGATAAACCCACTGTGCAAAGATCCACCATGGATCTCCCCTCCCGGGAGTGAAGCGAGCCTCACCTTCCAACTAGACCGATTTTAACACCAAATGTGATTTTTCTTTAATTGAAATCTTATTGCTCCATGTAAAATCTTTGCTTTCTCCTTCCAGCCCACCTAGACCCTGCTCCCTGTAATGGTGAGTGGCTCCAATAATTGTTCTCTCCAATAGGGAAGCAGAAACCTGGATTTTATGGTTACCACTGTTGTGTAAAAGATCTTAAAGCAGATACCTGCTGTTGTGATTTAACACCTGCCAGGCTTCTCTTACAACGTTTCCTGAGGTTGAATTTATGTTCAGAGCCCTTCAGGCTCCCCTTTCCTGCTGTTTCCAGCTGCTGAGGTCTGTGACCATCCCTGTTGGATCTGTCTGCCCCACACACAGCTCTGCCGGCAGGAACAGAATCACAGAATGTCCAGAGCTGGAAAGGACCCACAGGGATCATCAGCTCCAATTCCTGATCCTGCACAGGACACCCTGACAATCCCATGGTGAGAGGTGCCAAGGATGCTCCTCACAGGTCTCCTCTCAGCAGAGCTGGCTGCAGGAGGTGACCCAGAGGAGAGGAGCAGCTTCTGCTCCATCAGCTGCTGCCCAGGAGCCCTGTGGACACTTTCTCATGCTCCTGGGGCAGAGGAGAGCACAGTGCCCATCCCATGGTTTGAGCTGGAATGTGGGCTCAGACGTGACACAGAACTGCCAGGTGTTCCCCTAAACTCCTTATCAGGTTTGCTGGGTTTTCCTTCTGGCTTTTTCTGCCTGGGATTTCACTCATTTTGGAGAGGGCAGAAGCCACACAGGGGCAAAATCATCCTCAAGCCTCCTGACCCAAAGGAGACAACAAGAATTCACATGATGGGGGTCTGAAAAGGAGGAGTAGGAGGCTGTGACCTGGAGGGGACCAGCAGGGACACGCCTGCCTACACCATGGTGCTGTGGGTGGTCATGCCGAGCTAGACCACTCTAAATCCAAGACTGGGAATGAAGTGCAGCCCTCCAGAGCTGCCTGCAGAAGTTTAGAGCCCAGGGAGGGGGACAGTGAGTGCCAGGCAGGCAGGTGGCAGCTTGGTGGCAATTGCACAGTTGGGCAGCCTTGGAGAAGAGAGCCAGAAGGCCAAGCCATTCCAGCACAGTGAGTGCAGTTAAGTGCTGCCATATGGCTCCTTTTGCAGAGGAAGAAGCACACAGGGAGTGAGGAATCCCATTGCTTTTCCTTGGGAATGAACTTTCCATTTCTCCTGCAAGCGCTGGAAAAAAACTTGGTGGCAGCAGGAGTTGGCAATTTCAGAGCCACAGGGGATGCAGGAATTCCTCATGGATATTCTCTTGTTCTGCCTCAGCCACCCTTGAGGGCATTCCTAAGGGTGGAAAACCTGAGGTGGATCAGGCAGGGGGAGGAAAAAGTGTTGATCAGTGATGGGTGTTAAACCCCTGCCATGCCAGGTGTGGAGGGAGGGGGAAGAGGAGGTTGCTGCTGGCTAAAATGTGCTTTGACCTGTTAGAAACCACTGCAGCCAGAAAAGCAGATTTCAACAGTTTGATTTCCTGCAGGGCTTTTGATGGAAGTCGGGAGGAGGAGGAGTAGGCAAATGTTTTCCAGCAAGGGCAGGAAAGAAAACAGTGGGATTTTCTGCTTCATTTGGTAAATCCATTGCTTTTGTCCCCAGCCTGCCTTAACCCTTCCACCTCCACCAACATCTCTGGTGTGGGATTACCAACACAGGTAAAGTGTCACAGAAAAGTGACCTGCTGGCAGAACTTTTGTGTTTCAGTGCTTCTCTCTTTGCAGATGGAGAGGCAAAAATCTGAGCCTGGGTAGCACAGTTTAGTCATGAATTTTGGCAGTGCAAGGCTGGACTCAGTGATCTTAGAGGCCTTTTCCAATTTAGTGATCCCAAGACAGCAGCTCTGGTGTCAGAGCATTCCTGAGCAGAGAGGAGAGTGTTTCTTTTGGGGAAGAGCATCCTTTGGTGAGCAGGCCCTGGGGAAAGGCTGGGAGCTGCAGCAGGGACAGCCGGTGGGTGGGAGGAGGGAAGATGTGGAGCTCTGCAGCAGGACAGACACAAACACGTGTGCTGGGGGGGCTGGGGATCTCTGGGGGCTGCAGGCTGGGGTTTGCTTGCTTGTAGATTGCACTGGTAGAGGAAGATTTCTTCTCCCACATACCAGGCCTGTTCCAGACAAACCCCACAGCTCCCAGTCTGCAGCATTTTGTCTGTTTGCTTGGGTTTTAAATCTCGGCTCTGAAATCACAGCAGTGCACAGAATATCTGCTTTTAGCCCTTGCAAAAGGGTCTTTTTTTTTCCAAAAGGTTTGCCACCAGGGCTGCTGGTGAAGAAGGAAGCTTTCAAACCATGGAAGCCTAGAAAACAGAAGGAAACAAACACCTGGGACCAATTAAAACATCTCCAGCAAGCCACCAGGGTTTGGGGACATTCCCAATGCTGCAGTGCACGTGGCTGGCAGAATCAAAACTCCGAACCACAGCTCCCACCGTGGCCTCTGCCACAGTCAGGCTTGGGGAACACAGAATCCCAGAATGGTTTGGGGTGGAAGAGACTTAAAGCCCATCCCATTCCACCCCTGCCATAGGCAGGGACACCTCCCACTATACCAGGACGCTCCAAGCCCCAGTGTCCAACCTGGCCTTGGGCACTTCCAGGGATCCATCCCTTGTCCCCAAGTCCATCTCCAGCTCTCCTGGACCCCCTTTAGGCTCCAGGAGATTTGGGAATCTGCAGAGGTTTCCAAAAGCTTGGATCTCTGGTGCCTTTGCACTGAAATAGATTCACAGAATCCCAGGATAGTTTAGGTTGGAAGGGACCTGAAAAAAACATTTTGTTCCACATGGGCAGGGACAGCTTCCACTGTCCCAGGCTGCTCCAAGCCCCAGTGTCCAACCTGGCCTTGGCACCACTGCCAGGGATCCAGGGGCAGCCACAGCTGCTCTGGGCACCTGTGCCAGGACTTGCCCACCCTGCCAGGGAACAATTCCTAATTCCCAATATCCCATCCATCCCTTCCCTCTGGCAGTGGGAGCCATTCCCTCTGTCCTGTCCCTCCATGCCTTGTCCCCAGTCCCTCTGCAGCTCTCCTGGAGCCCCTTTAGGCACTGGAAGGGGTTTTGAGGTCTCCTTGGACCCTTCTCCTCTCCAGGTGAGCACCCCCAGCTCTCTCAGCCAGGCTCCAGCCCTTGGAGCATCCCCATGGCCTCCTCTGGGCTCTCTCCATGTCCTTCCTGTGTTACTCTTGTTCTCTCTTCAAGCCAACGCTGGTGCCTGAGCTGTGCTTTTCCTGCTGCATGTCCAGCTGTCCCACATGCCTCTCCTGGCCTGGCCATGGCTTCACTGTCACCAGTGTCCCCCGCCAGGTGCCTTTGCCCAGCTGTGACTCTCCCGCAGGTTTCCCCATCTCCACACCCAGCTCTCCCTTTTTGCATTATTAACTCCCAGAGCATGCAGCTCCTCTTCCACTCAGTCTGTCTTTTCCCTCTGCCTCCCACGAGGTCCACAGGCTCCCCTGTAATTATTGCAGCCACCACTGGGCCAGCCAGAGGCACAGAAAGGCACCGAGCCCTTGGCAGGACCATGCAGTCCACGTAGGCAGGGTGTGGTTTCACAGACGTGTCGCAGACATCTTTTATGAAAAATCCTTTCTTTAGGATTTTTCCTCCTGAGAAGCTGAGAGGCCTCAAGAACAAAATGTAAACACTGATTATCTGCTGCTGTGGAATGCAACAGGTGCATCTGTGATTGGCCCATGTTAGATGTTTCTAATTAATGGCCAATCACAGTCAGCTGGCTTGGACAGAGAGTCCAAGCCACAAACCTTTGTTATCATTCTTTCCTATTCTATTCTTAGCTAACCTTCTGAGGAAATCCTTTCTTCTATTCTTTTAGTATAGTTTTAATGTAATATATATCATAAAATAATAAATCAGCCTTCTGAAACATGGAGTCAGATCCTTGTCCCTTCCCTCAACCTGAGACCCCTGTGAACATGGTCACACAGAGGCTCTCTGCAGCAGCTCAGCTTGGTTTGAGAGCCAGGAGAAAATTCCAAGGCTGGCAGGATGGGAGGCATCCAGGAACAGGGGAGGGAGGCAGGCAGGTGGGATGCAGGCTGTGCATCCCAGCTGGAGTTTGCCTGGATGGACACACGGACAATCTGCACTGTTTGCATTCATCCCAGGCGTCATGGAGTGATTCTCACCTGAGCAAAACACCTTCAGGACACTGTGGGATTTAAAAACAAACAACAGCACAAATGTTTGGTTTAAACCTGCTGGTTGCTGCTTTTTTTTCTCTGTCTCCATCCATCTCAGTGTCCCATATGTAATTTTTTTTTAAAAAGAGGGGATGCTCCACCTTGAGGTTGGATGGGGTTTGGAGCAACCTGGGCTAATGGAAGGTGTCAGGGGGTGTGGAAACCCAGGGCACCACAGGGAATATTTCTCTGTCTGCTCTGGGGTGCCCTGACCCCCAGGGGAGCACTGACTTTGCCCCTCATTCATGGAGAAAGTTTCCTAGAGTTCAAGATAGACTGGAGTCCACAAAAGTGTGAAATAGATTGTAGAGAGCAGTGTAGGTGTATGACTTGGTGAGAAATTTAGGGTTTGGGATTTTTAGCATGGTGTGGATGGAAGCAAGATGGAGGGCACAGGGTGTCATCCTGAGTTTCTTCTTCATGCTTCTTCCTCCTTCTTCGTGGGTTTGGGGGCATGTTGTAATTGGGTGGAAAAATCCTCATTGCAGGCTTTTAGGGATCAGTTATTGGGTTAAAAGGGGAAATGATCTAGGTGTCAGTTCTTAATTGGATGGTTTAGCTTTAAAAGACCTTGTAACAAGAGATTGTTGGCCATTTTTGTGGTGCTTTTCCAGTGTGCTGAGCCTAGTGAGGACAGTGTGCAAAACTTTAGATAGATAACAATAAACAAGAACCTGAAGACTGAAAAAATCCAGTGCATCTCTCTTTCCTGGCACAAGACTGCTCCAGGAGGGTCTCCCTGGACAGGGGAGCCCCATGGGAGGACCCAGCCTGAGTGCCAGAAGTCGGGGAACCGGCAACAGGTACCCTGGCAAGGGGGTGGGATGGGATGGGCTTTAAGGTCCCTTCCAACCCCAACATTCTGTGCTGATCCCATGACCTGGGAGCTCTCCCCTCTGCCCTGGTGGCACCCAAAGCTGTGCTCCAGTGGCTGGCTGGGAGTGGCTCTGTGATCCATGAGTCCTGGGCACTCATGGGAAGAGATCCCACAGATTATCTCCTTCCACGGTGGAAATATTCCATTTATTTTTATCCTCGTTTCCTGCCTGCCAGCCAGTTAATTATCCCTCAGAGGACTTTCTCTGCAAGTCTTTTTCGGGAAGGAAACTTGGCGAGTGCTGCCTGAACGTCCTTGTCCATTTAAATGAGAACAGTGGAGTCAATTTTAGTACCTTCTGGAGAAAAAGGCTTTTTTCTCTTTTTTTCCCTCCTTTTTTTTTTTTTTTTTTTTTTTTTTTTTTTTTTTTTTTTTTTTTTTTTGTTGTGAGGCTGTGGTTGTTTTTCCTGTTTGTGTCAAGCTGCCAGTAACAGTTTTCCTGCCTGGATCTTCTCTTCCATGATGCACATGTAGGCAGCTTTCTCTGCAGGGGGAGGGTGAAGAGGAGGCCCTTGCACTCCAGAATATCCATGGATGGACACCTGGGCTCGCTCCAGACCTGCTCATCCAGGGCTGGGGCCATCCCTCTGCTCTCCTCATCATCAGCCTCCTTCATGGACGTCCTTGGGGAAGCATTTAAAAATGCAAACCATTTTTGTTGCTGTGGCAACTCCTCTTCTGGAAATGGGCATAACGCTCCCGGGAGGTCAGAGCTGCCTTCTGAGAGGTGCTGGGTGCTGGTGGCAGCAGCACAGGGCAAAGCCACCTTTCCCAGGCCCCCAGAGCTGCAGCTGGTCGAGATCACTGGATTAATCCCAGTTTGTGGAGTCTGTTATCATGGAGATACATAGGGAAAGCTGGGTTATCCTTTTTGGATGCTGGCTTTTGGCAGTCAAAGATGGATTCTGGAATTGCGTGCTAGAAGGGATCAGGGACAGACTGAGTGTTTCAACACCTCCAGAAGCCCAGGCCAAACGAGATGGGTGCTTTGTAATACATCATCCCTGCAGTCTCAGTGTCCTGAACTCAAATGGCCTCTGGATCAAACCCCAGGGAAAGGCTGCCAAGGTTGGCATTGTGCTGCTGGAATTGCCCTCCTGGGTCTTGCCTTTATGGGATGGTGTGTAAGAGCCTGAGTGAGAGATGCTGGACTCCAGGGGCTCTCCAAAATGCAGTTTATTGTATACAAGATGTCACAGCAGTCCAGGGTTGTGGGTGACAAAGCTGTGCCTACAGCTGTCAGCTCCAGCTGCAGGCAGGCCTGGAGACCCCCTGGTTTTGGTCACAATGCATTCTATACTTTTCTTCTGGTTACAGTGCATTAGATACTTTTCTTTTGGTCACAATGCATTATAGACTTTTCTTTTGATTACAATGCATTCTATACTTTTCTTTGCTGAGCATCTTCATACAGTAGAACCAATGAATACCTTAACTCTTATCTATAGCCTATCATAACTGCTATAATTACCATATTCATGTTACTGTTCTCCAATCACTAAAAGTCAGTACATTACAGTTTCAGCTGGAAGTTGTTTTTCAGTTTTCTTGCAGTGGGAAATTCTGAGACCTTTTTTCTACTAGCCAGATTTGCTGCCTTGTTTGCCTGTGCTCTCTTTCTGCTTGGTAAAAACATCTTCTTGTTTGAGGTGGGTTTGTCCTTGCTCTAAGGCATAAAAACCCCTTCTAACTAACACAGCCTTTGCCTCCTTGGTTAGCCAGTAAGACTGGCTCAGAAATTCTTTTCTTCTATATCAAAACTTGCTTTCATATCTATTTCTTCTTCAGATTCTACATTCAAAAATCTTTCTGCCAGGAATACATATCTGTGAGACTTTCTTGTCAAACTTTCATCCTTCCCAACAATGGTGTCTCCTCGTCTGGGCATTGCTTTAGGCTGGAGTGATCTCTGTTCATCTTTAAAACCATCAAACAAAGCAGGACAAGCTGCTTTCTTCTCTGAGGCACCTCAAATGTTTGGGGCTTCTCTCCTCCATGCTGACTCCTGTATCACCTCCTAAGAAGACAGTTTTCCTAGTGCAGGTTGGTGGAAATTCCCATAAAGCTGAAGAAGGGCATCAGGCCTCGACTCATAATTGATTTGGCTTCCGTCTCTCACGGGGCTTCACCAGACATTTAATGCACCAAAATTTTGCCTGGGGCAGCTCCTTCCCCGTCTCCAGGAATCACTTCCAGCCTGCTGTGATGCCGAGGCACAGCCAGGCAGAGCCTGGAAGGCTCCCAAGCACCTTGGCAGGTTGGGGAGCGTGGGTGAATCACGGCGCTGGGATGCGCTGGCTGGCTGTGGGAGGTGAGGCACAAAAACCTCCTGCTCCTTCCTCTGCAGCACCCAGGGAGCTCCTGCAGACACTGTGGGCATCTCCAAAGGGTCAGCAGCTCCCTTTGGCCTCCAAGGTGCTGAGCTGGTGTCTCTGTGTCCAGCAGGAATTCCTGCTGGGAGCTGTGAGTGCTCGGGAAGTGCCCGAGGAAGGAGCCGCCTCTGAGATGCTGCTGGGGTGGCAGCATCCACATCCCACAATGAATTCCTGGGAAATTCTCTCTCAGGACATTTGGATCTGCTTGCTCTTGAGTGAAACCTCCCATCCTGCGCTGTCCAGCCATGGCTCTTATCCCTGCCCTTTTCCAAGGGATGGCTGCAGAGGCCCTGAGGGCTCACACGGATTTGTCCTTGGCAGTTTTTTGGCCACGTTCTGTGCTGGAAACCCAGCTGCTGAGAAGGTCAGACTTTCTGTGCTGACAGGCACTGACCCCCAAGAGAACACTGCATTTGACCTGAGGCCATGGAGAAGGCTTCCAAAATTGAAAGTTAGAACGAAAACTATGGGTGTGGAGTTTGAATAGAAGTGTGTAATATCACAAGGTGGAAAACTTAGAGTTTAAGGGTTTAGAATATGGTAATATAGATAAAGCAAGAGGGAGGTTTTAGGGCAGAGGTTAGTCCTTCTTCACCTTCTCCTTCTCCTTCTTCACCTTCTCCTTCTTCTTCTCCTTCTTCTTTGTCTTCTTCTTCACCTTCTTCATCTTCTTCTCCAGGGGTTTGGGTGGTTTTGTGTAATTGGATAAAAAAGTCCCCATTGTGGGGCATGGGTAGTTGGTTATTGGTTAAAATTGAATGATAGCACTGGGATTGTGGGTGTGGAGTTTGAATAGAAGTGTGTAATATCACAGGGTGGAAAACTTAGAGTTTAAGGTTTTAGAAAATGGTAATATAAATATAAAGCAAGATGGAGGTTTAAGGGCAGAGGTTAGTCCTTCTTCTCCTTCTTCTTCATCTTCTTCTTCATCTTCTTCTTAATCTTCTTCTCCTTCTTCTTAATCTTCTTCTCCTTCTTCTTCACTCTCTGCTCCATGGGTTTGGGTGGTTTTGTGCAATTGGATAAAAAAGTCCCCATTGCAGGGCACAGGTGGTTGGTTATTGGGTTAAAAGTGAAAATAATTTAGGTGTAATTTCTTAATTGGACAGTTTTTCTTTAAAAGAAGCAAAGACTCAACAGTTATGGATGATGCCTGTGGGCTTTAACCAATGCCTCTGTGGTTAAATACCCCCCTATTTGATGTCATCATTCAGTCTTGGAGGGTTTGGGGTGAGGAATTCTTGTTCTGTGGGAATCACAGAATCATTGAAGCTGGAAAAGCACTCCAAGTCAACAAAGTCCAGCCCAGCACTGCCAAATCCACCACCAAACCATGTCCCCATGGACACATGTCCCCATGTCACCATGTCACATCCACACATTCTTGGACACCAATCAGCAGTGCTGCTGACTTCCAAACAGTCAAGATCCCAGTTTTTTCTCCCTGAAACACATGATTCTCCTTTCCTTGCAGGACAGGGCTGGTTTTCTCTTGGCAGCAGCAATCTGTGTTATTGCTTGTTACTGCCAGCATGGGGGAGATTTGGTTTGACTTTTGGACCTGTTTTGATTTGGATGGGGTGGTCTTGGCTCTGCCAGAGATGATCTTCACACAAAAACCACATCTTTGGGCACTTGAGCCTGAATGGGCTACAATCAATGTCCCCATTCATTTATTCTCTGTTTATAGATCCAGCTTCATGCTCATTTTTAAAAAGCAAAAAGCTGATGAATGGGGAATTTTCTTGCCCAAGTCATCACTGACTCCTACACAGAGGTGCTGCCACCCACAGCCAAAGCCATGGACTGATGTCCAGTTTGAGCCTCTACACCTGGCTTTGGATCCTTTGGCCTCCTCCTCAGACAGAAAGACTGATTTTAGTCAAGGTGAGTTGTGACACTGTTTTGAACAAGTGAAAAACTCAATAAAAAATCTAACTGATATCACAAGCTTGAGTAGATGGAACCAAAATGCATGATAAGGGATTTTTTTTTTCCCTTTCCAATAAAGGGAGCCAACCTGATCATTGCTGTAGAAATTTCAGGTGGGCTGGAAGCAGGATGAACAACAGGATGTGTTCAGAGGTGAACAGAAGTGCTCAGGGACTCAGTTTGGAACTGACTTCATTAATGGAACTGACTTCATTAATATCTTTCCTAATCAGCTGGGCTCACATGGAGGAGCACATGGATCACTTCTGCAGCTGAGGCAGTGGAGAGCAGGAGGGAGAGGACCTGGATGTCCCACAGGGAGGATGGAGCGACCTTGGGGCCCATCAGGAGAAGCAGAGTGAGGTGATGTCATGCAGGTAGTGTGCTTGCATCTTTTATCTGCTAACAACATCTCTTTAATCCCTATTAATAAAATTTGGCCCTATTTGCTGGACTCTGGTCCGTGTGAACGGCCACAGGAAGAGGAAGTGGGGAAGAAGCTGATTGCAGGATGGCTGCAGGCACGGGAGGATGTTGCTAGTGCAGTGCTGGGAGATGGATTTAGCAGACAGGGAAGCCCTGCTGCCTCCCTTTGAGGCTTTGGTTACAGCTTGTCCAGCAAACAGCTTGGGAAGAGCAACTGGAAGAGGTGTGGAGGAGCAGAGAGGGATGCTGGAATTGGAAAGCTGGTTGTGGGTACAGTCTGGGAACCCATCAGTGATGCCATGGGAGCACTGCCCTGGTGTGAGGGCATGCCTGGGGCAGGCTGGAGGCTGGCAGGGAGGAGGTGATTGCACTTTGCTGGTTCCCTTTGCCAGCCTGGCTGACATCCGTGCCCACACCTGTCTGCCCGCACCGACATCTCCTCCAACCATCTCCGCTGGCTCCAGCCTCTCTCCAAACCTGGAATCTCCCTGCTCCCTCCCTTCCCAGCTTGCCACACAGGAGCATCATTAGGGCTGCCTGGGCAAGGGAATCATCCTGCTGGGTTTTGTGGAGTTGGGGTAATACTGGAGTGATTAATTCATGTAACTCAGTGCTCCCAGTGCCAGCAGTAACACTGCAGCATCCCTGCACTGGTGGGATTGCTCTCCGCAGGAGGTTCAGGATTAGGACTGCTCACCCTTTGCCTTTGGGGTGAGAAGTGCACTCTCAGCAGTGCTTGGCAATTCCCTCTGCCCCGTGGGCTTTCCCACAAAGTGGGAAATTGTGATTCCCACAATTGTGATTCCCACAATTGTGATTCCTGTTGCTTCCGAGTGCTTGGAGGGAGGGTCTAATTTTTGCAACATGCAGGCACCAGATATTGTGTTCAGCTCAAAGGTAGTAATGTAAATCTCTTTTTTTTTGCACCAGGGTTATTACCTTAATCAAATATTTCTTTACAACACACGCTGGCAAATGCAGGCTTGACATAAAGCAATTCACTCCTGGTGTGTAGTGTTTAATGGGATTATTCTTCAGAGTAACTGAGCCTCCTTTGCCCAGATTGTTGTGGCTGCCCCTGGCTCCCTGGAAGTGCCCAAGGCAAGGCTGGACAGGGCTTGGAGCAACCTGGGATAGTGGAACCTGTGATAGTGGGGTGATTTTTAAGGTTCCTTCCAACCCAGACCATGCTGTGATTCCATGATCCAGTCTGAGATGGGAGGATCAGGATGTAGCTGGGTCTGTGTGGCCATGGACACATCCAGACAGAGAACTTCAGGCACTGGGAGAGGCAGAAGCAGCAGGAGCCTTTTTTCTTAGGAAAACATTCACTAGCAACTTCTGGAAGCAAATGGGGGATTGCTCCAGAATACAGAGCTAAAGGATGCACTGCTCCAAAACACAGATTATTCCTCTGTTAAAGGCAAGGCATGGGGGGAAAAACCACAATAATTGCAATCTGCCCTGGATGGTTAAAGTGCCTGTACAGTCAGCAGGTCATGAGTTTTAGGAGGCCTCGTGTTTATCCCTTCAGGTCCTGACAAAGGAGAGTAGAAGGAAACCTCCTGGCTATGGCAGTGTCTGGGTTCTGTGCTTGGGATGACACAGCTGCACAGATGTGGTCAGACTGCATGCCAAGGCACAGGAATGAGGGGAAAGCTGTGTTTCCTGAGCTCCTCCTAGCCTGTGCTTGCTCTTAAGCCCATCTCCTGGCAATGCATCCCTTCCTCCTTGCCACGGGATCGTGGGGAGATAACACTTCCCTGCAGGGAAGCTGACTGATGTCCCCATGTGTTGCTGACTGAGCTGTGTGGTTTGTGGCTTCTCCACGCTCAGGAAGTTTGGTCTCACCCCTGTTCCTGTGCTAAAGATGGTCTCCAGGGGCCTCATCTTCATCCTCTCTCATGAGGATCCCTGTCCCTGGCACTGTGAGCAACAGAGAGCACATCCTTTGGACAACCTGGTGCCCTCTCAGGGATGGGTCCAGCCCATGGGACAGCACCAGGATGATCTGGATGAGTCCCCAAGGACACAAAGGGACAGAGCTGCTGTTGACAGCCAGGCACCTCTTTCCCCACTGCTCCTGTGCCACGTGGACACTTCTTCTCCAATTTCCCAGCTGAAGGGGAAGTGCCAGAGCAGTGCTGCATGCAGAGGAGCAGCCTCATGACCATGACACATCTCATTAGTCAGCTCCCAGGGAGGGCAGGATAGGTTTGCAGGAGGATTTCAGCTCCCATAGGGGAGCTGGACACTGGTGGAGAGCAGGGATTAGATCATGGAGACATGATCCCACTCTGGCTGCACTTATTCTCCACAGGTGCTGAATTATGTGTGGTAAAGGATCCTGCAGGAATCCTGGCCCCAGTGTGTGCTTTTCCATGGCCTCCCAGCCTGGTGGGCACCACCACAAAGCACCACAGTGTCCCAGGGACTTGGCAGTGAATTCTCATCCTTGGTCTCCTTGCTGGACACGTTGGCCCACATCCCTTCCTGAGGTTCCTCACCTGCTGCCAGGGGCATTTTTGAGACTTGTAGGTCGCACCCCCTCTGTCATTCCCACCAGGTAAAGATGGTTCCTTTGTGCCTTTCCTTTTCCCTCATTTTCTTCAGTGGGATCTCTGACTGCTCAGAGCTGAGGTTTTGAGGGTGGTGGAGGAGAGGAGGCAGCAGCAGAGTGCAAACTGATTTGTGCTGTCCCACGTCTCAGCTGTGCTCCTGCCTCTTGCCCAAGAGCATTCCTGTAGGGAACTGCTCCACAGAGGAGTCTGCAGGACTGGTGCCTTGTGGGATGGGAGGGAATTGTCTGACCCTGTATAGGGAAGGCAATATAACAGGGAACAGGGCAGGGAACAAGGCTGCCTCCAAGCCCAGATGAACAGTGAAATCACAGAGTGTAGGACACGAGGCCATGGAAAGGTTCATCCTGAGCCCCTGCCAAGCTGCTGTTTTAGGTTGGAAGATGTGGCTGGGGGTGTGTGTTCTATTGCCATCTGTTAGAGGTGGGGCAGTCTCCTCTCCTCTCCTCTCCTCTCCTCTCCTCTCCTCTCCTCTCCTCTCCTCTCCTCTCCTCTCCTCTCCTCTCCTCTCCTCTCCTCTCCTCTCCTCTCCTCTCCTCTCCTCTCCTCTCCTCTCCTCTCCTCTCCTCTCCTCTCCTCTCCTCTCCTCTCCTCTCCTCTCCTCTCCTCATTAGGCAGTTTTCTTTATCTCTCCCACAAACCTTGGGAATATTTCCTCCCTCGGGGAAATATCTTGTGTTCATGGGCCATTGAGTGTCACTGCATGACTGATAAAATTACATCATCCCATTGGGAGAAGCTCCGCCCAGGGGGAGGAGCCAAGCATTCCTTCCTGGATATAATCTGATGGTTGGAACACACAGCACCTTTCCCACTGGATTCCCAGAGGAGCAGCCCTTTCCCACTGGATTCCCAGAGGAAGACCAGACCAATCTACCCCACCACTGGATCTTCAGAGGAAAACTCCACCCTTCTACAGGATCCCTGCTCCAGCAGAACCACACCTGTCTCTGCAGGAGGGCTGCAGCCACCCTTTAATGGGACTGCTGCCAACACCCTGACACACAGGGAGTCAGGCCATATTCTCACTCTGTCAGTGTTGTTCTGTATTACTGCATTGGTTTGGGGTTTTTTTCCTTCCCTACTAAAGAACTGTTATTCCTGCTCCCATATCTTTGCCTGAGAGCCCCTTAATTTCAAACCTATAACAGTTCAGAGGCAGGGGGTTCACATTTTCCATTTCAGGAGAGGCTCTGCCTTCCTTAGCAGACACCTGTCTTTTCAAACCAAGGCAGCTGCCAAGCAGGAAAAGCCCATGCAAGCTCTCACAGCTCTCCCTCGCTCTGCCTGTTGGGATTGCTGTCTCCAGCCTTTGGCTTCTAGCTGGGATGTTCTCCCCAGCAGACCTGACGTCTCTGCTGTGAGTTTATCCAGCTGTTATCAGCAGATGCCCTTCTTTGGTGACTCATGCCCTGCTCCCTGACCACATCCCCTTCTCCCACTGCCCCCACCCACCACAACTGAGTCACTTGGCCTCCTGTCACAAGCCAGGAGCTCTTCCTTCAGCCATGGAGACACTTCTGGCCCAGCCTGATGTAAGCTCCTCCTGAGTTCCTTTCCCCAGGCAGGCTCTGGAGTGGGAATTTGCTGCCTCATTACCAGGCTGGCCCTGGCCTACACACTGCCCAGACCAGACTCTTTTTGTCCCTTAGTGCATTCCCCACAGGGACCAGTCCAGCCCAGTGGTAGTGGAGGTCACCCAACAGCCCAGCGCTCCCCAGCCTTGGCTGGTTTGTGTTTCAGATGGGACTTGTGAAGGTGGGAGCTGTGAAAACCCAGTGCTCAAAAACCTTTCCCACCTTCTGAGCATCCTGGAGAAGCAGGAAGCAACTTTCTGGTGTTATCCCCTAAAAACAGCATTTTCAGCTGCTCAAGGAGGGAATTTTAGCATGAGAGGAACATTGAAATTTAAGGGGTGTGTTTCTTTGCACCCAGTTTAGGGCTATCCCTTTCCCTCTCTACACCATTAAAAGTTGGTGCAATTTCATCTTCCCAGACTCTTTTTGAAGCCCTGTGGTGGAGCTTCCTGGCATGGGATGGCCACAGCGAATACAAACATCAACCCCTCTGCACAGCTATAAAACAAAACAAGGTCACTTCTCACATGGGTGTCTCTGCCCTTGATCTGGGGAAGAGGAGCTGCCAAAATCCACCCCCCCCCAGCCCTTTCCTTGGAGAAGGAGCATGGTGTGTGTGCAATCCTGGGCTGGCAGGAGCTGGATCAAACCTTGCTTTAGTCATCCTGAGTGAGCAAGCACAGCCCCTGCCTCTGCTGAGGTCAGGCCCAGTGAAGGGAGAAGATGGATATCAGCTTAGCCTGGAATGTGATAACATCCCTGCACACCCTCCCAGATCCTGCAGGCAAGCCTGGGAACCCTGGGCTCTTTCTTGTCCAGACAGGATGGTTGTTTTTCCCAAGGTGGGCTGGCTCCTGCCCCTGTCCCCTCCCTGTCCCCTCCCTTGGGGGCACAGAGCTTCCTGCAGGAAAGCTCTGCCAGGGCACAGAGCTGGAGCTCAGTTGCCCAAGCAGCCTCCCCAGTGGCCCATTTTGTTCTGGGAGCTCCAGTTAGGAGCTCTGGGCCTGGATGGATGCCTGTGATTGATGCCAGAAGGAAATCCTCCTGATGGAAGCACCTTTCCATTGGGAAAGACAGGCTAATTACCACGTCTGCCTCATCTGCTTGGTGCTGACAGGCTCCCTTCCCTACCTCCCTCTTCCTCCTCCTTCTCCATGTTTTTCTAGGCCATCCACAGCTGCATCTCCCCCTTCCTGGATCTCTCATGTTACCTTTTCAATGCCCTGCTGCATCCCAGGGGATTGAGCTCCTTTCCTGGCAGCTCTCCCTGCGGGTTTGGCTGCTCCCTGGGCCTGGAAGGGCTTTGCAGATGTGTGTAAACACCTCTTCACTGCTGCCAGAAACCACTGCACTGTTCCTCCTGCAGGAAAGGACAGGATAAATCCACTGCTTTGGTTTCCTGCTGGAGCAGGACATGGCAGTATCCCTCTCAGAAGCAGCTGTTTAGCTCGAGAAACTACACAAAATGACACAGGAGTGGGATTGTTCCAGAATTTTTGGAGGCTGGATGGCAATGCAGTTGTGGTAAAGCAATCATTGCTCAGAAATGCCCTTTGTTTTCCTGGTAGGTTTTGTTTTTCCCCTCTTTCTCCTCAGCTTCCCTCATAATTCGGTGCTGCAGGCTCCAGAGGCTCTGCTTGCTCCCAGGATTGCCTTTCCCAGGAGTGGATTCTGGAATGACCCCTGAGCTCAAGTCCATCTCTCATGGCTGCTGCAGATTCCTGGAAGGATTTCTTCCCAAATTCCCACCCCTCTTACCATCAAGGGACAACACAGAAGAGAACAGTGAGGGCCACAAAGTGCCAAAGTCACCTCAGCTGTTCAGCTGCCTGGGTCTCAAAGCAGCTGAGTCACTTGTGATTCACCCAAAGCCTGAAGCACAGCAGGACCATAAATCTCATTTTCTCTGTCCCTACCTGGTGCTGTGACCTCTCCTGAACTCCCTCCTCACCCTGCATTCCCTGGAGAGAGGAGGGAATGCACGTGGAGGGATGCTCCACACTGAGGGGTCCCCAGAAAGGGACAGCACCACCAGGCTGAGCCCAGCACTGCTGCACCTGGCTGCCACTCCAGGGGGGAAAGAGGCACAGAATGCAGGGGATAAGGCTGGGAATCCTGCATCCCTCACTCCTGGTGCTTGTGACGTGCCAGGAAGAAGGAATTTACAGCCTGGTGCTGCACAGCTCAGTGAGAAGCAGAAATACAGGAATACAAGAATACAGGAATACAGGAATACAGGAGTATAGAAATACAGAAATACAGGAATACAGAAATACAGAAAAGCAGAAATGCAGAACTACAGGAATACAGAAAAGCAGAAATACAAGCATACAGGAATACAGAAATACAGAAATATAGAAATGCAGAAATACAGGAATACAGGAATACAGAAATACAGAAATATAGAAATGCAGAAATACAGGAATACAGGAATACAGAAATAATACAGAAATACAGGAATGCAGAAATACAGGAATACAGAAATACAGGAATACAGAAATACAGAAATGCAGAAATATAGGAATACAGGAATACAGAAATACAGGAATACAGGAATACAGAAATAGAGGAATACAGTAATACAGACATACAGGAATACAGAAATACAGAGTACAGGAATACAGTAATACAGACATACAGGAATACAGAAATACAGGAGTACAGGAATACAGAAATAATACAGAAATACAGGAATGCAGAAATACAGGAATACAGAAATACAGGAATACAGAAGTACAGAAATACAAGAATACAGAAATACAGAAATGTAGAAATACAGAAATGCAGAAATACAGGAATACAAGAATACAGGAATACCGAAATACAGGAATACAGGAATAAAGAAATAATACAGAAATACAGGAATGCAGAAATACAGGAATACAGAAATACAGGAATACAGAAATACAGAAATAATACAGGAATACAGAAATACATGAATATAGAAATAGAGAAATACAGGTATAGAGGCTGGCTGGGGAATGGATGGAGAGCAGCCCTGAGGAGAAGGACTGGCTAAGAAGCTCAGCAGGACCCAGCCATGTGCATTTGCAGCCCAGAAAATCCCCATGCCCTGGGCTGATCCCACAGCCTGGGCAGCAGGAAAGGGGGAATTCTCTCCTTGTGCCCTGCTCAGGTGAGACCCCACCTGCAGAGCTGTGTACAGCCCTGGGGTCAAAGCAGGAGGATGTGGAGCTACCCTAGAGCTCCAAGGGCTGGAGCCAGGCTGGCAGAGCTGGGAATGTTCACCTAGAGAAGGCTTCAGGGAGAGCTCAAAGCCTAAAGAGGCTCCAGGAGAGCTGGATGGGGACTTGGGACAAGGGATGGAGGGACAGGACACAGGGAATGGCTCCCACTGCCAGAGGGCAGGGATGGATGGGAGATTGGGAATTGGGAATTGTTCCCTGGGAGGGTGAGCAGGCCCTGGCACTGCCCAGAGCAGCTGTGGCTGCCCCTGGATCCCTGGCAGTGTCCAAGGCCAGGTTGGATGGGGCTTGGAGCACCCTAGGACAGTGGAAGGTGTCCCTGCCCATGGCAGGGGTGGCATTGGATGATCTTTAAAGTCCTTTCCAAGCCACACCATTCTGTGGTTTTATGGGATCAAAACTTTTGCCTGCAGGGTGAACTGCGGGGATTTGGGGACAGGGAAGTTGCAGCTGCACATAGAGCTCTCTACAGAAGAGGAAGCTGGTGGGAAGAGCCCTGCCTGGTGCTCTGCAGAGCAGCTGGGGGACGTCTGGGTTTGCCTGGAGCAGCTGGCCACCCTTAGAGTCTCCCCTCACCCAGGAGTCCCTTGGGAACCAGCAGTGGGATGAAAGCATACTGAGGTGGTTTCCTACAGCTTTGCTCCAAGACCAGGCCACTGAACTCACCAAGGAGCAGAGCCTTGGCTAAATAAAAGCAATTTCCTCCTGCCTGGGTTGGATTTTGATTTACTCTTTGCCTAAATTGTGTGAAAAGGAAGGAAGTGAGAAGCAGAAGGGCAATCCTTTGGGGAAATGTGCTGTAAGTGATAATGGTCCTTCAGGAGCACCCAGAAATTCAGGGAGATGGCAGGAGAGCAGCTCTTTTCCAGGCTTTGCCCTGGGATCAGCAAGGGCTGGCTGGGCCTGGTGCTGATTTTCAGTCTTGAAAAACCAGCAGCCTTCAGCTTAGAAGAAGAGGTGGGGAATTCCCAGAGCTGGGGATTTCCTTTGGCTCCTGTCGGAAGCTGCCTGCAGAGGAGCTGGGGTGACAACCAGCTGGGGACCTGCTGGCCTGGCCCCCACAGCTGTGGAGCACCATCCCTGCTGTCCTGGGGCTGCTCCCGTGCCAGGAGCTGCTTGTGTTGGTGGCACTGGCGTGGTGGCATCTCCTGGGGGCATTTCTGTGGCACTGGGGTGGAGACATTGCCTGAGGACACTTCTGTGGCGCTGGGATAATGACATTTCCTGGGGTGTTCCTGTGGCCCTGGGGTGGTGGCATCTCCTGGGGTGTTCCTGTGGCACTGGGACAATGACATTTCCTGTAGGACTGGGATGATGGCATCTCCTGAGGGCATTTAACTGAGTTTGTTCTCAGATGTCACCTTGAGATTACTGTCTATTCACTGTGTAGGTGAATATTGGAGCCACAAGAAGGATTTTATCAGATTACAAAGAGGTTTGGCAATTCTAGAGTTTATTGCCCCAAGAAGTTTGCTGATGGAACACAGTTCAGTATGGGAGAATTATGACCAAGGAGAATAATTCCTAAAAACAGCAATAACAGGGGATAATGTTCTCAGGATGCATTTCCAGAGGGTGTCCCTGGTCAGGACTTGCAGTGACACACCAGAATTCCCCCTTCCCCTTAGAGCTGGGAGCTGCCCAAGGCTTTGAGGAGCCCAGAGTGGGATGCCCAGCCCTGCCTTTGTCCTGGCACCAGGACTTTGAGCAGGAGGAGCTGTTGGCCAGCTTGAGGCATCCCTGGCTCTGGGACAAAGCTCCCTTTCACCTTGGAGCATCCGGAGCTCAAAATGGGGCAGCAATTCCTGCTGCAAGCTGGGGCCTGCTGCACGGGTGGCCAGCAGCCAGGGATTGTTAATTTGCTCATCAGGCATTTTGCTGCTGGGATTTTGCTGCTGTGCAGGAATTTGTTTGCACCAGGGGCTTTGTGTCTGGCTGAGGCCCTGGGAGGCTGCTGGGAGCCATGGTACCAGGAACGTGTGGGGCAGGAACGAGCCAGAATCCAGGCAAAACCTCCTCCTGAATTGATCCCCCAGAATCCAGGCAAAACCTCCTCCTGAACTGATCCTGATCCTGATCCTGATCCTGATCCTGATCCCCCAGAATCCAGGCAAAACCTCCTGCTGAACTGATCCCCCAGAATCCAGGCAAAACCTCCTGGTGGACTGATCCTGATCCTGATCCTGATCCTGATCCTGATCCTGATCCTGATCCTGTCAGAATCCAGGCAAAACCTCCTGCTGAACTGATCCTGATCCTGATCCTGATCCTGATCCTGATCTTGATCCTCCCAGAATCCAGGCAAAACCTCCTGCTGAACTGATCCTGATCCTGATCCTGATCTTGATCCTCCAGATCCAGGCAAATCCCTGACTGATCCTGATCCTGATCCTGATCCTGCCAGAATCCAGGCAAAACCTCCTCCTGATCCTGATCCTGATCCTAGTCCTGATCCTGATCCTGATCCTAGTCCTGATCCCTGATCTTGATCCCCCCAGAATCCACGCAAAACCTCCTGCAGAACTGCTCCCCTGTTGGTTTTGGGTCAGGATGAGCTTTTCCCTGAGGCAGGGAGGAGGCAGCAGCAGGCTGCTCCCTCTTGGAGGGATGGGTTTGTGCATTCTGCCTTTACCAAGCAGACCCTCAGACTGCTGGTGTCTCACTCCCAGATCCTTTTGCTCCATCACAGTTTGGGTTGGAAAGGACCTCAAAGCTCATCATGCTCCACCCCTTCCATGAGCAGGGACAGCTTCCACCAGCCCAGGCTGCTCCAAGCTCCTTCCAACACTTCCAGGGATGGGCCAGCTCCTCTAGGCAACCTTTTCCAGTCCCTCCCCACCCTCGGGGACACCCACAGGCCATGGAGGGGAAGCTGGGCACTGAGGCCAGGTCTGGTTGTGCTCCAAAGTTGTGTCCAGGCCCTGCCATCCCTGCCTGTTCTCAGTTTATCTGGGAGCTGCTCCATGGCATGATCAGGAAGCGCTGTTTGGGAGATCCTGAGGGAGATTCCTGCTCCTGGGATCGTGTCAGAGGAGGTCAGGGCAGATGGGATCTGTTCCCCCCCAGCATCCTCCTTCTGCAGCAGATCCTGCCCAACATTTTTTGCTCGTGAGAGGAATGAGGGATTTGTCTTTCCAAACAAGCTGTGCGTCTGCTGGTAGATGAAACCAGCACTGGAAGATGAAAGAAACTTCCAGGGAAGGATTCCACTGATTGGTGAATGGAAAAAGATATTTGCTTTTAGAAACAGACTTAAGGTTGGCTGATAAATGAAATTGGGCCTTGAAAGATGAAAGAAGCAATGGGGAAGAAAAACGCCTAAATTCCATAAGAATTAGAAATTAAAAGGGAAATTAATTTAATTAGAAATTAAAATAATTAGAAATTAAAAAGTTATACATTGGAGAAAAATCTTTGGTGTCAGGTGTTTTGGGAAGTCTGAACCTCTCAAGTACCTCAGCCAATGGGGAAAAGAGAGAAGGGAAATGTGGCTGGGAAATTGGGATAAAAAGGAGGCTGCATCCTCCAAAAATTGGAGAGACCCCAAGGGAATGCCCCATGTCCTCTCCTTTATTCAAATAAAGCCAAAGGACTCCTCTGTCTCCTTTTTGGACACAAACCTCTGGTGTTTGTGGATTAATTTTCCTGACACTCGTTTGCAAAATAGGAGGCTGGAACTTCTCCCACACGGAAGGAGACCTGGAGCTGAGATTTCCACTGCCACCTCCTGCCTCTGTGGGGTGAAACCAGCACTCCTGCCCTTCCCCTCCCCTCCAGACCACTCCAGCTGCGGGTGGACAGCTGGGGTGAGCTTGGGAGAGTCCCAGGCACTGCAGCCTGCTCAGGAAATGGGCTTTTCCTTAGGCACTTCCACAGAGCTCTAATTAAATTACGGGATTGGAGCCATCTCATTGCTCACTCATCTGCTGCCAAGTGCTCCTTCCAAGGGAGTGCCCTCCATGAAAGGGAAAGCTGCCACGGGGTCCCTCCCTGATGGCACTGCCCTGCAGATGGGCTGGCTGGAGCTGCCATCCATCCATCCATCCATCCATCCATCCATCCATCCATCCATCCATCCATCCATCCATCCATCCATCCATCCATCCATTTATCCATCTCCCTGATCCCCGGCTGCAGGGAGATTCCAGCATGGATAATCCCCTCCTGGGCAAGCCCTTCAAAGGGGCATTGGCACAGAGAGCAAAACTGACAGGATTTTCTGAGAGGAGCAAGATCACAGAGGCATCCCTGAGGTTGGAAAAAGCCCTCTCAGCTTGAGTGCAGCCACCAAAGTGTGTCCCCAAGATGCCCTGTAAATATCACAAGCCACAGAAAGGGAGGAGAAAGGGCAGGGAACAAGACTTTGCCCTCTAGGAAGCACAACCAAACAAGCACAACCAATATTTTTATTTTTAAAATAAAAATATATTTATATTTTAATATAAAAATAAATTTTACATTAAAATATATTCTATATATAAATATATTTTTTATATAAATATATATTTTTACATAAAAATATGTTTTTATTTTTAAAATAAAAATATATCCCAGCAGCCAGCAGCAGAAGAAACTGCATGGTGCAAAATGGAGTTCCCTTCATTTTGGTTTTTTTGTTGGCACATGACAAAATTTTCCCATCCCATGGCAGACATGGGCTGGGCCCATGGATTAGAGAGAGATTTGGGAGGTTTCTCAGCTCACATTTTGGCACTGGTTTTCCTTCTGTTTCTTCACAGAGAAGTTTCCAGGGAGATCTGGAGCTAAGGGAAAAGGTTTCTGTCCTGCCACCATGATCCTGTGGGTTATCACCACGCTTTGGGGAGCTGGGTAACCTGGTTTGGTGAAAAAAGGTCCTTTTGCTGTGTCCCATGTGCAGAAAAATGAGCTGGAGAGGGTCTGGGGACAAGGGGTGGAGGGACAGGACACAGGGAATGGCTCCCACTGCCAGAGGGCAGGGCTGGATGGGATATTCGGAATTAGGAATTGTTCCCTGGGAGGGCATTGAGGCCCTGGCACTGCCCAGAGCAGCTGTGGCTGCCCCTGGATCCCTGGCAGTGCCCAAGGCCAGGCTGGACATTGTGGCTTGGAGCACCCTGGGATAGTGGAAGGTGTCCCTGCCCATGGCAGAGACCTGAAGGTCCCTCCCACCCCAAACCATTCTGTGATCCCATGGACACAGTTCTTTGAAACCTTCCTGCTCTGTCATCTGCAAATTCCCAGTCACTGGAGGAGATGACATTCAGATTTCCCTTGCTTGTTCTCCAGTGTGAAAGCCACCAAGCTTTTCCTGGTGCTGCTGCTGCTGCCACAGGATCCAAGGCATGGATTTAACTCTGCGGTCTGTCCCATTCAGTCACTCTGCTGCATAATTACTCTTGGAGAAGCTGTTTTTCCCCATTTTCTGCTTTCCTGGCTGGAGGCATAGGATGTCTTGGTTTTAATTTACTCCTGGACAAGCTCTCAGTGCCTCCTGCTTGTGCAGAGCTGAAGAAAACCTGAGAAAAATCATCCCTGAGAAGGAGCATCTTCCTACAATTCCAGTTTATCCCTGGAGATGCTTAAACCCCAAACAAGGGCTTGGAGAAGTGGCCTCCAGGGATCTTTTCCCATGGAATTGCTCTGGTTTGGTGATCCCAGTGTCCTGCAGAGTTCCTGTGAAAAACGCCAATCACTTGTTTTTAAAATTTTAAAAGTTTAATAGCAAGAAAATGGTTATAAAATAGCAATATAATTAGAGTAATAAAAATTTGGACAATTTGGATTAGGACAATATGAGACAATAGAAACAAAGAGTTATGGACAGTCCAGGTACCTTTTCTGGGCAATATAAGCCTGAAAAAGGACCCACATTAACAGAGGATTAACCCTTAAGAGCAACAGCCTGTTGCATATTCATACACCTCATCCATGGTGCATAAATTCCATTCAAACACAGGATTCTGTCTGGGCAGTGTCAACTTCTTCCTCTGAATCCTGACAGCATCTTCAGGGCTAAGCAAGGTGGGAAGAAGTTCATTTCTTCTGATAATGGAGCAATAAATTCTCTTTCTCTGAAAGACTTGGGTGTCCTGTGGCTGCTATCTAGTGCAAGTACCTCATTCCTTTCTTTAAAAAAATATTCCACATACATAGTTTCTATTTTAACATTTTGTTATAACCTAAAACTATATTTAACACACTACTAAAAAAATTAATACAGCATAACTTTCTGACATAACACATCTAATATTCCTTTTAATATTTGCCAAAAGCCAATCATAAAATAAACATTTTTCACAGTTCCCATTCCCCCTCCTCCCCAGCTCTGTTGGTCCTCAGCAAACCGACAGAATGGGAAAGGGCATTGGGAAAAGGCATCCCTAGCCCTGCCCAGACCTCCCCCACGGAGAGGGGAGCCTTAAAGCTTTGGAGCCAGGACCAAATATTTACCTTCCCCAGGGTTTGCCTGAGGGAATTCAGGTAGCAGAGCCGGGGGGGGGGGGGGGAATGGTCAGGGGAGCTGTTTGGAGCTGTTTGCTTTCCAAACCGGACCAGCAAGTGCCTACGGAATCACCTGGATGCCAGAGAATGCTCAGCCATAAATCTCATTAACAGTGCAGCAATGCAGATGGGAGGGAAGTGAAATAAAAGGAGACAAATGAGGAGGGGGACGGCTCTGGAATGATAAAGAAAGGAAAGGGGTGAAGCCTGGTTTGTAACCGGAGGTTTTTATGGGCAAGGCTTCAGCTCTGTGAGGAAATCAGCTGGAACAGGTCTGGCAGGATGGCTCTCCAAGAGGGAGCTCTTTTTGCAGAATAGCAGTGATTTGCATCCCAAATAAAAGGCTCAGGAGCAGCTATTTCAGGAGCTCTCCCCGTGCTAGGGCAGGAGAGGGGAGCTGGAGGGAGCAGAACACAAAACAGCACCTGCCTTGGAGAAGGGAAGGGATCCAAAAGGTTGGAGGACACATTTCCATGCCTGCTCCCCTCTGAGGGAGAACGGCCAGGCTTTGTTTGCCATGGAATTGCAGAATAGTTTGGGTTGGAATGGACCTTCAAAACCATCCCATTCCACCCCCTGCCATTCCAGGGACACCTTCCACCATCCCAGGCTGCTCCAAGCTCCGTCCAGCCTGGCCTTGGACACACTTCCAGGAATCCAGGGGCAGCCACAGCTGCTCTGGGCACCCTGTGCCAGGGCCTCAGCACCTTTTCATTTGTTGCTTTTCTTGCCTGTTTTGCCCTGTCTGCAATGCAGGGACAGTGTGCTGTCCCCATGTCCCAAACCCAGCCACTCTGATGCTGGAAATTGCTCTGAGGAAGGGCTGGGAGCTCTGAGAAAGGGAAACACCTCTGTTTGCAGAGTGAGGGTGGGTTCCAAGCTGCCTGTGCCCACTCCAGGCTCTCCCAGCCCCGCGCCAAGGCTTCAAAAATCTTCCTGCTGGGAGATAAGGGTAAGAGCAAGTTGGGGAAAACATCTTTAGGAAGCATCTTTAAAGTGTTTTGTTGATGCATTTCCACTATTTTTCATCAAGCAGGGACAGAGGGCCAGCAGGGATTACAGCCTCACAGGAGGATGCTCCCAGCACTTCCCTTCCTCTGGAGCACTGGCACTGGCTTTAGCAGGAGCCTGGGCCACCCTGCAGCCCTTGCAACCCTGCGAGGTGCCAGCATGCCCAATTTTCCAGGCAGCTCCAGCTTGGGCTGCAGTCTGTGCTGGGCTGGTGAGGTGAGGTGAGAAATCCACCTGGGGTAGGCTGTTTGCCTGAGGAGGAGGTGGGAGAAGGCTTTCAGACAGCAAGGCTGTGCCCCCAGGCACGTTTCCAGGGCTCCAAAATCCACTTCCCAGCCATGCTGATGCCCCAGGATCCATCCCTGCTGCCTGGGAATCCCCAGGCTACATCCCTGCTGCATGTGTTATAGATGGATCATGAGATGATTGGCTCTTGCAATTAAAAGAAAACTATTGTGTGAATATTAGAAAAGCTTTAGTGATGTGTAGTGATGTTATTGTAGTTTAGATGTCCTCTGTTCTCCCCATAGTTCCCTTTCCCCCCTGTATTGTTGCCATCAGACAGCCTGGGCTGTCTAGGACAGGTACAAAGAAGGCTGCACATGTGCCCCTTGCATGGGGCAGTTGGGAATGGAAAAGCTTTGTGCTTGGGGGTGAGGCATGGCAACACCTGACCTCCAATCCAGGTACAAGAAAGCAGTCTCCACTGATAAATGGCAAAGAAGAGCTGACTGACAGACTTTGGGAGGGCCAGGGCTGGCTGATGCAACCCCAGGGGTATAAAAGGCTGAGCACCCATCTTGAAGATGAACCGGGCCACATGGTATGCATGAGGGCAGTTCCCAGCGCTGCAAATTTTCCCTTATTGTGAAAAATGCCAATCCCTCGTTTTTAAAATTTTAAAAGTTTAATAGTAATAAAATGGTAATTAAATAGCAATATAATTAGAGTAATAAAAATTTGGACAATTTGGATTAGGACAATATGAGACAATAAGAACAAAGAGTAAGGGATGTCGGGTACCTTTTTCTGGGCAAAATAAGCCCGAGAAAGGACCCACATTAACAGAGGATTAACCCTTAAGAGCAACAGCCTGTTGCATATTCATACACCTCATCCATGATGCATAAATTCCATTCAAACACAGGATTCTGTCTGGGCAGTGTCAACTTCTTCCTCTGAATCCTGACAGCGTCTTCAGGGCTAAGCAAGGTGGGAAGAAGTTCATTTCTTCTGATAATGGAGCAATAAATTCTCTTTCTCTGAAAGATTCAGGTGTCCTGTGGCTGCTATCTGGCTGTGAGTCCTTTCTTTAAAAAAGGTATCCTACATAGCATAGTTTCTATTTTAACCTTATGTTATAATCTAAAACTACATTTAACACGCTACTTAAGAGAATTCATACAGCATCACTTTCTAACATAACACATATAATATTCATTTGAATAGTTGTGAAAAGCCAATCATAAAATACACATTTTTCACCCTTATGTAGTCCTTTGTTGTATTTTTGTCAAGGTTTAATAAACCTTTTTAAATTTTCAAAGTGAGCAGTTGTCCATCACACACGTGTGTGTCAGGAAACAGAACTGCAGCTCCACTGCTCCTGGATTTTACCTAAATGGCGAAAAGGGACAGTGCAAATCTGCTGCAGAGCTCCTGCTGGGTGGGAAACGTGTCTGTGCATGCCAGGAGAGGGCTTGGACAATGAGTGCCTTGAGCAAGACGAGGTGGTGCCCAGATCCAGGCTGCCATCTGCTCCCCGCAGGACAGGCTGGCGTTCCCAGGCACCGGTGCCACATCCAGCCCTTGGCTTCTGGTTATCAGCTGGTGACAAGGGCTGCTGGCAGGAGCAGGGCCAGGATTTAAAAGCTGTGATCCAAACCCTGCTCTGCTGCTTGTTCTGGGTCACCTGCAGGGCCAGGCAGAGCTTATTTTCCGAGTCTGGCTGGGGAGTGGCTGAAACCTGATGGATTTATAGCCAGGAGAGCCAGAGAGCGTGGCAGTCACTGCTTCAGCTCCCAGGGAATTCAGAGGGGAGGAGGGGGTCAGCAGAGATGGGGACAGCTCTGCCTTGCTCTTTTTCTTTCCTGGTATAGTGACATTTTGCTGAAACATCAGAGTCACCGGGATATTTTCTGAAAAATCCCTTCATCAGGATTTCGTCTCCTGGGAAGCTGAGAAGCCTCAGAGAAAAATGAAAACAATAATTATCTGATTTGCTTCTCCTGTGTTTTGCTGCTTTGGAATGTGGTTTGGACATTGTTTACCAACTGGTCATTGTTTCATTGGTTTCATGTGAATTGTTTTAACTTAATGACCAATCACTGTCAGCTGTGTGGAGGCTCTGGAGAGTCATGGGAGATTTTCATTATCATTCTTGCAGCCTTCTGCCTGTATCCTCTCTGTATTCTTTAGTACAGTTTTAGTATAGCATTCTTTAATATAATATGGATCATAAAATAATAAATTAGCCTTCTAAGAACATGGAGTCAGATTCATTCCTTCCTGCCACGGGGGACCCCAGAAAATGCCACACATGAACTTTTTTTTCTTATTAGCGAGTGCTAGAAAATGTTTCAGAAACCCTTCCTTGCCAGTTTGCTGCTCTTTTCTGAACCTTGCGCCTTCAGACCTCCCAAAATAAACTGCTGTGGCCACAGGCAGCCTTTGCTTTGGTAGCCCAAGCTGCTGTGGATGAAAACACGCTGGACCATCAGTCAGGCTGCTCCTGGCTACCAAAAAGCCCTTGGGACTGGCAGCATCCAATGTTGATGGTTTCTGTGACAGGACACAGGGAATGGCTTCCCACTGCCAGACAGCAGGGTTAGACGGGATATTGGGAAGGAATTCCTCCCTGGGAGGGTGCCCAGAGAAGCTGTGGCGTCCCTGGATCCCTGGAAGTGTCCAAGGGGAGGACGGATGGGGCTTGGAGCAACCAGGGATAGTGGAAGGTATCCCTGCCCATGGCAGGGGGGTAGAACTGGATGGTTTGAAGGTCCCTCCCAACCAAAATCCTTTGATGATGATAATGATGATGGGTCTCTGATTTTTTCCAGCCTTGTTGGCCGGGAAGTTGCCTGTGCTGAAAGCCTGGGTAAGAGCAAGTTGGGGAAAACATCTTTAGGAAGCATCTTTAAAGTGTTTTGTTGATGCATTTCCGCTATTTTTCCAAGCCTGAGGGGGCTGATATGCAACTGAAAACAGTTTCTGTTGTTTTCCAGCTCCTCGGGGGCTGCTCAGGCAGGCATCTTCAGGAAAGCTGCTCTGAATTGACTTCCAAATGAGAGTAATTAAAGCAAACGAGGCCTTTGCAGGGAAAAGCTCCTAGCTGGATGGCTCCAGGTAATTGTCCCGGGGCAGCTCTCAGTCTGTGCTGGGGCTGGGATGCTTTAAGATGGTTTATGTGAAAAGTGCATATAATATGGCTCTGTGTAGATATTTACTGTATGTATTATGTTCTATTGGTTAGTAGTGCTGTATTAACATTTTAATAGTATGGTAAATGTAGTTTTGTAGTTAAAATGTAAATTTGGTAGTTAAAATAGAAACTATGTATGTGGGACATTTTTTAAAAGAGAGGAATGAGGTACAGTCAGATAGCAGCCACAGGACACCCTGAATCTTTCAGAGAAAGAGAATTTATTGCTCCATTATCAGAAGAAATGAACTTCTTCCCACCTTGCTCAGCCCTGAAGATGCTGTCAGGATTCAGAGGAAGAAGTTGACACTGCCCAGACAGAATCCTGTGTTTGAATGGAATTTATGCACCATGGATGAGGTGTATGAATATGCAACAGGCTGTTGCTCTTAAGGGTTAATCCTCTGTTAACGTGGGTCCTTTTTCGGGCTTATTTTGCCCAGAAAAGGTACCCGGACCATCCATAACTCTTTGTTTTTATTGTCTCGTATTGTCCTAAATCCAAATTGTCCAAATTTTTATTACTCTAATTATATTGCTATTTAATAACCATTTTCTTGCTATTAAACTTTTAAAATTTTAAAACCAAGTGATTGGCATTTTTCACAGTTGAACACTGCACAGGCTTCTCCCTCCTTCCCATTATTTCCCATTTCCACGAGGCCACAGCACCTGGGATGTCCCCATCATCCCGACCTGCTTTAAGGGACATCTACCTGAGTCACTCAAGGTTTTAAGGAGATTTAGTGTCCCCCACACCCCTGGGGCAAAGGGAGGTAGGGAGCAAGGTGGGATTTGGAGTCCTGGAAACTCTGGAGTGCTGATTCCTTTCCCCACCAAAAACCAGAGGCCGATCTTGCAACCTTAGCGCAAAGCAAGGAGCAGAAAGCACCAAATGTGGCAAGAGCTGCCAATTTCACAACAATTGTCAAGAAGCAGTGAACTGAAATATCCCCTTGAACTGAAATATCCCCTAAGGCTGGGGGAAATGTCAAGCCTGAGCAGTTGTAACTGGTTTTTGTTTTGGTTTTTTTTTTTTGTTTGGTTGGTTTTTTTACCTGCATTCACATTGCATCCCTCCTTGGGGATGTCTCTGCTCCTCCAACACTTCCTGACCTTTCTCAAAATGTTCCTCCACCCCCAGCAGGGGAGCAAGGGGTTTTGCCATGCCTCAGTTCTCCTTTTCACCCCTGCCAGTGCTGCTTTCCCTCTCAAATTGTCACTGTCACCCTTTGCAGTGGAGGCTCCTGCTTCTTCTGGTGCTGGCTCCAGAGCCCACCTGGAGCTCTGGGGAGTTTTACCCTCACTGCCCTTGGCCAGCTTGGAGGAGGGACAGTTTAGATCGAATATCAGGAGAAATTTCCCTCTGGAAAGCCTGGCCAGGGCAGTGGTGGAATGCTGGAAGGGCTCAGTGTGTGGATGTGGCACTTGGGGACATGGTTCTGGTGGAGCTGGCAGTGTTTAGGTTCATGGTTGGGATTTATGATCTTTTTCAACCTTTCCTCCTCCTTCTTCAGGGCCCTGTTTTTTACCCAGATTCTGAAGGCCTCTCCTAAATATTGCTATTTTCTTGGTTTTCTTGGATTTGTGGTGTTGTGCTTTCACTGCTCCTTTTTTTTTTTTTTTCTTTTTTTTTGGATGGAGGGGGTGGGGAGTGAAATGTGATAAAAGGAAGTAGAAGGAAAGGTTTCTCTTTCTGTTCTTTTCTTTTTAATTTTTTTTTTCTTAAAGCCAGAAATGAGCTAATGGAAAATAGGAAAAGAGCATGAAAATGCCCCAATTCTTTCAAAATAGCTCCTGGGTAACTTCCACCCTCAATCACAGATTTTTGTGTGCCAGTAAAAAAAAAATACAAACTGCATTTCTCCTGTGGAACTGGGGGGGATTTTCCTTTGTCCACATGCCTTGGGCACTGAGGTGGGGAGGCTTTCCCTGGATGTTTGGTGGCTTTGAAAGCCCCGTTGTTCCCTCACAGGGATCCTTTATGCTGATCCTGCACATTCTGTGGGCATCTGTCAGCAGGGGAGGGGGGAAATGGCTGGAATGGGTAACAAAGGAGATGAAAACAATCCCTGCTGGCCCCTGCATAATAACCAGCTGATATTAAGCCTAAGCCCAGCTGAAAACAGTTAATAATAAATGGGCATTAATTAGAGCTTAATTACAGGGGAAGGTGCAGGCCTGGCTCTCGATGCAATTACAGGCCTGGAATTCCTAACGGGGAGAATCTGCCAGGCTGGGAATGAAGGATCAAGGGCTGGGTCAGGGTTTAGGTGATGCCCTGGACAGGGAAGAGGCCAGAGGAGGATTAAGAGAGAGCTCAGCTCCTTTGGGTTGGCCACACACCCCCAGGCCCAGAGCTGGGCTGGGCCCAGAAGGTTTGGGATGAGTCCTGGTGGGAATGGGATGAGAAATTCACTGGAGACCCCTCATGGTGACAATAGGAGGGAAGGGGCAAATCTGGGGCTGGTCCAAGGCTGGATCTGACCCTGATGTGCTGTGTGCATGAGGAGGGGGAGGCAGAGCTGCCCTCAGCTTGGCCAGGGAGGAGCTGGAAGTGAGGATGTGATCCAAGGAGGAGCTGGAAGTGAGGACGTGATCCAAGGAGGAGCTGCAGCTGGAACACAGCTCCTCACCAGCTCTGCCACACTGGGGGGCTCAGGCCACCAAGGGTCATTGTTGTCACTGCTGGTAATGAAGGGGTGGCACTATTTTCAGGCTCAGAAGGATTCATTGCTCAGGCAGACATCAGTCTCAGCAGCTGTAAGATTTTAGAGGCACAAACAGTTGGCCATAGCTCAAAAGTAGTCACAAATTCTTTGTTCCAGGGCAATATAGAACTTTCTAACCCAATAGACAGCTGCCACAAAGTTTGTTTTGCTTTTCTAACCTATCACCTTTACTTCTACTGCACTGTGGGTACTTTTATCCAATGGGATTTTGTCACATGTGCACACAAATGCTTCTATTTTAAGCTCTAAACTCTCAGTTTACTCTACACAATGACACCCCTACTTTACAAACCCTTCACCATCTTATCAATAGTTTCCTACATCATAAACCCTTCACCATCTTATCAATGCAGTTTTCTACATTAAAAACCCTCACCATCTTACCAATAAAGTTTCTCAATTAAGGCATATTCTTTCTTACAACTATAGAAATGTAAGTTTATGTTTTTTCTGCTTTAATGTCTGTTTACTTTATTTTTATATCAATCCAAGTTTCTTCCAAGGCTGCAGGTCAAACCCTTCAGTGTCTGTGGAAGTTTCTATCTTTCCAATTCCCACCAAGGGTCGCTGAGCTGCTGGAAGGGCTGCTCTGAACCAGCAGCCTCACACTCTCGAGGACAGAAATCTCAGTTTTGAACCTCACCAGTGTTGAAAGCAGTTTTGGAATGTGCCATCTTCCAAACACCTTTTTTTTAAAACCTTTTTTGTGTCTCCTCCCATCTTCCATTATGACAGTAATATTAAAAAAAATAGACTAAAATTGAAATGAAATGGTATTTTGAGGGCTTTTTATTTCTATGTTTGGGGTTTTTTTAAATGTGTTTCAAGAAGCTTTGGAATGCACCATCTTCCAAACACCAAATACTGTGTTTGGAAGCTACTGTGTTTTGGAAGCTACTGTGAGGACAAATACAGTGTTTTGAAGGATCTGTTCAAGCAGATCCTCAGACGTGTCCCACAAATGAGAGGCAGCATCAACAACACCCAGAAAAGGCTCTTGTGCTTCAGGAAAACTCCACATTTGCTGTTTCTCCTCCTGGCCCAGATGTGCAGTGCAAGCCTAAGGGGAATGTTCTCCCTCAGGAACAGGGATATTTTCAGGATGTTTTGGCTGAATGCAATGAGGGGAACGCCTTTTGGCACTCGGGCTCAGCATTTACAAGCACCCACAGAAGAAATCGAGGAGGGTGCTCCAGTTTGGGCTTGCCCCCTGTGAAATCACCCCTGAGGTGAGGCTGATCCCTCCCTGTGGGGCTGGGATCCCTCCTGGAGCAGGGATGGCCCAGGGGAGGTGTTGGGGCTTGCTGGGAGCAGCCCCAGCCCAGAGGAAGGAGCCAGGGCAAAGGAGCTGGCAAAGCTCCATCTCCTGGGCACAGCCCGGCCAGGAGCAGCCAGTCCCTGGCTTGGAGCAGGAATTCAGGCGTGTCCCTGCAGGCAGAGCACCAGGGATGCTCCCCACAGTCCCACACTGGTGGGCAGGGCTGGGTTTGCTGCCTCCAAGGAGCAGCAGGAGGGAGCCTCAATCCCCAAATGCCGATCCAGCCAGGGAGAATGAGCTGAGTGCAGAAATATTTACAGATTCCAAAGGAATTTGTATTTGCAGAGGCTTGAGCAGAGAGCAGCAGGATGGTTTGGGCTGGGAGGGATTTCAGAGATCACCTCATTCCAGCTTCCCTCGTTTCCTGGTGCCAGGCCCGGGCATGCTGAGAGCAAGAGCAATTTTGTGCGATGCTGGGCTGAGGCTTAATAGCTCTGGAAAGAAATCAAAACCCTTTAGTCCTCAGAGGTGCAGTGGATCTCCCACAGTTCCAGCATTGACACCTGATGTCTCAAAGAACGTGGCTCTGTTTTGAATTTCTGCCACTTAAATCGTGGAATATCCTGAATTTGGAAGGGACCCACAAGGATCATTGAGTCATGGAGTATCAATCTTAAAGATTTCAGCAGGATGACGGGGTCCTGGTGTGTAGGAAACTGCTTTCAACCCATTCAGCTGTGTCCAAGATGATTTCTTTTCCCTTCCTGACCTGCAGAGATTATTCTGGAAAAACAATTCTTCAGATGCTATGGCAGGAGGAATAAAAATAGCTGAACAGATGAACTAGCCTCCCTGGCAGTACAAATACTTCCAAGTGCTCACAGAACAGGGAAAATGAAGCCTGTAGCAGGAAACAGAGGGAATCCCTACACAAAAGAAGGAAATTTGGGAAGAATGACTAATCTAGGAAAGGAAACTAGGTGCAGTGGCTGGCTGCTAGCAAGGCAAGTATCTCTCAAAGCATCAATGTGCCTGTCCAGCAGGGCAAAACAACCTGGAATAGCTGACATTCTTGTAGGAACAGGGCTCCTGGGATCTCCAGGGGGCTGGGGCACAGAGGCTCTGAGGGGTCAGGGGAAGAATGGAGTGGGATGAAAGCAGAGATTGCCTTTACATGCCAGCCTGGGAAGAGCTTGCAGCTGGCAGACATCAAGGTGATTTATGAGGGAAGCCCAATTAAGGTTGCCAGTGCTGGGAGCTGTTTTTCCCAGGAAAACAGCAGGAATGATGACAGGAGCAGAGCTTGCTGGCTCCTGCAGCCTCCTGTGGGCACCTGCCCTGCGCCCTGAGCCTCTCCTTGCAGGAGGCACCAGAGTGCCCACAACAAGCAGAGACACCTCTGATCCATTTCTCCCATCCCATCCATCCCCTCTGTGGTGTCAGCAGAGCTGCCCTCCCTTCCCAGGGCTCTCCACCCTTGGAATTCCAGGGGAGGGAAGCTGTGGGGCTCCAGCTTTGGCTTTAACCAGGGTTATCCAGGGGAATGGTTTGACACTGTGATGAACAAGGGCTCATACTTCAGAGGTGACTTGGTAGGCTCTGTGGAAGTGGGAGAAGAGATAAGAAAATGAGGAGAAGCTGGAAAACAGGCCCTCACTATCCCTTCCACCTGGAGCAAAGGATTGGGCAGCACTGATGAGAAACCACTCAGCTTCATCTGCAGCTTTCTCCTGCCAACACATGAGCTCACCAGGGGGAATAAATTCCTGCAGAGCCCCCTCCACAGCCCATTCCTGACCTTTTGGAGAGCAGCATCCCACTGGCTTTGGGGTGCCACATGAGCAAAGGCACTGGAGGATCTCTGCTGCACAGCTGGTGTCCCACCTTGGTCACTGCCAGCCCTTCCCTGTGTGCCAGGCTGGTCAGAAGCCACTGAACCCCACCCTGCTGCCTTCATGGGGGAATTGGCTGCTCCAGCAGAGCTCAGAGTCACCAGGCTCAGCCCCTGCCACCCTTCTGTACATGGATTCAGGATTCCAAGACCTTGACCCTGCCTGGAGCAGCCCTGGGGTCTGGAGGGAGGAGTGGCTGTGGTGTCTGGGGTTTGGGTCAGGCCAGAGCAGGCTCCTGGCCCCAGGTCAGTGATGGATGGATGTGCCAGGCCCAGACAGGGCTTATCTCAGCTATTTGGGTTATTCTAGGCATCTGCCTTATCTTGGTGTCCAGCCCCCTGTGTGATCCTGGATTGTGGAGAACAGGTTTCATCCCCAGGGCCTTCAGACTTAACTTTCAGCTGATCCTTTCCTCCTCTCCATCAGGGAGCTAAGGGGAGAAGTCAGATGTCTCTATCCATGGCAGGGGCATTGGAATGAGATGATTTCTAAGGTCCAGACCAACCCAAACCATCCTGGGATTCCATGAATTCATGAGCTGGCTTTGAACAGGGAGGTGCAGTGATCCTTGCAGGCTGGAAAAGTCACATGAGGCACAGTGGGAGCCCATGCAGGCAGGGAGATGGGCTTGTCATGCTGACCCCTCTCTCTTCTATTTTATGCATCCTAAAAACCCCTTTCCCCTGATCTTTTAGGCTGGGGGTGGTGCCTGGGCTTTTGCCACTGCTCCCCTTCAGCCGTTTTGAATTACAAGTCCTTCAGAGGGAGGTGATCTCTCTTCTCTGCCCCTGATATCTTTCCCAAAAGGCCAGAGTGTCTCCTGGATGATCACAGGAGCACGAACAGGAGCTGGTGGTTGGAACATTTGGGGTCTGGGTCCATTTGGGTTTCTGTCTGGGCTGTCTGGGTCCACTTGGGTTCCACCTCTGGCTGGATTCTTGGATATCTCACGGGGAGTGATTCATGCCTGGGCCTCTCTTTGTGGCAGGGGTTTGTGTAACAGCTCTCTGTGATGCATAATAAGAGCTGAGAGAGTGAGTGAGTGATGAATTCTTCCCTCACTCAGGATATTTTTAGCTTTTTCTCTTTCTCCTCCAGCGAGTCACCTATTTTCACACAGCTTGTGGGCGCCCCGTGTCAGCGAGGCTCCAGCTCCTCTGCCAGGGCTGGGGACACTGCCCAGAGGCTCCAGAGTTCCTCAGCAATGAGGATGGTGCACTTTAAGGTCCCCTTGTGTGTGGAATCAAACTGAAAGCCACGAGACCACGCAGTTCCCTCTTCATTTTCGGTGGCCCCAAGGGTCACATTTCCCATCTGCTGCTCCACAGACTCACGTTTCCCTTCTCGCTCTGCACGGGAGCTGGCTCTCAGTATCCTGCTCTGGAAGCTGGGATTCTGTTGGATCATCCCTCCCCAGGTGCACCAGAGCAGGTGGGATGAGATCCAGAGCATTTCTTTGGGTTTTTCACACATAATGCGCACCTGCATGGATTTTCATCAGGAGCTAATGACTACTCCTGTGTCCCAAAAATGTGCCTGGAGACATTTTCTCCTGGAGGGCTCAGGAAAGGGGAGCAGGTTACCAGCTAAGTTGCCAAGATGTCCATTTGTCCATCCATCCATAGATCCATTCATGGATCCATCCATCATCTATCCATCATCCATCCATCCATCTATCCATCATCCATCCATCCATCATCCATCCATCATCCATCCATCCATCCATGGATCCCTCCCTCCATGGATCCATCCATCCATGGATCCATCCACCCACCCATCCATCATCCATCCATCCATCCATCCATCATCCATCCATCCATCCATCCATCCATCCATCCATCCATCCATCCATCATCCATCCATCCATCATCCATCCATCCATCCATCCATCCATCCATCCATCCATCCATCATCCATCCATCCATCCATCCATCCATCCATCCATCCATCCATCCATCATCCATCCATCCATCATCCATCCATCCATCATCCATCCATCCATCCATCCATCCATCCATCCATCCATCCATCATCCATCCATCCACTCATCCATCCATCATCCATCCATCCATCCATCCATCCATCCATCCATCTGTCCATCCATCATACATCCATCCATCCGTCCATCCATCCATCCATCCATCCATCATCCATCCATCCATCCATCCATCCATCCATCCATCCATCCATCATCCATCCATCCATCCATCCATCCATCCATCCATCCATCCATCCATCCATCCATCATCCATCCATCCATCCCATATGGAAAGCTGGATTCACAGGGATGGACACTTGCACAACAGAGCTTCCAGCCTTAGGGGGATCTCCTGTCCAGGCAGAAAAAACAATTACATGTTTTAAATGCTTCAAGTGTAACATTCTTCAAGGAGAGTTCTGTGTCTCCTTCCATCTTCCATTATGGGAGTAATATAAAAAAAAATAGACTAAAATTGACGTAAAATGATATTCTGAGTAAAATGGGCTTTTTATTTCTATGCTAAACTCACTGCTCCTGTTTTTTCCCCCCACATTTTGCTCTTTTTTTGTTGTTGTTGTTGTTTTGTTGGGTTTTTTACACTGAGACAGCCTTTCCCTGGCCATCCCCCTCTCCAGGCTGCTCCAGGTTATCCCTCCCCTCCCCTTCCCTCTGCCCGGGGGGGGGGGGGGGGGAGTTTCTCTGTGCCATCCTCCTGCAGCTCTGTGCCCTCCTCCTCCTCCTCCCACAGCCTGATTTATGGGGTTTATCTTTGCCTTTCACACCTCTGCTCCCTGCATAGCTGGAATTCCTCAGCGGGGGCTGTGGGCCACCGGGAGGGTCCTCCTGCTTCCCTGGGCCACTCCAGATGCCACCAAGGGGTCCCTCAGCACGTCCGTCCTCTGCCCAGGGGGCTGGGGAATGAGGGGGGGTCTCCAGGGGGAGAAGGCAACACCAGGGTCACCCCCTGCCCTGGGGACGTGCTGCTCCCCCCAGCCCATCCCAAAATCTCGTCTGTCTCCTTCCCTGGAGCTGAGCAGATGTGCTGGATCTCCCCTGGGATGGGGGTGATGGGGTCAGGGAGAGGCCAGTGACACCAGGACAGGAATCCTGCTTTTCCCAGTCCCACCATTCCTTCCCTTTCCCTTCCCAGCTCCTGCGCAGGATCTCTCAGCTTTACACCTGGTAGAGCCATGGCTAACACACAATGAGGGCTGGAGAATATCCCACATTCCTGAGGCTGCTCCTGCACAGGATCTCTCAGCTTTACACCTGGTAGAGCCAAGGCTATCAGACAATGAGGGCTGGAGAATATCCCACATTCCTGAGGCTGCTCCTGCTTGTCTGTGTTGGCAGCTTTTCCCTCTCCCTCCATATCCAAGGGGTCAGGATGAAGGAGCCCTGCCCTGCCACGTTCCCCACAGCCGCAGCTCACTCCCACAGCACAAAAATGACCATTCTGGAGATGAGCCAGGTCCAGCTCCCTTAGGAGATGCTCCTCTTCCCTGGGGATTCCTGCATCCCATGCAGCAGCCAGGATTGTCCCTCCCTGGTGTCTCCCTGCCTGGCTCTGAGCCTGGGGATGGATCAGCAGGGACCAGGCTGAGGCTGGGACACAGACTGGGACACAGATTCATTAATTATCACCCTCCATCCCTCCTTTTCCCCTCCTCTCCAACAGCTGAGCAAGAGTGGGGGAGCTCATCCCTCTGTGCTCTGTGGGAATTGCTCTTCCATGGGAGTTAAAATCTCCCAGACCAGAGGTGAAATAGTCACTTGAATTTCATTTATCCCATCTGCAGGCAGGGGAGGAGCAGCCACAACTCCCCAGCACCCCCACAGCAACCAGGGACACAAAATGAGAGCGCAGGGACCTGAAGCTTTTTCCATCTGGGAAATGCACCCTGGCTTTGCCAGCCTTTCACCCCAGACATAGCTTTAGGGCCAGGGATCCCCTTTTAGGGACATCTCTGATGCCAAGAATGGGAGCAGGCAGTGTCTGGGTCAGCTGGGATGGCTCCTACAGGGGTTTCCCACACTTGCTGGTGTTCCAGGTCTCTTTTTTTTCCTTGGAGAAGGAGCAGAGCACCTGATTTCTCACTCTGCACTCGGGGAATGTCACGGCTCAGAACCTCACACTCAGGACAGCCATTGGAGTTACCTATTCCAGCCACAGTGCTGGGGTGCAGCTCTCAAAGTGGGGCAGGGACGAGCTCAAACCTCTGGGAGAAGAACAGGGCTTGATCTCCAGCTCTGGTGGGGCCTCGTGGGTGGAAAACCTCGTCCTGCTGGGGATGGGTCCCTGCAGGCACCCTCTGCTTCCTCTCACCGCCCCGCTTCACTTGGGAGCGCAGCTTTTGGTGCAACTTCTGCTGTTGGAAGGGACAAAAACCACTTCCAGCAAGCTGTTGCAAAATCCTGAAACAGGAGTAAAACTCGGGAATTCATTTTTTAGTTTGGGTTTGTTGTTTTGGTTTTGTTTATTTTTAATGCTAAGCACCGGCTTCTTTCCAATCTGCTGCATCGCCCAGGAGGCTGCAAGTTCCCCTTCTGACATCTGAGAGGGAACTTTTCATCCTCCTCAGCATGAAAAGCTCCCCCCCAGGATGTGGAACTTGTGCTAAGCCACAAAGCTTGGGGTGAAATTCCCAGGAGCTGGCTTTTCAGGGAAGGCAAGAGGCACAGTCCTCATGGTTGTCCCTGCATCAATCCCCTGGGCAGGCAAGGATTTCTCTGGAGTTGTTTGGGACAGGAATGTGACATGAAACACTTGGGGTGCTGGAGCTGAACTGGGAGGGTTTGGATTTCACCTGGAACAGGAGCTGCCCCAGCTGGAGGTCACCAACTGCAAATGGGATCTTGGATCCCAAGTTGTGTCATCCCACTGTAGTTTTATTGATATTAGTTGGAGTAAGTTTAGGGTTACCCTTTATATTTGAAGCAATGGTGGGAGGTTTGGAGAGCCTGTGTGAGTGGTTTGTGCTGATGGACACCATCAGAATCACCAAATCCCAGAATAATTTGGGTTGCAAACCTTAAATCTCATCCCATTGCACTTCTTCCAGGGCAGGGACACCTTCCACTGTCCCAGGGTGCTCCAAGCCCTGGAAGAAGTGGAATGGGATGAGATTTAAGGTCCTTGCAACACAAATTATTCTGGGATTTGGTGATTCTGATGGTCTCCTCCTCTCTCACCCTGGGAATGGTTGCCATGGGGCTTCCCTGTGTTTTGGCTGATGTGATGCTTGATGTATCCACGGATTTGCTCAGCTCTGCCCATAGGAATTCCAGCTTGTATTTCTTCCTCCTCCTCCTCCTCCTCCCACTAAGATCGTGTCTGATGAGCAGCCTGGCTGTGAAAACGTGACTGGGATTGATTTTGTTGCTGTTGATTGGAGATTCTGCCACTGTTTTGTCCCAGGAGTCGATTTCCTTGCAGTTCTTCCCCAGTGAGGATTTGCTGCTTTCCCTTTCCTCAGACATTGGGCCTTGGCCTGAGCAGGCTGGGCTTAAAACTGAATTAAAACTGGGCTTAAACCTGAATTTTTCACGTTGTTCTTTGCTCACAGAGCTCGCTGTGAGAGCTCAGCCAGGGCTGGGGGTTCATCCTCTCTTCTTGCTTCCCATTTCTGCTCCTGCAAGGGAAGGGATTCTCCCATCCCATTTCTTGCGATGTCCCTCTGGAGCTGCTGGAAGTGATGCTCCACACCTTGCTAATCCCCAGGGAGGTGAGAGCAGCCTGGAGCAAGACCCTTTGTCAGGTCAGCCTGAAAATCACCTTGAAAACTGCCCCGGGAAGCCTGGAGCAAACCTGGGAATTGTAACTGCTGGGAAAGGTGGGGAAGGAGGGGCCAAACCTGCAGGGAATGGGATTTAGGGACTTGCTGTCTGCATTACACCCCGTGCATGTCCAGAGCTTGTTTGTGAGCAATTAAGGCAGAGTCTTAATTGCTGGAGAGCACGATTAAGTAATTAAGAGTAATTAAAGGCACGTTATCCGTGGATGTGGTGTTGGAGTGAGGAATTCAGGGTCAGGCTTAACCCCTCCCTGCTCTGAAAAGGCCCAGATCATCCCCTTTGGAGATGGAGAGAGGGGGAAAAATTAAAATATCTGAGCCTTGCAGGGCTCCCTGCGTTATTTTCCCAACCAGACCTGAAGCTGCCAAGGCTCCTCTCACCCAAAATGGAACCTTTTAAAGGATTTTCCTTTTTCAGAGTTGTGCCGCACAGTGCAAAGCTCCCAGGCCTTCTCCTGCTGTTCCAGGCAATAAATCTGTTTATTGAAGCTGTTCTTTCACAAGTTCTGTATTTGCCCTTGCTAGGGCTTTTCTATGGGGGAAAAAAAAAAAAACCCAAATAAATTTGTCAGGGCTTCTGGTTTCTGCCAGCACCAGGAGGGGTTTGGAGAGTGAGTAATTACACTGGACCTGGAAGCTGGATTTATCTCTGCTGTTTTCCCAAGGACCAGTCTGTAGGGAAAAGCCAGTCTAGGATCTGCAAGGATGCAGAAGAATACAGGTTATGGGGGAATTTGGGGAGAAAAGTAATTTTTGTTTGTTTTTTTTTCCCCCCTGATTTAGCAACTGGATCCACAGTGGGTTGATTAAAGCAAAAGGGAGGACTCAGGAGGGTCCCCACATGAATTAATCCCCCTGGGATAAGCAGGAATGACTTTTCTGGGTAGGGCAAAGCCTCAGGAGCAGGGCTGAGGGGAATGAGAGACAAACTCCTTTTGCCTGCTGCTCTCCCTCTCCTGATTATCCACACATAAATTACCCACATTCTTTGCAAGCCAGGTCTTGACTGAGGGAGCTCAGATCCTCAGAAATTCACCAGTTTTCCTGCACATTTCCTCACACCAGAAGCTCCAAGGGGGCAGCAGCTTGGGAGCAGCGGGGAAATGGGATGAGGTTTCTCCTGCTGCCATTTCTGAGAGTTTCCTGGGATTCCTGGGCTACCAACACTGGAAATTTGTGGATACCCAGCGAGAAAACAGCCCCAGCATGGAGAATTCCCCTTTGTGACCTGCCCAAATTTCATTACACACCTCCAATAATGCAAAATTCCTTCCAGAATTCCCAGGGGAGAGCCATCTCAGAGCAAGCACGGTCCATCCCAGCAGTGTTGTCTCAGCACTGCCCAAGGTCACTGCAGCTCCCTTCTTGTCCCCCCCCCTCACCGTGGCACTTTGCCACCAGCATTTCCATGAAATGGCTCCATTTTTTGATGAATCCTTGGGTTTTTGTGAGTTGGTTTTTTTGGTTTTGGTTGTTGGTTTTTTTTTTTTTTTTTTTTTTTGTGTGGATGGCCAGGGAAGAGCAGCACTGGCTGCTTTCCAAGCAGCTCCACTGCAGATGCCAAGGTTTGCACAGGGGCCTCTCTCCCCCCCTGGTTAATGGATCACCAGGACATGACCTGGCTGAGGCTGCTGGGAACAGGGGCTGGATAAACACCCAACATTCCCACCCCATGGGCAACACTCCCAATTCAGGGCTTGCTGGAAATTTGGGGTGCCCAGGCAAACAGATCCCTCAAAACACCTCATTCTAGCCCCAAAAAAGCATCCCTGCCACCTCCAGCTGAGAGTCCGGGGGATATCCTGAGTTTCTTATCCCAGAGCAGAAATAATTTGGGAGCCAATAATAATTTGGGAGCCAATAATTTAACGGGGACATGGACAGGTAACAGAGATCTGTGATTGCCTCCACAAACACATCCATGGTGTGGGGAAAGGCATGACCCAGCACAGGATGGGAAAAGCTGTGGGCTGGAGGTGCCAAGCATCAGGAGAGAAATACAGAACTGTGGAACTGGAGAAGCTCTTTTAAGATCATGGGGTCCAAGTACCCTGCCCAAAACTGCCAAGGTCGTCACTAAACCGTGTCCCCAAGTGTCACATCCATGCCTTAAAGCTCCTCTGCAAGAGGGGCAGAAGGAGCTGAGGGAATATTTGCAATATTTCCTTCCCTGTGTGCAATATATATATATATATATATATATATACCAGAATGTGGATGGGAAATAAGCACCCATATATAAATATACATAAATACATGTAAAACCCCCCACATATCCAGAGCTTCCTTGCCAGGAATTACAAATAAGGAACTTGAATACCTCAGCAGACACAGCCCTGCCTTCTCCCACGTCACTCTCTCCATTATCCAGCTAAAAATAAAGGAGCCTCGAGCACCCAAGTCTCCCATGGATGACAAACATCAAGCCTTGGTGTCAGGACTTTCCTTTTTTTGCCCCCCAGTCCTCCTGATGGGTTTATGGCCCCCTCATGCTCCACATTGTCACACCAGGACCTCCTCACCAGCAGTAACGCTTGGATTCCCCCCACTGCTCCCCAGCAGCCCCTTGTGACACAGAAAATGCTGAAAATGCTGAAAATGCCAATGCTCAGGTGGAATAAACAGTTTTAGCCCTCCCCTCCTTGCCTTGCCCTCACAGGGGATGGAGGACTGGGCTCCACAGGGGGTGTTTGCCCTGCAGGAGGTTCTGCAGATGATGAGGGACAAATTCTCAGCTCTTTGGGCTCTTTGCACCCCAGCCCCGTGATGGGCAGCACCTCCAGAGAGGCTGGGCTGGGTGGGGAGATGTTGGGTGGGAAAGTGTTTGGTGGGAAGGTGTTTGGTGGGAAGATGTTTGGTGGGAAGATGTTTGGTGAGCAGATATTTGGTGGGAAGATGTTTGTTTGGTGGGAAGGTGTTTGGTTGGGAAGGTGTTGGGTGAGATGTTTGGTGGGAGGGTGTTTGTTTGGTGGGAAGGTGTTTGGTAGGAAAATGTTTGGTGAGATGCTTGGTGGAAAGGTGTTTGGTGGGAAGGTGTTTGGTGGGAAGACATTTGGTGGGAAGATGTTGGAAGGGAAAATGTTTGGAGAGGTGTTTGGTGGGTAAGTGTTTGGTGGGAAAGTGTCTGATGGGAAGATGATGTTTGGTGGGAAGATGTTTGGTGGGAAGATGTTTGGTGGGAAGGTGTTTGAGTGGGAAGATGTTTGTTTGGTGGGAAGGTGTTTTGGTGGGAAGGTGTTGGGTGAGATGTTTGGTGGGAAAGTGTTTGGTGGGAAGGTGTTTGGGTGGGAAGATATTTGGTGAGAAGATGTTTGGTGGGAAGATTTTTGAGTGGGAAGATGTTTGAGTGGGAAGGTGTTTGGTGGGAAGATGTTTGAATGGGAAGATGTTTGTTTGGTGGGAAGGTGTTTGGTGGGAAGGCGTTTGGTGGGAAGATGTTTGAGTGGGAAGATGTTTGAGTGGGAAGATGTTTGTTTGGTGGGAAGGTGTTTGGTGAGAAGATGTTTGAGTGGGAAGATGTTTGTTTGGTGGGAAGGTGTTTGGTGGGAAGATGTTTGAGTGGGAAGATGTTTGTATGGTGGGAAGGTGTTTGGTGGGAAGGTGTTTGGTGGGAAGATGTTTGGTTGGGAAGACGTTGGGTGAGAAGTTGTTTGGTTGGGAAGATGTCTCGGTGGGAGGACGATGTTTAGTGGGAAGGTGTTTGTTTGGTGGGAAGATGTTGGGTGGGAAGGTGTTTGGTGGGAAATGTTTGGGTGGCAGGATGTTTGTTTGGAAGATATTTGGTGAGAAGATGTTTGGTGGGGAGATGTTGGGTGGGAAGGTGTGTGGGTGGGAAGATGTTTGGTGGCAGAGCCTGCAGGGAAAACCCGCAGAGGATGATTTTATCCCATCCATGGCACCCCATGCCCAGTTTGAGCTACCCTGGAGCTGCTGGGAGTCCCAGAAGGAGCACAGCAGGCCCCAGGGCTGGGCTGAAGTCTCCCCAGCTCTCTGGGACCATCGGGGGCTGCCCCTGGGCCATTCCTGGGAGAGAAGGAATGTCCAGGAGCACAGGGAAGGCCGAAGGCCATTTGTTCTGGAGATGTGGATGGGGAACAGCCCAGCACAGGCTCCAAGGAGAACTTGAGGAAGGAATTCCTGGCTGGAAGGGCAATGAGGCCCTGGCACAGGGTGCCCAGAGCAGCTGTGGCTGCCCCTGGATCCCTGGCAGTGCCCAAGGCCAGGCTGGAGGAACCTGGTCTCGTGGAAAGTATCCCTGCCCATGGCACTGGATGAGCTTCAAGGCCTTTCCACCCCAAACCATTCTGGAATTCCGTGGTTCTGTGTGGGTCATGAGTTGTTATTTTGGTGTTTATTTCTCTCCAGCAGCTCTCCCCAAGCACCCAGGTGTTTTCCAAGGATGTTTGGGAAGAGCACAGCCCATCCTGGGAGGATGGACACCTGCAGCACTGCTGTTCCATCTGCACATTCCCACCATGTGATGGTGTTCACAGAGGTCCCAGGATGAGGGGAGAGATGAGGATCTCACTCCATGTTTCAGAAGGCTTGATTTATTATTTTATGATATATATTACATTAAAACTATACTAAAAGAATAGAAGAAAGGATTTCATCAGAAGGCTGGCTAAGAATAGAATAGCAAAGAATGATAACAAAGGCTTGTGACAACAAATAACGAAGCTGGGCTGTGATTGGCCATGAATTAGAAACAACCAACATGGGCCAATCACAGATGCACCTGTTGCATTCCACAGCAGCAGATAATCAATGTTTACATTTTGTTCCTGAGGCCTCTCAGCTTCTCAGGAGGAAAAATCCTAAGGAAAGGATTTTCCATAAAAGATGTCTGTGACACCACCAGGCAGAGAAGGGTGGGGAAGCTGCCAAAGAGCCGGAAGGGAGGGCAGGAGGGGCTTCCCAGGGCTGTTTAAACATTAACCAGCACCACAAGAGCCCTGTGTTCCCAGCTCCCACTGCCACAGCAGGGCCTTCACCTCTGCTGGGTGGGTGCTTTGCAGGGTCCTGAGCTGCTCCCAGCCCTGCAGATCCCCCAAAACACCTCATTCTAGCCCCAAAAACCATCCCTGCACCTCCAGATGAGAGTCTGGGGGATACCCTGAGTTTCTTATCCCAGAGCAGAAATCATTTCCCAGTAGTAATTTGGGACCCGATAATAATTTGGGGCCCAATAATAATTTGGGACCCAATAATTGTTTGGGATCCAATAATCATTTGGGATCCAATAGTAATTTGGGATCCAAAAATCGTTTGGGATCCAATAGTAATTTGGGACCCAATAATAATTTGGGACCCAATAACAGTTTGGGATCCAATAATCATTTGGGACCCAATAATAATTTGGGGCCCAATAATAATTTGGGACCAAATAATAATTTGGGACCCAATAATAACTTGGGATCCAATAATCATTTGGGATCCAATAATCATTTAGGACCATAATCATTGGACTAATAATTTGGGATCCAATAATCATTTGGGATCCAATAGTAATTTGGGATCCAATAGTAATTTGGGATCCAATAATAATTTGGGACCCAATAATAACTTGGGACCCAATAATGTGGCCATGGCACAGCAGGAGCACCTGGGTCTGCAGGAATCTCCCCCCACCCTCATCCCTCAGCCCCTTTCTCCACCAGGGAAGGGACAATCCTGCAGGTTGAGCATCTTTACCAAGGGGATTTGAGAATCACACCCGCCCCAGTTTCTTTCTGAAAGCCCAGGGAGGAGGGAAAATGCTGCAGTTTTCCTTTTATTCTTGTGGAAAAGAAGTTTTGGGGCAAGTAATATGACCAAGGTTAGGCAGGAGTGTAAAAAACCTGAGTTTAGGCCCAGCTTTGTATCCTGCTCCCTTCCTGGCAGCAAAATACTTGAAAGCAATGCCAGGTGGGATCGGGAGCTTTGGGAGTGCCTGTTTCTCCAGTCCCCATCTTTTTGGGAATGCTCTAGCACCACGGGATCACGAGAACCAGAGCAGCTCACCCCAGCTGCAAAAATTGTGATGAACAATAAAAATACTCCCAGAATGGTTTGGGGTGGAAAAGACCTTAAAGCCCATCCCATTCCACCCCCTGCCACGGGCAGAGACACTTCCCACTGTCCCAGGTTGCTCCAAGCCCTGCTCAGCCTGGCCTTGGACACTACTAGGGATCCAGGGCAGCCACAGCTGCTCTGGGCACCCTGTGCCTCACCACCATTTTATTTATGTATTTACTGTTTTATTAATGTTATTGTTTTATTTATTTATTTATTTATTTTATTTATTGGCTGTTTTATCACTATTTATTAATAAAGATATGCATTATAATATTGTTAATATCAATAATTTATTTATTTACTGTTTTATTTATTTTTTATTTTATTTTATTTTATCACTATTTATTAATAAAGATATGCATGATAATATCGTTAATATCAATAAGAATAATTAGAATTCCTATCTATGATACCATTCACAGCAATAAGTAAGGATGACCAACAATAAAGGGGAAGAATCCAATCTGTGGGTTGATGGAAGAGCTCTCTGCCCTCCTCACAAATTCCCATTGTGCTTCCAGTGTTTTGGGAAGCTGTGGGATGCCATCAGTCAGGGAGGGCCATGGGATTCCTCCTGCTCCCCTGGGGGGTGTCCAGGGTCCATAACTCACCTCCAGGAATGTTTTAATGTCACCTGCTGGAGAGCCTGATGGGCTTTGTGAGCTTCCCTGCCTGAAACCTCACACCAGTGTCTGAGGGAAGCAAATACAGGCTAAGCTGAAATAAACGGAATGGTTTATTAGAGCAAATATTCCCAGGCTGAGCTCTCCATATTCAAACATCCTCGTGCTGAAATGTCTCAATTTTGCTCTGCAAGGCCAGCACGAGGGGTTTTTTTTTGCATGGTGTGTGTGTGCAAAGTGCTTAAAGGACCTCACAGCAGTGGCCTTCTGCTGCTCAGACAAAAAGTTCTGGGTAAAAAGTTGGGGGTAATTCCCATTGAAGAAATTCCAGGATGGGGCTGCCTGAAACAAAGCAAACAACACTTGAATCACTGTGGGATTTTTTTTCTTTCTTCTGGCAGGGGTTTCTAGCCTGTTTTAAAGGGGTGCTCTGTCACAGACATCTTTTCATGAAAAATCCTTTCTTTAGGGTTTTTCCTCTTGAGAAGCTGAGAAGCCTCAGGAACAAAATGTAAACAATGGTTATCTGCTGCTGTGGAATGCAACAGGTGGATCTGTGATTGGTCTCATGTGGATGTTTGTAATTAATGGCCAATCACAGCCCAGCTAGCTTAGACATAGAGCCTTTGTTATCATTCTTTCCTATTCCATTCTTAGCCAGCCTTCTGATGAAACCTTTTCTTCTATTCTTTTAGTATAGTTTTAATGTAATATACATCATAAAATAATAAATCAAGCCTTCTGAAACATGGAGTCAGATCTTTGTCTCTTCCCTCGTCCAGGAACCCCTGTGAACACGGTCACAGGTGGTCTTCCTCAGCCACCCCCAAAATTTGGCCAGAAGCACCTGGTGCTGTGCAGTAGCTGCCAGTGCCCTGCTCCAAGCTCCAAGTATCCAGTGCCCTCCGGATTGCATTAACCAGGATGATCCTTTTAAAGATCCTTGCTTGGGGAGCAAATCCCATTTGAAATAAAGCAGAGGGATTTGGCTTAACGAGGCAAAGCCAGGGAGGAGAGGCAGAAGGAGCTGTGGGGCTGGCACAGCACAGGGCAAGAACCTGCAGCAGAGAGGATCCCAGGGTGGAGGAGATGTTGGGAAGGAGGAGGAGGAAGGAGGAGATGCCTGCTTGGAGAAGTGGGATACACCCAGGGTACACTCAGAGAGCACTCAGCAGCCATCCCTGGAGCCCTGCAGAGAGGAGGATCCACCAGGGACACACTGGAGCCTCATCTCTGCTCACTGCTGTCCTGACCCCATCTCCCGCCGCTCCCAGCCCTGATCCATCCTCTTGGAATGTCCCAGCTCCTTCTCAGCTGACACAGCCCACTGCCCAACTGCTCCCTCGCTGCTTTATGTCTGTGAAAAATGCCTATTTTATGATTGGCTTTTGGCAAATATTCAAATGAATATGATGTGTGTTATGTTAGAAAGCTCTGCTGTATTAATTTTCTTAAGTAGTGTGTTAAATATAGTCTTAGGTTATAACATAAGGTTAAAATAGAAACTATGCTATGTAGGATACTTTTTTTTTAAAGAAAGGGCTTGCACCGAGATAGCAGCCACAGGACACCTGGAACTTTCAGAGAAAGAGAATTTATTGCTCCATTATCAGAAGAAATGAACTTCTTCCCACCTTGCTTAGCCCTGAAGATGCTGTCAGGATTCAGAGGAAGAAGTTGACACTGCCCAGACAGAATCCTGCGTTTGAATGGAATTTATGCACCATGGATGAGGTGAATGAATATGCAACAGGCTGTTGCTTTTAAGGGTTAATCCTCTGTTAATGTGGGTCCTTTTTCGGGCTTATTTTGCCCAGAAAAGGTACCCAGACTGTCCATAACTCTTTGTTTTTATTGTCACGTATTGTCCTAAATCCTAATTGTCCAAATTTTTATTACTTTAATTATATTACTGTTTTTATTTTATTACTACTAAACCATTTTATTTTCCCCCTTTAAACCAGGAGGAAAGGCTCCCCCAGCTCCACGTGATGCCCAAGGGACCAAAGTCCAGCTCCCCTGGCTCACAGATAAGCCCAGGGACACAATGTCAGTGTCCACACCTCCAGGCCAGCTGGAAAATGCCCAAAAATCAGCTGGAAAACCCCCAAAAATCAGCTTCTGCCAGGTGGGATCAGTGAGGAAGGTCCCTTCAGACTAAGGATGTTGTGGGCACTGCTGGGCTTTCAGATCCATGAAAGCAGGAGGAGCACACAGTGTCCCAGGGAAAATGGGACAGGAGGATGGGCAGGAGGATGGGCAGGAGCATCTTCAGGAGCACTGGACTTGTGGCAGAGGGACAGGAGCCCATCATGGGTGAGGAGGGAGCCCATGGGGAGCACTGCACCTTCCAGAGGCTCTCTGCAGGGTCAGGGGGCAGCTGAGCAATGCACAACTCAAAATCCTGGAGTGCCACGGTCCAGCTCAGCTCCAGGGGGTTTCTGAGCCTGGACAGCAGCTCAGCAGCTGCAGCACTGGGTGAGCCTTTGGGTTCAAAGAAACAGGGAATCTCCAGAGCTGGAAGGGACCCACAGGGATCAGAGTCCAACCCCTGTCCCAGACACCCCAACAATCCCACCCTGTGCATCCCTGGGACCATTGTTCAAATGTTCCTTGGGCTCTGGCAGCCTCCCCATTCCCTGGAGAGCCTGGGCAGTGCCCAGCACACTCTGGGGGAAGAACCTTTTCCTAAAATCCAGCCTAAACCCCCCTGACACAGCTCCAGCCGTGCCCTGGGCTCCTGTCACCCCTGAGAGCCCCCAGTGCTGATCCTGCAGAGCAGACACCACGTCCCCTCACCCGGGCACTGAGCACCCCACAAACCTCAGGCAGGGTGAGAACACCCTAAGCACTTCCCAATCTCACTTTCACAAGTCAGGCTCATCATTTCCCCTCTGGCTGCCTCGTCATCATTTTAAAAAATTAAAAAAAAAAAATTAAAAAAATAAATAAAAAAGAAAGTCATTTGCCACCCAGCTCCACCGCTCCCCTCCCGAAATGTCACCCTGGGTTTCCTGTGTCAGCAGCCACCCAGGAGCAGAGGCAGCCTCGAGCTCTGTCTGCAGCATCCTGTTCCCAAGTGCTGCTTTAACCCCTGCAGACCTGGCTCTCTGCCACCAAGGCCACCACCCGTTCAAAAAAAGCCACGCTGAGCAAAAATGGGAACTTTTTCTCTGCATGGTTTTAAAATCCACGTCTCTCTAACGTGGATTTCACATCAGAGGAGGTGGTAGAACAAAATCCCCCCTCCCCACCAAAAAGTATCCTCCTCCTCTCACAGCAGAGATGCAGGGACATTAAGTGACCTGCCAAAGAGCTCAGATTTCATTAACCAGCAAATTATGGATGTCCCCCATGTCCTAGCAGGCTGCCACGTGACACTGGATCCTCAGCAGGTCACTTCTCTGTCCCCTTGTCTCCTCTCCTTGGGGAGGCACAGGAACCTCCTTCAAACCACACCAAACACAGCACTGATACTGAGAAATGAGCAGAACACTGGGTTTTGGTTGTTTTTTTTTTGTTGTGTTTTTTTTTTTTTTTTTATCAGGCCCTTTCATTGTATAAATAATTTATTTCAGTTCACAGCATTATGTCTGCATCTTAAAAAAAAAAAAAAGAAAGAAAAAAAGGGAAGACGAGACTGATGGACAATGGCAAGGGCAGGACATGGGATATCATGAATGGGAACACAGGGAATAATGGACCTGGGGGACTGAGACCTGCCAAAAAACCCAGGTCACCCAGAATCTGAGAGGATGCACGGCCTTGCAAAGAGCCCAGGCAGTTCCCCTTGGGGGCTGCCCTGCTGGGGCCCCAATTCCTGCAGCCCACCGAGGGTGATGCTCACCTTCACACGGGGTGGGGGGAAAGGGGGTGGAACATTATGGAAACACCACGGAAGCCAGGAGCTGCTCGTTGGAAAAGTCTTTTTAATTATTGCAGAAAGCAGAGTGGCTGGCAAGGGCACGGGCACGGCGTCCCCCCCCAAGCCTCCCAGCCCTCTGCCATCTCTCCAAGGGGATGCTCAGCTGGATGGGTGGAACACAGGCTCCCAGGAAGGAGCCAGCTCCATAAAAAACCAGCTTTTCCATCTGCTAAACGAGGAGGTAAAAAAGCCCACCACCAACAGCCTGCACGTGTCATTCCTACAACCTGCTCGCCCTGGAGCTGCTGGGGTCAACACAGCTTCTACATTTCTGCCAGAAATGGGTTAATACATGTGGCTTCTGTGGCATCAAAAATAAATAATTCTTTTCTTTTTTTCTCTCTCTCTCTCTCTCGACAGCAAGTACCAAAGTGTTGGAGGTGAAGACAAAGCAGGGAAACCCGAGGGAGCGGGAAGAGAGTCACCTGAAGGGATGGGACCAGCCCACACACATCGGGAACTCAAATCCCACAAGAGGAGAAGAAACAACTCCTGCTGCAACATTTGTTCCCTAACAACCCCCCCCTCCCGCCCCCCAAAAATGCTGTTTGGAAGGTGCTCGTCGCTGCAAGGGGAGGATCAACCCCCCTAAACCCGAAGGGCTTTTGTCTGCTTGGTGCTTTCCCCTTGGCTGCTCTGGGAAGGGCTGGTGTAAAATCACCAGAAAATCCTGCCTGCCTCCAAATTTCAGCATATTTGGCCCCTGAGGGCTGCCTGCTTCAGCTCTGTGGGAAGCCAGGACCCTGAAACACAGGCAGCAAGTGGATTTTGGTGCCCAGCCCCGTGCAGGTATGAAATGTTCACCTGCAGGAGGGGCCCGGCCCTGTCCGGCTGCTCTGCAGGCACAGCTTGCCCCTGTGGCTGCTGGGGGAAGCAAGGGGCTTTTAATCGGGTTTGAATCTTTATCAGAAACCTACCACAACCCCCTCATGCCTCTACACCCCCCTGCCATCTTCCCTTTCAAGCAAAGATTTTTTTGCAGGCTCTGGCCGTGTCCGTCCGTCCATCCATCCATCCTGCCCTGCCATGACCCTCCCTGACTTGGCCTCCTGCCCCACTGCAGAGCAGCACAGTGGGCAGCACCCCAAACTCTGCCTTTTTGGGGGGCTTTACAAGTAACCCCTGGTTTGGATCCCCTCCAAAGCCGCACCTGGGAGCACCCTGAGCACAGGGACAATGCACACCTGCGGGGGCTTTGCTGCAGAAGGTGACACCGCCGAGCCTCTGAGAAACGGGGGTCCTGCACAACCCCCCCAACGCTCCCAGCAGCGTTCACCCCAAACCCTCGGGTCCTTTTTCCACCCTTTTTTTTTTGAGCCAACAGCGCTCTGCACCATTCAGCAGCTGCTCGGCACCCCAGTGTCGCATCGTCCCCCCCAAGCCAAAGGCTGCCCGTCCTTGCTCTGCACCCTAAAACACCAACTAGGGTGGGTGGGTGTCCCCTTACCCATCACACCCACCCCTTCAAGACATTTTCTGCTGGTCCAACCCCCCCCCCCCCCCCGTCCAAGCTTTCAACACCCCTTCCCAGGGATGGATCCAGGGATGCGGGGACGCAGGGATGAGGGCTGCAAGCCCCCTCCCCGCTGACCTTGCCGAGCCACACTTCATCCTCACCCCCCGTCCCCAAAATGCGTGTGGGGGGCTGCCATCGACACCCCCAAATCCCCCGTTAGAGATCCAAAAGCACGCTGGGCTCCGCTCGAACGCGCTCCAACAGGGTCCTGCCCTGCTGGTTCCCCGGCACACAAAGGCTCGGTGGTGGTCCCGGAGATGCAGAGGGGGGATTCATCCCGGTTTTCCGAGTTTCCAGCCCAAGGGAGTCCGGATCAGACCCTCAGGAGCACGGGGCGGAGAGGGGAGAGGGAAGCTCCGGGATCTGGGCTCGGCTGGCGGGAGCCGCTTTGTTATCACCACTATTGTCTGTCCTTTGGGGAAGGAAGGGGGGAAAAAATGAAGAAGGGGAGGAGAAAAAAAAAATTTTAAAAAAAAGAACGATTAAACCCAAAAGAATCGCTTTGGTTCTGTCTCCCCCTCGGTTCCTTTGTCTGCTCCCCCATCCCTCCCCGCCTCGGCTGGGGCTTCTACCGCTTCTTCTTCTGCTTGAGGGACTTCCTGCGCTTGAGGATCATCTCGTAGAGCTTGTCCATGCCCTCCGTCAGCCCCTCGCCGATGATGGCGCAGGCGGGCTGGATGTGGTAGGTGGTGGAAGGGGTCAGCTCGTGGAGGGCCAGCTGCTTCTCGATCTCGGCCACCGGCAGCGATTTGGGCAGGTCCTGCTTGTTGGCGATGACCAGCAGCGGCGTGCCCTGGTTCTCCGCGAACTTGGTCACCTTGTGCAGCTCCGTCTTGGCTTCCTCCAGCCGGTCCACGTCCACTGAGTCCACCACGTAGATGATGCCATCGGTGCAGCGGCTGTAGGACTTCCAGAGCGGGCGCAGCTTCTCCTGGCCGCCCACGTCCCAGAAGTGGCAGCTGATGCCCTTGGCCGTCCCGTTGCTGAGCCGGATCTTCTCCGTGTTGAAGCCGATGGTGGGCACGGTGTTGACGAACTCGTTGAACTTGAGGCGGTAGAGCACCGTGGTCTTGCCCGCCGAGTCCAGGCCCAGCATGACGATGTGCAGGGACTGGAAGGCGGAGATGTTGGAGGAGATGTTCCCCATGGCCACGGCTCCCGGCCGCGCTCACAGCCCCGCGCCCATCGCCGCGCCGCCGGCCCGCAGCGGGGGCACGGCTCGGGGCGGCGGAGCCAGCCGGGACCAGGGATATAGGATCAGGGATATAGGATCAGGGATATAGGATATAGGATCGGGGATAGGGGATATGGGATCGCGAACACGCAGCGCGGCTCCACGCGGCGGCAGCGCGCCGGGACTGCCGACCCTCGCCCCGCCCGGCAGGAGGAGGAGGAGGAGGAGGGAAAGGAGGAGGAGGAAGAGAAAGAGGAGGAGGAGGGGCTGCGCCGCCGCCTTCCTCCCGCTCCGCCCCGCGTCCTGCCCGGATCGCCCCTGCCTGCACCGCCCCTGCCCGAGCTCACCTGGCCCTGCCCGAGCTCCTGCTCCTCGGGGACAGCCATCCCCCCTTGCTGGAGGCTTGGTTATCCTTGTGTTTGTCGTCGTGAGCGACCGCAGCAAGCAGTAAAAACACCCTTGAAAAACTTAACCACCCTTAACCCACTCCAGGGTGGGGCTGCTCCACCCCTGGAAGTGCCCAAGGCCAGGCTAGACAGAGCTTGGAGCAAGCCGGGAGAGTGGAAGGTGTCCCTGCCCATGGGATGAGATGTTTTTTTCAGGTCCTTTCCACCCCAAACCATTCTGGGATTCTGGGATTGTTCCTTGCACGTGAGACACCAGGGGCTGGCACCAGTTTTTGTAACACAAAAATTACAACAGCTTTTTTCAGGGACACCGGGCAGCAGTGATGATTCGAGCTGGAAAGCAGCAGAGCAATGTGGAGCAGCTGTGTCCCCTGCAGCTGTCACGGAGAGATGCCACAGGGGGAAAACCTCACCTGTGCTGGTTCCAGGGCAGGGAATGCTGATCGCTGCTGTTAACACCTTTTGGGTATTTTGTAAAGGTTGTGAGTGCCTCAACCCCTGATAAAGCTCCTGAGGCCTCTGGATAGCCGAGCCGTGGAACTTCTGTCCCAGTTACTCACAGGAGGGACCCTAAAGATCTACTTCCAACTAAAGATCCAGTTCCATCCCCCTGCCACGGGCAGGGACACCTTGCACTACCCCAGGTGGCTCCAAGCCCCGTCCAGCCTGACCTTGGACAGTCCCAGCTTTTTTGCCAGCACCTGAGCCGGAGCTCTTGTCTTTATTTCTGCTCTGGGTGCTACAATATTACCCATTGCCTCTTTTACAGCCTTTGTAAAATAAATACCAACTCTATGTGACAGCTCAGCCACAAAGCCCCAGAGAAAGAAGAGCACTGCACAAGACAGATACTGCTTTTAATTTAGGATGCTTTCACCCCTCAGTGTGCGGTGAGGATTTGTCGGGCTGGAGTGGGATCATTCCTCACACTCATATTTCATCCCGAGGATGCACGTGGAGGCTTTGTGTGGAGATAAGGTTCCCTATTAAACATGACATCATTAAAAATACAGGCAGCTTGCTCCCCCAGCCCTCAGAGGTGACAGTGGGCACGGTTTTGTGGAAATCACTGAGTGGTGACAGAGGTGATTTCCACAAAAAAAAAAAGCAGGGAAAAGAGCAGGGAACTCTGTGCCCTCACAGTGCAGGTGGGACAAACACTCCGTGGCACGAGTGAGGAGCCACTGCCCATCCAAAGCCGAGGCACAGGCACTGGATGGGCTGGAAAATGGAACTATTTTGTGCAGCAGGGCCGCCCTAGACTGATCTCTGAGCTGCTGTGAGCTCAGGCTTTAGTCTGCCACCACGCCAAAGAAATGAGGTTCCCAGAGCACGTGGAGAAAGCTGTAAGCGATCACCTGACTCCAGGAGCCGGAGCTTTAAAGAATATTTTTTTTAAAAAAGCCAGAAACAGAAGAATAGGGTCATATCTGTGAGCGGCAGATCCGGCACTGGCACCGCTCTCATCTCCTCTGCCCGAACCGCTCCAGCCAAAGCTTCCTTAAAGGCTGCAGTTCAGGCTAATCCCAAAGCGAGGGCATCCCGGGCTGCTCCTGGAATTAGTGGCTCATCTGTGTGCAATAGGGCTGGGATTTAGCAATTTACCTTCGGGTCGTGAGCCCCTGCTCGGGGCCGGGAGTGCAGGAGATGCTGTTCCAGCCAGGGAATTCCCCCTCTCCATCCCGCTGCTGGACACAGCTTGGAGCCTCAAGAAAAGCCCCAGAGGCCACCAAAATTCCTTTCCCCGCCATCCGAAGTCTAAGGGGGACTCTTCCCTCCTGCACAACCCTCCTCCTTTTTTTTTTTTTTTTTTTTTTTCACGGCGGTTCTAAATAAAGGCGAGATTTGATAGCCAGGCCGATCAGACCTGGGGGTGTTCTCCAAAGCGGCCCCAGATGAGACAATCCCGAGGGGATGGAGATAAACTGGGAGCGGCGCGGCAGCGGTGAATTATGCTGCTGCTAATGCCAGCTATCCATAAATAAGCTGGTAAAACCTCCGCGGAATATTAAGCGCAGAAATAACAGCGTTAATCGCAGCTCAGAGGAGTCTGCCAAGTCCATTCGGTGGCAAATTTAGGGAGAGGAAACCCACCTTTTCCATAATACTCCCCCCCACCGCCGCCTCTAGCTGCTTTTTCTCCCCCGTGGCCGCCCTTCCCCTCCTATCAAGGTTAAGCAGCCAAGGTTAAAGGCAGCATTAGCATCTAAATGTGTGTCTGAGGATGTGACAAAGGCACCGCTGCTGGTCCCCAACATTTCGCTCAGGCGGCGCGAAGACTGTCGCTGCCATAGTAACTGTTTTCAGACATGGCAATTATTTCTTCCCAGCTTTCCCCCATCCCATCTCCCTTCCCCCAGCTCATCCTGCGCTTCCAACTGTCTTTTTCTTGATTCTCTATTTTTTTCTTCTTTGTTTTGTTTGTTTTCGGGGGGGAAATACAAAGGGGTCCCGGAGTCCCGGAGCTGAGGGAGGGATGCTCCCCGCACAGGGATTATCCCTAATAGTGACTTTTAATCTGCATCCAATTAGCCCTTCATCACCCGGGCAAAGCGAAACCTCGGAGCGGCCGCTTCTGCCGGAGCTTTCTGCCAAATCTCGTGAGCTGGAGAGGGGGGAAGATGGATTTGCAGGGAGCATCCCAGCTCTCAAGGAGCACGCAGCATCCTCTCTGCCTCCCCTGCTCCTTCCTTTGTGGCATCGCTTGTCCCGATCTGCCGCCTTTTGTTTCCGCGTTCAGGGCAGAGACACCAGCCCAGACAAAGCGGGGCTGTAATTAGGGCTGCCCCCGTTGCTGGGGATAATTAATTAATGGCATGCCGTGACTAATGACGGGGATGCGGGAGCAGCGCTGAGCTGCCACGGCACTGGTGGTGGGACAAGGCAGGGATTGGGGTCTCCAGCTGCTGGGGGGGCTCCTCCCCTCTGCTCCCCGCATTTCAGGGATGAGCTCTGCCCAAGGAGCCGCTCTCCCGGGGCAGCAATGGGAATTCCCGTGCACGGAACGCTCATCCCACTTTTTGAGCCCTGATGGAGGGGGAAAGACCTCGGTGAGGCTTTTGTCGTGGTCAGCATCCTTTCCTTCTTCCCTTCGCCCGCTCCTTGCCTTTCCAAGGATTTCCCACCCGCTGGATAACGAGGCCAGGTGCTGCAGGATCCTTTAAGGGCTGGGGAGTCTCTGGGATGTTAACTCGGGAGGGAAAAGAGCACGGCGGGTTTGACCGGGCTCCTTCCTCCGCGGGGCTGGGTGACACAGCCGGGCTCCCCCCGGAAAGGGTTAATGGGGGAGAGCAGAGCAACTCGGGGCAACGAGGAGAGACAGACAGACAGACACTACAGATTTAACTGAGATGGGCGCTCCGTTCACACCTCTGCACGAGTTTCTCCAGTGGTTTCTGGGGAGAGCCTCCCCTGGGTGTTTTCTGTGCTTTGTCTCACCCTCCAGCCTTCAATCCCGCTCTGGGAGTGTCCCTCCATCTCTACCCGCTCCTTCCCAGAGCTCCTGGGGTGAACACCACGGCCTGGTGGCTCTGAGGTGTCTCCAGGTGGATGGAGGATGGAAGGATGTGCGGAGGAAGGGCTGCAGGGGCGATAAAAGCAGCGTCACAGCGGAGAAATTACTAAATCCACCGAGCTCCTAATGCAGGAGTGGGAAATAATCCCTTCATCTGCGGCACAGCAGCAGCTCAGCTCCTTCTCATGACCTCAGATGCCTCCTCAGGCCATGCAAGGTCCTCCAAGGACCAGCCTGAGGCTCTTTTACAGCCTCGGCCCCAGGAAACACCGAACCAGCCACACACCCAAGAGGAATGAACTCTCCCTCCAAGAGAATTGGTGTCAAAAACTTCCCAAGGCAGCCCAAAATCCATGGAGTCCAGCACCCAGGAGGGGAGGCAGCTGGAGGAGTACAGGACCAGCACGGGCATGTATTAGAAATATTTAATTTTATAGTTTTTTTTTTTTTTTAAACTTCCTGAATTCACACCCACGATGAAGCTTTACAGGCTTTTACCCTTCTCGGCATCCTGGGGCAGAATGCCTCGGCTCACTGATTTTTGCAGGATAAAGAGGTGTGAAAACTGCCCGGAAATGTCCTCTGCAAACTCTCACAGCCCTGTTAACCCGTGGCTGTGATACTCACCCAAAAAAATCCCTCTTCTTGTGCTTTCCTTTCACTGCAGCCCCAGCTCTGCCCATCCCTTTTCCCCCACCAAGCCATGAAATTGGGCAGGAGGAACAATCCATGAGCGTGAGTGGAGCAGGCAGGGACAAAAGCAGCGAGCTCCCTGCCTTTGTTCCCGTGATTTGCCGGAATTTGGCACAGCCACTGCCGCTGCTGAGGGCATGGGAGGTTCACAAGGCTGCCTCACACTCCAGGGCCAGCTGAGCAGTTAAAAAAAAAGAAAAAAAGTTTAAAAAAATTCCTAAATTAAAAAAAAGAGTAACCTTTAACTAATTTTTTCTTATAAATAAAACTTTTTTTTCCCCTGTAACACAAAAACTACATAAAAAAAACCCTAATAACTTAAAACCAAAAAAGTGCAATAATAGTATATAAAAAAGTAACATAAACAAAACCAACAAATTAAAAAAAAATCATGCCCTCAATCTTCAATTAAAATATTTCTGTTCTCAAAACCCCTCAACCCCAAAAAGTACATTAAAAAAACCTAATATCCCAAAAATAAAAAACTATTGATTTTTTAAAACTAAACAAAACATCCTTTAAAAAAACCCCTAAAATCAACTCTAATCCATGCACAATAATAAAAACACTATACATAAAAAAAATCACAATAACAAATGTTCTCCAAACAATACCGCATATAACATAAACACAAAAAGTTTCAACTGTGTTTCCTAAAAAAGCCTATAATACAAAAAAACCTTCTCTCATCTTAATAATTAAATTAATTATTAAATTAAATAAATTTAATAATTAATTAAATTAAAAATTAATTATCTAAGAAGTAATAATAAACCAAGAAACAATTATCTAAAAAGTAATAACTAAATTAAAACTCTAAAATTCTATTTCGTCTATCAGTAAAAATTCAAAATTAAAAAAAAAAGTTTTTTAAAAATTTTCATTCTAAGTTCTGTATGTTCCTTTTTTCATCTTGTAAGTTAATAAAGTTCTTTCCTTTATTCCTAAACGAAATCCTACTTTATTTCTAATATATTTTAATAAAAACACTAACATTACACCAACATCAAACCATGACATTTTTGGTTTTTTATTTCTTCCCGTAAAATCTGTGCTCACATTTGGATGTCCTACCGGGCTGCTTGGAATAAAATCCTGGAGTGTGGGGAGTGAACAAAGCAGGATTTTCCTCCTTGTCATCGTTTTAGGGGTTGAGGTGTTGGTGCTTTTAGGGTTGATCTGCTGCATCTGGGACTCCATGCTCCCAAATCCCTGCTGCCCTCAGAAGGGTGCAAGGAGTCAAAGAGTCCTTTAGGCTGGGAAAGCTTTGTAAGATCACTGAGTTCAACCATGACAGGTTGAAATTCTTCCCTGTGAGCTTGCTGAGGCCCTGGCACAGGGTGCCCAGGGAAGCTGTGGCTGTCCCTGGATCCCTGCAAATGTTCCAGGCCAGGTTGGATGGGGCTTGGGATAGTGGAAGGTGTGGATAGTGGAACAAAATGGTTTTTTCAGGTCCCTTCCAACCCAAACCATTCTTCAAATCATCTCGTTCCACCCCCTGCCACAGGCAGGGACACCTTCCACTGTCCAAGGTTGCTCCAAGTCCTGTCAAACCTGGCCTCCCTCATTCCTGTCCTGAATAATTCTGGGTAATAATTGCCCCTTCCTGCCGTGGCAAAATTCCTGAGCAAAGCAGTTTTGCCTGGGGAAGGAGCTGGCCATGCAGATTTCACCCTATAATTTTTCTATGATTCTCTGTCCCAAGCCAAAAGGAAAAAAAAAAAAATAAAAAGGAAAGTGGATTAGCCCTGCTGCCAGTGATAAGCAGAGGAGACTTAGAAAAACCCTCAATTTCCCAGCACCCATTCCCAGGGCAGTAAATCTTGGAGCTGTGGAGAGAGGGAAAGCACAGGGCTGGTGGAGATTTAGGGCTCATGAATCACCCGGGGCTCAACAGCATCTCAAATTGCTTCCTCGGGTGATTTGCACCACAAATTTCTGCTTAGCCCCCCAAAATGTCAGAGCACTTTATTTGCTGCCTGTCCTCTTTTTTTTTATTTTATTTCTTGGCTGGTGGGTTGGGATTTTTTTCTGCCTTAAAGGAGCTGCTCCGTGGTCAGAGGGGGGGAAATGCAGCTCCCTGCTCTTTGGCAGGTGCTGAGTTGTTAGCAGCTACTTGCTGAGCCTGATTTAGGGGAAAAATGCACCAGGATCAAGGAGAAGGTCAGATCTCAGCTCCTAATCCACACCTGACCAGTGCCAGGCATCCCCAAATTCCCTCTGCAGCAACATCTCGAGGGAAACAAAGCCTTGGAGCAGGAAGGATGAGGCTGAGGACAGGGAGGATCCCTGCTGTCCCCAGATGCTGTGGGCACTGAGGAGCAGGGGACAGCCCAGGTCCAAGGTTTTAGGAGCAGTTTTTTACCCAGCTGGAGAGGGGCAGGGATATCCCCTTCCAGGCAGAGGGGGTCTGGTGTCCTGGCTCATCCAGGAGGAAGGGAAGGGTTTTGCCTGATCCCTGCTTTCATGGGGACACCTTGGAGCACATCCCAGTGCCTAAAGAGGCTCCAAGAAAGCTGGAGATGGACTTTGGGTTTGTGAGAAGGGCCTGGAGGGACAGGATAAGGGGGCAATGGCTCCCCACTGCCAGAGGGCAGGGTTGGATGGGATATTGGGAATTAGAAATTCCTCCCTGTGAGGGTGGGCAAGCCCTGGCACAGGGTGCCCAGAGCAGCTGTGGCATCCCTGGATCCCTGGAAGTGCCCAAGGCCAGGCTGGACAGGGCTGGGAGCAACCTGGGACTGTGGAAGGTGTCCCTTCCAATGTCAGAGTGTGGGTGATTTTGAAGGTCCCTCCCAACCCAAATCCTTATGATGATGATGATGATGATGATGGGTCTCTGATTTTTTCCAGCCTTGAGGGCCGGGAAGTTGCCTGTGCTGAAAGCCTGGGTAAGAGCAAGTTGGGGAAAACATCTTTATGAAGCATCTTTAAAGTGTTTTGTTGATGCATTTCCACTATTTTTCTCAAGCCTGAGGGGGCTGATATGCAACTGAAAACAGTTTCTGTTGTTTTCCAGCTCCTCGGGGGCTGCTCCAGGCAGGCATCTTCAGGAAAGCTGCTGGGCTGGTGGAAGGTGCTCCTGCTCCTCTCTGCTGGGCAGGGGAGGAATCTTGTCACAGACATCTTTTATGGAAAATCCTTTCCTTAGGATTTTTCCTCCTGAGGAGCTGAGAGGCCTCAGGAACAAAATGTAACCAATGATTGTCTGCTGCTGTGGAATGCAACAGGTGGATCTGTGATTGGCCCATGTTGGTTGTTTCTAATTCATGGCCAATCACAGTCAGCTGGCTTGGACTCTCTGTCTGAGACAGAAGCTTTTGTTATCATTCTTTGCTATTCTATTCTTAGCCAGCCTTCTGATGAAACCTTTTCTTCTATTCTTTTGGTATAGTTTTAATGTTTATAGATCATAAAATAATAAATCAGCCTTCTGAAACATGGAGTCAGATCCTCGTCTCTTCCCTCATCCAAGAACCCCTGTGAACACGGTCACAGAATCTGAGCTGAGAGCTGCCCTCTTTTGGCCTCCTGTGTTGTCAGGAAGTTTCTCTGACTGGATGGAGAAGTGGATGAAGAGCTGGGGCAGGAATTTCTCCAAGCATCCTGCACTTCACCACCCGAGGTCAGCTGAGATCCATGGGCTGGCCTGGACAAACCACCCCTGTGCAAGGGCACAGCTGCAGCTTGTTTTTCCATGGGATATTCCCAAGGAGGAGTCTGTGACCGTGTTCACAGGGGTTTTTGGTTGAGAGAAGAGATGAGGATCTGATTCCATGTTTCAGAAGCTTGATTTATTATTTTATGATGTATATTACATTAAAACTATACTAAAAGAATAGAAGAAAGGATTTCATCAGAAGGCTAGCTAAGAATAGAATAGCAAAGAATGATAACAAAGGCTTGTGGCTCAGACTCTCTGTCCGAGCCAGCTGGGCTGTGATTGGCCATGAATTAGAAACAACCACATGAGCCAATCACAGATCCACCTGTTGCATTCCACAGCAGCAGATAATCAATGTTTACATTTTGTTCCTGAGGCCTCTCAGCTTCTCAGGAGGAAAAATCCTAAGGAAAGGATTTTCCATAAAAGATGTCTGCAACAAGAGGGTCAGGGCCAAAATTTACCCGCAGAGATGTTGGCAAATGCAGATGACATTTGTCTCCCTCCTGCTTTTGAGGACACCAAAGCCAAAAAAAACCTAAAAGCAGTGGCGTTTTACTAGGCTCAGCAAGGAAAGCAAAAGCAGTTTTCTGGGGCCACCTGGTGATGGAGCAGGGACAAGCCTTGCTCTGGGATTTCAGCAACCCAAGAAGCCCCTCACACCAGGCACCTCTGAGGTCTGGCCCTTCTCTTCCCATCAGAATTAGAGCTTAATCCGAGCTTACATCATTGCCTGGGACCCCACATTTCATGTGCACTTTGGGTTCTGGCTGCCTTTATTCTTATTTTCAGTCAGTAAAAAGCTGGTGTGCAGAATAAATAGAATAAATAACTCAGAGTGATGGCAGCTGACCCACAGGGAAGTTTTTTTTTGGCTGCTGAGAAAGGCAGCACCGTGTTCACCCTAATTACCCAGTGGGGCAGCCATAACCAGGTATAAATTAGGAATTTATTGGGATCAGATTGGTTTGGGTTGGAAAGCACCTTGAAGCCCATCCCGTTCCACCCCATAGGTGCTGTGGGAGCACAAGGGCGGTTTCCATTAAAGGATGAGGGTAAAAAATCCAGAGCCATGGGCGACCACAGAGCTCCCTTCGAATGCTGGAACTCTCCTCGTCCTTTGTGTGCCGTGTCGCTAGAGGGAAGCGTCGGACTGTGGGATGGAGCCGAGCCCGCGGTGTCCCCGCTGTCCCCGCCCGGCTGGTGGCACCCACGGCTCGATGGGACACGCAGGGCATGGCCAAGCCTCAAAGGGCACCACCTCCATCTCCATGCACTTTCCTGGCTCATTTTAGGGGTCAATCCTGGATCAGATCCCCTTAAAAATATTTATAAATATTGTATATATATATATATATATATATATATATATATATATATATGTAATAGATTTTAATATAATTACATACATAAATAAAAATATGTATAATATATTTATATAAATATAAATATATAATAGATATATAATATATTAATATATATATATAAATATATATGTTATATAAAAATAAATAAATAACTAACTATATATATATAGTTATTTTTATATATATATGTATATAGATATATAAATGATGGGGCTGCTCCTGGATCCTTGGAAGTGCCCAAGGCCAGGTTGGATGGGGCTTGGAGCTTGGAGTAGCTTGGGACAGTGGAAGGTGTCCCTGCCCATGAACTGGATGGATTTTAAGGTCCTTTCCCAGCTCATCCGGGCTGGAATTCTGTGATTCCTGCACATCTCCTATCACCCCAGCGTGGTTCAGCAGAGGGAGCAGCATCCCTGTGACCCAGGCTGCTGCTCCTCCTACAGCTGCAGACTCATTCCCAGCACATCCCTGACTCCAGGTGGGTCAAAAATAGCTGAACTACTCCCCAGGCTTCTCCATCCCTGGATACCAAACCCAGTCTGGGAGACAAAACGCAGGAAAAAACCCCAAAGACTATAAATAAATAAATAAATAAATAAATATGCTCTTAATAGATAAATAAAATAAATACGATATTAATAAATAAATAAATATGCTCTTAATAAATAAATAAATACATAAATAAATGTGCTCTTATTAAACAATACCTTATATAAACTCTGCTTCCCCTCTTATGCATTCAGGTCTCGTGTTAAGTTTTCCTGTAGACTGGGGATGCATAAGAAGCAATTTAAATTGAGGAAATTAATTGATTAGTGTCAAGCACACGGAGCCCATTCACCAAATGGGAAGGCTCTGGGGAATTTAGATTTGTCTCAGGTTTTTGGTTTTTTTTTTTCCTGTCTCCGTCTTTGAAAATATGAATATTTCTTAGAGGTTTTTATCAGCCAGCAATCTGTGGGAATAAAGCAAGAAACCAGGTCTTCTGAGAGACAGACAGTGTCACCACTCTTTCTGTCTGCATTTCCTGAGATATTTTAAATTATTCTGTTGAAACCCTGGGAGACGCAATTAATTGTTAATTTTGGCTTTCCTTGTAAAAAAAATACATTAGGCTTGTAGAGCTAGTTGCAGATTTGAGAGGTAATAACCATGAACAGGGAATATTCCTCCATGATTTTTAAGGAACTGAGCCAGAGTCTTGGGGTGTTTGAGGTTGCCAGTGTTGCTGAAACTGGAGGAGGGTGGAGGATGGCATTTTCAGGATGGTTTGGTCAGGAATTGGCACTGAAGGAGGACATAAACCAGTCCACAGGGAATTTTTTTTCTTTTGTTAGACTGGAACAAAATCACTGCTCTCTTGTTTAATAAAGCAAAAATTCCGGTGTGAGCCACAGCTGTAACCAGGGATAGACCCCATGAACAGCCTGGTCCAGTGGAAGGTGTCTGCTTGTGGCAGGAATGGAATGGGATGAGCTTTAAGGTCCTTCCTAACCCAACCCATTCTGGGATTCCACGAGCTTGCCCAGAGCCCTTCCTGTTGGAATTCAGGACATCCCTCTGGCTGTCCTGGACTGCCAAGGGACACCTTCCACTGTCTGCCAGGGGGCTCAGAGCCCAAGACACCTGTGGTTTTGATTATGACCCATGGAGCAAATTACCAACCTTAGATGAAGATCTGCAAGCCACGACAGTTTAAATAGAATAATAGTGAACTTATCACAGGGTGAAAAAATAGATTTTTGGGGTTTTTAGAATGGGGGTTCAGGGGACAAGATGAAGGAATCTGGGCATGTCCAGCCTTTCTCCTTCTTCTTCTTGGCCTCCATCTTCTGCTGTGATGTTGGCACTTTTCGATTGGTTTAGAGTAGAAGCTCACTGTCTAATGTAGATGATAGGTATTGGAAAGTAATTGTAAATATTGTACAGGTAGTTGTTTTTAGTATAAGAAGATAACACCACCCTGGGGCAGGCAGAGTGCCTTAGACTGTCTTGCTGAGCGGACCTCGGCAGGACAGGAGAAAGAATTTTATAGATAAGATACAATGAACAACCTTGAGACCGAGAAATGAAGAGCTCTGACTCCTTCTTCGACCACTGGGCTGGGAAAAGAGACTTTCTAACTTATCTCGGGGTTACTGTGAGCAGTGAGAGAACCTGAGACATTCCCACCTGCAGGAGGTGCACTGATCACGGAGGAGAGCTTTTGGCGAGCAGGAGGGATGCTGAGGTGCCTGACAGGAGCCAATCCTCATTTTCCAGGCTCTCACCTCAACTGATAAATTTAACAAGGCTCAGCACGGATCACTGGAAGTGGCTGCTCTTTCCTAATGCAGCTTTACAAGGGTGACAAGAGCTATTTTACACCTGTCCTGCACTGCTCCACCTGGCAGCCAGAGCAATGCCTGAGGCCCTGGCACAGGGTGCCCAGAGAAGCTGGGGCTGCCCCTGGATCCCTGCAAGTGTCAAAGATCAGGTTGGACAGGGCTTGGAGCAACCTGGGATAGTGGAAGGTGTCCCTGCCCTTGGCAGGGGTTTGGGACCAGATGTTTTTTCAGGTCCCTTCCAACCCAAACCATTCTGGGATTTATGATCTTCCAAGAATTGCTTCTCCGACCATTTTCAGCTTCCCTGGAGCCCAGGGCACATTTCAACATTCACCAACATTCACCATGAGGAGCTGCACCCTGGAGGAGTCAACTCCTCTGGCCTGAGCTGTGCTCTGCCCCTGCCAGCTCTGTTGGAATCCTCCCTGAGAGCATCCAGTCTGTCTGGAGGAAGGAGCATCTTCCCCTGAGGAGCAGCCCCAAAATCCCAGCCCTTTGGACACACCCAGATTGCCTGGAGAGGAGGAGCTGGGAGCCCAGGGAAGCTGGGAACTCCTCAGCCATTTCCAGCAGGAAGGAAAGGCAGCACTCTCCCAGGAATTTGGGATGTCTCCCAAACTTCAGGGATGTGAATATACATCGAGCTTTACCCAAATAATCAGCAGAGCCCAGCGTGTGTGTGGTCTGGCATCTGCTGCTCTGGAAATGGGAGTGCTTCCCACATGGATTAGGGGAAAATGAATGTTTGGGGTATGAGATGAGGGTTAGAAAGGTGCTGTCACTCCAAGCCACCCTCCTGACAGGAAGTTATCCCTGCATGAAGACACTGCCAGCATTGCCCCCCATGTCCTGCTGGGCTCCAAGCCCTCCCTGTGGACAGCTGGCCCTGTCACCAGTGCTGCTGCAGCACAGGATGTCCCCAACACCCCCCTGGGGACCTTGGAGGCAGCACCTCATGGGGGATCCAACATTCCAGCTGATCCCTGCAGGCAGCAGGGACAGTGGGGAATGACTGGTGCATCCCCCAGGGCATCATCCAGGAGTTCTCCTCTCTGGAAAGGGACACACCAGCCATGCAAGCTGAAAAAAAAAATCTATTCTAGGAGTTTGGATTTTTTTTTTTTTTTGTCAAAAGAGATAAATGTCCCAGCTCGTGCAGCAGGGAGAGATGGAAACGGCTTGACCTCCCTCATTAGCATCACTTTAGACTAGAGCAAAGAAGCTGGGAAAAGGAGTCTGGCGATTTGTTCTCCTTTAAAAATGTCCCTGTCATCACGCTCCATTATTTATACCAGCAGCACTGCTGGCACCGAGCCTGGGCTGGGAGGAAAAATAATACAGAGACGTCCTGCACTCACTCCCTGCTGCTTTCCCTGCCCTCCCTCTGAAGGAGACAGGATCTGCCTCAGGTTATGGGAGCAAAGCCCTGCCTGGGACCCACCCAGAGCTGTCCCAGCACTTGATGTGACACCCATCCAATGAGTTGGTGACCTTGGGGACTTATGGTGCTATGGGGACCACAGGATTTATGGGATAACACTGGAAAGGGTTGCCTGGGTCTGGTGCATGGAGCTGCAGCAGCCTCAGGATTTGGGGCAGCTCCTTCTTGCTGAGATGCCCCATCAGCCTCACCTCTTCCCAGGCTGCTGCTTGGAAAATCAGCACTTGGGGGCTTGTTGGGTTTAAAAGTTGCTTTTGTGGATTGGCCTTTGGCTTCTGTTTGGGTAACAGGGTCAAGCACTGCTGCTTAACCCCAAAGCTGCTCCACCTGAGCAGCTCCACATTTTCTGAGGGTTTCACTCTTAGGGCTTGGAGCTTCTTCCCACTAAGTTCACCTGCCAACTGTTTTTAAAGACTAGGCAAAATTAAGGACAGACGCTTCAAGCTTTTGTGCAAAACACAAAAATCCTCATTTTTTACACCTTTTGTAGCAAGAGGGAACACTCCAGCCTTTTCCCAACTCTGTCTTCACTTCTCACCCCTGCTCTGAGCCTTTCTGCTGTTAATTCCTATCGATCTCAGACCATTTTCAGGCCTTTGACAAATTCCATCTGGTGCAAAACTCCAGCTCTGACTTTCCTTGGAGGTCACCAGGGACACGAGGACCTGCTAATTTTCCTCCTGAACTTTCTCAGCCCTCCAGAGCCAGCAGTGACTCAGCTGCTGCAATCAGGAAATAACAGGGAATGGCAGGAACACCCACGGGGAAATACCCAAAGAATCACATTTCTCTTTAAAAACACTTTTACTGTGACCAGTGACTGTCACCCAGCCAAGTGCTGGGCTGCATTCCCTCCTTTCCACGGCATTCAACCAAAAATTACCTTGTCAGCTGTCCTGGCTGGGATTTGGGAATCTGCAGAGGTTTCCAAAAGCTTGGACCTCTGGTGCCTTTGCACTGAAATAGACTCACAGAATCCCAGGATAGTTTAGGTTGGAAGGGACCTGAAAAAACCATTTTGTTCCACATGGGCAGGGACACCTTCCACTGTCCCAGGCTGCTCCAAGCCCCAATCTCCAACCTGGCCTTGGCACCACTGCCAGGGATCCAGGGGCAGCCACAGCTGCTCTGGGCAGCCCTGGGCCTGCCCACCCTGCCAGGGAACAATTCCTAATTCCCAATATCCCATCCAGCCCTGCCCTCTGGCAGTGGAAGCCATTCCCTGTGTCCTGTCCCTCCATCACCTATCCCCAGTCCCTCTCCAGCTCTCCTAGAGCTCCTTTAGGCCCTGGAAGGGACTCTGAGGTCTGTTGATTTTAACCCTTTAGAGATGGAGAGCTGGGTTTGCCAGAGGTTTGGGGAAGCTGTGGGATGGGAGGAGATAATCTGGGACAAGCCTCCACCCTCACCTCCCCCCAGAGAGGCTGTGGGTGGCTTTGCAAAGGCAAAGCACAGCCTTATGAAGTGAGCTGTATTCCTTTGGGATGGCACACTTGAAGAGGAAGAGGAACTGTACCTGCATGCCAGCTTTTCCCAGGGAAGCCAGCACAGCCTGACTGCAGCCATGGCCTTCCTCCCCTGAAGATCAGCCACATCACCTCCATTTGCTGCTCTCCACATTCATTTCAAACCTTCCTGGCTCCAGCAGTTTGCCATCTCTGGATGTGTGCTTTTTCTACATTTTCCATGGGATGTGTGAAGGGCTTGTGCCCAAAAGGTGCAGTGACCTCCAGGGTGCTGCAGAAACCAGGAGCTGGGCAGGACAAGGACAAAGCCTTCTTGGGAAGGGGCTGGGGAGGGATGGCTGTGCTGGGAGTGCTGCCTCCACCTTCCTGTCTCTGCTCCTGTGAAATGCTGAGGATCCATGTGAAACTCCCAGAATTCTGCTGTTGGAGGTGATCTCTGCCTCAGCACAATTTAATATCAGAGCACTTGACCGTACAGCCTCTTAATGTTCTTTTTTTTGCTGTTGTTTTCTTTTTTATTTTTATTTTTTTTTCCAGCAGGGAGACTCCATAAAGCTGATGGCAAAATTGCCTCTGCTGCTGGCAATCAGGCTGCAAAACAAATTGTCATATAAAGAGAGGGGAATGGTAATGGAGCTGCCTTTTTTTCATGTTTGCTATTGAAGCAGTCTGCAGTGTTTTGCAGGGATGAGAGATATCCATCAGAGAACAGGCACATCTGCATTTTCTGGGAACACAGGAGGCATGTTGGAGCTGAGCACAGTGTTTGGGGGGGAAATATCAGCCCCATCCTCACCCTGCACACTGGATGTGCAGTGGGACAGAGTGTCTTCATTTCCCATTTGCCTCTCCTGCCAGTTGTGCCTCCTTGGGCCCTCTCACAGGACATTCCCCTGTCCCCTCACCTTGGCCAGGTGAGCATTTCATCCAAGATGCTGATTCTCTGTGCTCCTCTCCTCACCACGTTCCCTGTTTGAGCTAAACTATCCTGCTTACCTGCATGGTGTCATTAAAAATTAACCCTCCTCTGGTTTTGACCAGGAGCAGGGAAGGCTAGAGCTGCTCATCACAGCCAGCTCAAGCTTTTCTCCCCACCCTGCTCTGGAATTGAGATATCAAGAGACAAGTTCAATTATTTCAAGGCGAGATCAGACTTCTCCACTGTAATGAGTATCAGTGGGATTTAGGCTGGTTTTTTTTAAATGCTGTCACTCCCATCCACATGAAAACAGGATCCTTTAGTGCCTGCTTGCCCCACAGGGATGAGCTCCTTTCCACAGCTCAGGAAGGAGTGGATTTGCAGCATTTTTCCCCAAAGACATAATTTCTCAAGCCAGCCTTGCTCTGACATTTCAGGAGGTGGCCAGTCCCTTCCCCTTGGTGTGCCACCACATTATTCCCATCTCAGTATCCTCACTCCAGGACTTCCCTAAGCACCTGCAGCACTTTGTGTCGTACAAAGCTCTGTCAGGAGCTGCTGGGATGAATTTTTACCCCCTGGCCATGAGAGTTATTGCTGGAGGTCTCTGCAAAAAACCCTGAGCTCGAGGGTGGCTCTCAGCTGCCTTGTTAGGGTGGATATTGCTTTTCACCTGAAATCAGACTTTTTTAAATGCTGTCACTGCCATCCACATGAAAACAGAATCCTTTAGTGCCTGCCTGCCCCAGAGGGATGAGCTCCTTTCCAGAGCTCAGGAAAGAGTGGAAGGAGTTGCTTTGCAGCATTTTTTCCCAAAGTCTTGGCCCCAAAGACATCATTTCTCAGGAAGTGGCCAGTCCCTTTCCCTTGGTGTGCCACCACATTATTCCCATCCCAGCACCTTCACTCCAGGCCTTCCCTGAGCACCTGCAGCACTTTGTGTTGTACAAAGCTCTATCAGGAGCTGCTGGGATGAATTTTTTACCCCCTGGCCATGAGAGTTATTGCTGGAGGTCTCTGCAAAAAACTCTGAGCTCGAGGGTGGCTCTCAGCTGCCTTGTTAGGGTGGATATTGCTTTTCACCTGAAATCAGAGCTGCTTTATTGACTTGGTGATGCCTGCCTCGCAGGCAGCCAGCCTTTAATGCATACTAATGAAGAAAACAAGTGTTTTCCCCCAGAAGTGTCACGTGTTTCCCCAGACTTTCCCCACAGCTCAGCCCAAGAGATAACATCAAAGTGGTACAATTTAATGAACCTGCTCCCTTACAGTGTGCAGCATAATTTGCTGGCTGCTATGCAGGGAAAGGAACCCTCACTGCTGGTGAGGCTTTTCGGTCTATTCCTCTGATTTTAATAAGTTACAACTTATCTTGTGCCGTTTGGGGGAAGAATGTGAGAGATGGAATGATAAAATAGTGATTCGCCCCACGCTGGGAGGTTTATTTAAAAAAAAAGAAAAAAAAAAACCAACAAAAAACACCCAGCAAAACCCTGACCTTTCAGCTACATGTGTGAAAAGGAAGGAAAAAACCAATTGTTTTAAGAGATTCCTTCTATGCCAGACAGAAGGGCTCAAACCCAGTGCATTGTAAATTAATGGTGATCTTGATGAAGGGGAGAGAATGATGTATTTGACTTTATGGATATTAGAAGGTGAATTAATTACTTTATTACATTGTACTATATGCATTTTATTTAAACTGCATTTGTTAAGTATTTATTTTGTATATTTTTGCTTATACTGCATTGAATTTTGTGACTGTCAGTTGACAGTTTTGACACACATATACAGTTGGTTTTGATAGGTTAAGGAAACAAAACATTTTTATTTTGGATAAATATTTTTTATATTGTATTTTACTTTGGTATAATATAGGTACAGCAAGTGATAAGAATTGTGGGTTTGGTTTGTTTTTTTTTTTTTTTGAGGTTTAGAGAATGTGAATTTTAGAAATTTTTGTGAAGAATTGTGCTTTGCTTTTCTCTGTGAAGAGAAATGTGGTAACACCAGTGTGTTATGAGGGAGTGTGCACATCCCAGCCCCTCTCCTGATGTCCCTGGCCTCTTCTCCAAGGAAAAACTACCAATAGGATGAGGGGGAAGGGCCTCAAGCTGTGCCAGGGAAGGTTCAGGTTAGATTTTAGGAAGAATCTCTTCAGTGAAGGAGCAGTCAGGCTTTGGGGCAGTGCTGGAGTCACCACCCCTGCAATGTCCAAGAAATGAACAGATGTGGCCGTGTGATTCAGTGGGCATTGGTTAAAGGTTGGATGTGATCATCTGAGAGGTTTTTCCAGTATTAACCATCCAATATTCCATAGCACTGTGTCCTGGGAGGTCACCAGCCTTTATCCCTGCTGCTCTGGAGGAGAGGGACTAAAGGCCAGAGTGGGACAGCCCTGGCTGCTGCTCAGCCACAAAAACTGCACCTGTTTGAAGACAACAAACATTTATCCATGGCACATCCCTCCCAGGGCAAGATCCTGCTGCTGGAACAGCCTCATTCCAAGAGGACACCTGGCTTTGGAACCAGCAAAAAACAAGAAAGGCCCCAAATGCAGCGACACAGCACAGCCAAAGCCTCCAAGAGCAGAGAGGGAGGCTTTAATTACACAGTGGTTTCCATGGCAACCTCCCCAATCAAATGGCCGAGCACAAGGGCTCTCTCCTCTCCTCTCCTCTCCTCTCCTCTCCTCTCCTCTCCTCTCCTCTCCTCTCCTCTCCTCTCCTCTCCTCTCCTCTCCTCTCCTCTCCTCTCCTCTCCTCTCCTCTCCTCTCCTCTCCTCTCCTCTCCTCTCCTCTCCTCTCCTCTCCTCTCCTCTCCTCTCCTCTCCTCTCCTCTCCTCTCCTCTCCTCTCCTCTCCTTTCTTCCTTGCCTCTGGAACAATTAGGCCAGGATGAGAGCCCAGCTGTGCTGCACAGCTCTGAGCAGGCACAGGAGGAGCAGGAGCCTTCCTCCCTCAGCACTGAGCCCTGAGGAGGCCAAGGAGCCTGGCCTGTGTTTCCATTGCCATTTCTGGTCACCTGCCTGCCCCAGAGATCCTTCCAGGGGCTGCTGGTGAAGCCACGAGAGGCATTTTCCTCATGGAGTCATGGAATGGTTTGGATTGGAAGAAATCCAATCCAACCCAAATCCAATCCAATCCAATCCAATCCAAATCCAATCCATCCATGGTCCCCAGTCCTTCTCCAGCTCTCCTGGAGCCCCTTTAGGCCCTGCCAGGGGCTCTGAGCTCTCCCTGGAGCCTTCTCCTCTCCAGGTGCATCTCGGGTTTCGGTGGTTGAGATGACCCCGAGGTATTAGAAAGTCTCTTTTTTCCCAGCCCCGCAACCAAAGAAGTTGAGGTTCCTCAGTTCTGCTTTCCAAGGTTGTTTATTTTTTCTTATCTATTCCATTCTTTCTCTGACCTGCTGAGATCTGTCCAGCAGGTCGGGTTGTGGCACAGCCACTGCCCTTGGGGTGGTGTTAACTTTTTATACTGAGAACTATGTGTACTTTATTTACAGTAATTTTCCAATACCTATCACCTATGTTAGGCAGTCTGTCTCTGCTCTAAACCAATCCAAAAGTGCCACCATGACAGCAGAAGATGGAGGACAAGAAGAAGGAGAAGAAGGACAGGACACATCCAGATTCCTCCATCTTGCCCCATTCTAAATCCCCAAAATTCTACTTTTTCACCCTGTGACAAATTCACTATCATCCTACTCAAACTCTGGTGGCTTGTAACTCTTCACACAAAGTTGGTAATTGTTTCCATGGGCTAAAATCAAAGGCACGGGTGCTTTTGACTCTGTGCCAAGGTCTCTGAGCCTTTTGTTAGGGTCTGGAGTCATCCAGGGCAGCCAGAGGAATTTCCTGGGTTCTGACAGGTGAGCATCCCCAGCCCTCCCAGCCTGGCCTCATTGGAGAGATAAAGCAAACAACAAGCCAGGCCCTCATCTCTGCCTGTCCCTGGGGAAACATTCCCTGTTTTCTGGTCCCTGGGATTGTGCCCACCCTTTCTGCCAGGTTTTAGAGCAGTTGGGTGCCTGAGTTCCCTTGTCCTGGGAGCTGCTGGGATCCATTGCTGGGCCCTCATGTACTTCTGGCTTTTCCTTCTTTCCTTTTCCATGAGGAGGAGTCTGGCTTTGGAGGGACAGGGCACAAACCAGGTTTATAATGGAGCCATCCTTCCTCTGGTATGGGAAAAAAAACCCCAGGAAAGCCCTCAGCTCTCCCTTGCTCCGTCCAAAGGAATCACAGCTCCTGAGGTGACATTTTAGAGGACAAGGGGGGGGAGGAGGAGGAGGAGGAAGCCATGAAGGTGGTGTCCAACCAAAGGCATTGTTCTCTCCCTGGGGAAACATTCCCTGTTTTCCGGTCTCTGGGATGGTGCCCACCCTTTCTGGCAGGTTTAAGAGCAGTTGGATGCCTTGTCCTGCTCTCACTGAGCAGTGAGAGTGTTCCCTTGTCCTGCTCTCACCGAGCTGCTGGGATCCATTGCTGGGCCCTCATGTGCTTCTGGCTTTTCCTTCATGAGGAGGAGCCTGGCTTTGGAGGGGCAGGGCACAAACCAGGTTTATAATGGCGCCATCCATTTCTGGTGTGGGAGAAAAAAGCAGGAAAGCCCTCAGCTCTCCCTTGCTCCGTCCAAAGGAATCATCCAAAATTCCCAAGGGGACATTTTAGAGCATGAGGGGGATGAGGAGGAAGCCATGAAGGTGGTGTCCAACCAAAGGCATTGTTCTCTCCCTGGGGAAACATTCCCTGTTTTCTGGGATTGTGCCCACCCTTTCTGGCAGGTTTAAGAGCAGTTGGGTGCCTGTATTCCCTCAGCTCTCATTGAGCTGCTGGGATCCATTGCTGGGCCCTCATGTGCTTCTGGCTTTTCCTTCATGAGAGGAGCCTGACTTTGCAGGGCAGAACACAGAAATATGTTTATAGTGGAGCCATCCTTCCCTTTGGTATGGGAGAAAAAAGCAGGAAAGCCCTCAGCTCTCCCTTGCTCCATCCAAAGGAATCATCCAAAATTCCCAAGGGGACATTTTAGAGCATGAGGGGAAGAGGGGGATGAGGAGGAAGCCATGAAGGCGGTGTCCAACCAAAGGCATTGTTCTCTCCCTAGGGAAACATTCCCTGTTTTCTGGGATTGTGCCCACCCTTTCTGGCAGGTTTAAGAGCAGTTGGGTGCCTGTATTCCCTCAGCTCTCACTGAGCTGCTGGAATCCATTGCTGGGCCCTCATGTGCTTCTGGCTTTTCCTTCATGAGAGGAGCCTGACTTTGGAGGGCAGGACACAGAAATATGTTTATAGTGGAGCCATCCTTCCCTTTGGTGTGGGGAAAAAAAAAAGCAGGAAAGCCCTCAGCTCTCCCTTGCTCCATCCAAAGGAATCATGCAAAGCTCCCGAGGTGACATTTTAGAGCATGAGGGGAGAAGGAGAAGGAGGAGGAAGAAGTTATCAAGGTGGTGTCCAACTGAAGGCATTGTTCTCTTTTCTTGGGGGCCATGCAGATGGCAAAACATTAATATTTGCTTTTCCATTTCCCCCTGGGCCCCATTGTTCGAGGGCTGGGCCCGCAGACAGCTTTGCAGCTCACCTCTGTTTACTCTGGGCTGGGCCTGTCCCTTCCTTCACAGACTGGGGGGAAGGAAAGGCCGATTCCTCCTGGCCTGAGGGGACCCATTGTCCCTCTGCTCTGCCCTCCCTCCTGTGCGAAAAACGCCAATTGCTTGTTTTTAAAATTGTAAAAGTTTAATAGTAATAAAATAAAAATAGTAATTGTGAAAAATGTGTATTTTATCATTGGCTTTTTGCAAATATTCAAATGAATGTTATCTGTGTTATGTTAGAAAGCTCTGCTGTATTAATTTTCTTAAGTAGTGTGTTAAATATAGTTTTGGGTTATAACATAGGGTTAAAATAGAAACTATGCTATGTAGGATACTTTGATTTTCTAAAGAAAGGACTCACAGCCAGATAGCAGCCACAGGACACCCAAATCTTTCAGAGAAAGAGAATTTATTGCTCCATTATCAGAAGAAATGAACTTCTTCCCACCTTGCTTAGCCCTGAAGATGCTGTCAGGATTCAGAGGAAGAAGCTGACACTGCCCAGACAGAATCCTGTGTTTGAATGGAATTGATGCATCATGGATGTGGTGTATGAATATGCAACAGGCTGTTGCTTTTAAGGGTTAATCCTCTGTTAACCGTGGGTCCTTTTTGGGCTTATTTTGCCGGTACCCGGACATCCTTAACTCTTTGTTTTCATTGTCTCATATTATCCTAAATCCTAATTGTCCAAATTTTTATTAGTCCAATTATATTGCTACTTTTGTAACCATCTTATTACTATTAAACTTTTAAAATTAAAAAAAACAAGTGATTGGCATTTTTCACAGTAATATAATGATGCATAAATTCCATTCAAACACAGGATTCTGCCTGGTCAGTGTCAACTTCTTCCTCTGAATCCTCTTCAGGGCTGAGCGAGGTGGGAAGAAGTTCCTTTCTTCTGATAAGGGAACAATAAAATTCTCTTTTCCTGAAAGATTTAGGTGTCCTGTGGCTGCTATCTAGTGCAAGTATCTCATTCCTTTCTTTAAATAAATATCCCACATACATGGTTTATATTTTAACATTATGTTATAACCTAAAACTATATTTAACACACTACTTACAGCATTTATACAGCATAATTTTCTAACACAACACATCTAATATTCCTTTTAATATTTGCCAAAAGCCAATCATAAAATACGCATTTTTCACATCCTGTATTTTGGGGCTGTGTATTTTCTTTTTTAGCAGCTCAGCACTACTTAAAAGGCAGGCCTGGCCTGAGCACAAATGGTTGTCTTGCTGTGAGGCTCAGCCCGAGTGGGAAGGGATCCAGGGACAGAGCAGGTCAAAAAAATAAAAAAAATCTCACTTGGCTTTTTGCTTCACAGTTTCTGACAGCTCACCCCCTGTTTTTAGCAGTGGCTGTGTGAGCTCATCGTGCTCAGCCTCTTCTTGTTCTGCTTGCCATGAAACAAGCTCAACTCAAACCAGATTTTTATGTATTCAAAAAAAAAAAATCATATTTCCAAGGATTTTTTTTTTATGTCAAGAAGAGGTAGGTAGGGATTCCTCCTCTTTTTTTTTTCAACTCTGCTAGCCCTGCTCTTTGCAGGTGGTGGGATCTCCAGCAGGAAGATTTGCAGGGCTGCCCCTCAGCTGTGGTTTCTGCCTCCAGCTCAGCAAGCTGCTGGCTTTTACCACTTGTTGCATACAATTAAAAAAAAAAAGGCCTTATAAAATATGGTTTAGGCCCTGCTACTCCAGCTAAGCTAGCAGTTAGCTTGTGACTGCCCTGTGGAAAATCATAAGAATGAAAGCAGTTAGCACAACAAGCTATTCTGGTAAGAGAACCATTTGCACCTGTAATAAACAAGAAAAGTGTCCCATGGGAATCAGTGAACAAAATATGTGAACTAACCAAAACTAGAGAGATTTGACAGACACATACCCTGGCCATTTACAGACCAATAAACTGAGTGTCAGTGCATTGTTAGCCAGTTAGGTCTAACACAGTGCCTTCTGATATTTCCTATAAATGTCAGCTTTGTGAATAAAGAATTGGCTTTTCTGCATGAAGAAACTGAGTCCCAGCTGTTATATTGCAACCTACCCCTTATTAAGAGCTGCACCCCATCTGTGTGACTCGATTTTTATTTTCATTCCATAAGAGCAAAGCCATGGCACAAAGTCTGCGTCTTGCTGAGCCCCCCAAGCACCTTTGCTGCCCCAAAAACCAAGAATTTTCCCTTCACTGGAGGCAGGGAAAGCAAGGAGGCCTCTCCTGCCCAAACTCACCAGCACATCTTTGTTCACTGCATGATTTAACAACCACAATTACAAGGTTGGATTGACCCTGTGTCCAGGAAAGGCCCTTGCTGGCATTTCTCACCCTCTGGAAGGGAGGGAAGTTTCCCTCCTTCCCCTCACCCAGGCCCATGGCATCTGTTGGGGATTTTTTAAGCAATAAAAAGCCTCTTTGGATGTATTGTTCTGTGGCACTCCCTCAGTGCACAGCTTCCATTCCTCCTTAGTCCAGCCAGGGGGTTTCTGCATCAGCTACTAACCCAATCCCATCGAGATTTTAACCTGGCATTGTGGGACTGGAGCACAAGGGGGACAAGGAAGAGGAAATTTGGGTTTAAGGGCAGAAGGGTGATGCTTTCTGCTCTGTTTTCTCCATGTGTGCTGCGTGCCCAGGCTGGATCCAGGATCCAGAGTGACCCAACCCCAGCAGCAGCAAAAGCAGCAGCTCCAAGCCCTCCATGCTGGGTGGGTGTGAATGGCCCTGGAAGGTGAGTTTGGAGACCTGGACCAAAGGGCAGGTGGCACCTGTGGCATCTTTACCTCCTGCTCATGCTTAAAACTGGGAATTGTGCATTGAGAGACAGCTGGGATCATGGAAGAAAGGTGGGAACAGAGCAGAAAGGTGGGAAGACAGCAGAGGATGGGAATGTGCCAGCAGGGAGACACTGCTCCTTGTGCCCCAGCTCAAATTCCCAGCCTGCCCCAAACACACACAGCAGGCTCGGTGCCAGGGTGAGTTAATTGGGATGTAATCCCATTTCTGAGGGCAGGACAGGCCCCAGCCCATTCACAGCACCTCTGTTAATTAAGACCAGCTCTAGGCCTCTTCAAACAAGGTGCCTGGCAAGCTGGGGAAGGAGCCAGGCCACTGGTTTGCTTTTGATGTGCTACATCCAGAGCTTACTGGGAACCAGTGTCAGCAGCAACCCAGAGCAGAGAGTTGTCCCCACTGCAGAGCAAGCCACACTGTGTTCTTACAGAATCATGGAGTTATGGAATGGTCTGGGTGGAAGGGGACATCAAAGCCCATCTCATTCCACCCCCCTGCCATGGGCAGGGACACCTTCCACTATCCCAGGCTGCTCCAAGCCCCAATGTCCAACCTGGCCTTGGACACTTCCAGGGGTCCAGGGGCAGCCACAGCTCCTCTGGGCTGCTGAAATGAAGAAGAAGCAAAGACATCCCTCCTGAAGGGCCTTAGAGGAGGTCTGGCAGCCCAAATTTACTGCAGGCATCATGCAACTCGTTAGTTTTCATTAAGTGCAGCTCCTGGAGCCAAGTGGGAATCACAGCTTTTGTTAAAGGAGCTGTCGGAGTCTCACACAAGAGGCAGAAAGCAGAGAGAGCTCAGAGCTGGAACAGAAAGCAAATAAAACTCCAATATTTTGGCTTTGTAATGAATACAATTAATTATGCTGAAGCTCTTTGCATGATTCCACAGTTGTCTGAGAGAGTTTGCCAGAGCAAGTAGTTCTGACACGCTGCATGCAGAAACTGCCCTTTTGACTCCATGAGGATATTGAAGATGTTCTGGTAAATATTTACATTTTTTAATCTCCACTGCTAATCAGAGCTGAGATTATTGCAGTCACAAGAGTTTATTAAAATAAACTCTGCCCTGATTGCTTGCTTTCTGCATCTGCTGGGGTTTTTTACCCCCCACACCCAACTGTCCAGATGCCAAGGAAGCTGGGATTTTATCAGGGTTAGATTTGTTGGAATGCTGCAGTTTCTGTAGTAGTTTGAAAGGGTTTGGTCCCCAGAGGCAGATGTTATTCCAAAATTAGATGTCACCCAAATCTTTCTTTATGCTGAAATTACTGAAATATGGGGAATCTTGGGGCAGAAATTACTCTGCAGGGTTTTTTCCTTCCTTGAAGCTGCTGTTTATTGGGAAAAGCTGATTTTATCACAAGGAGGGGGCAGTGTGAGCTCACATAGAGTGGTCTCAGCCCATATTCAAGGTCAAGCTCCTCCTGCAGCCCATGGAAGGGCTCCTTTGGCCCCATTCCATGGAACTGGCCTGGGTTATCACCATTCATGCATCATCTCACCACAGAGCCCTGGGGCTGTCTCATAAATGCTCCCAGGCCAAACTCAACGCTCCAAGTGTGCAGTGGGGAGGGATTTGCATCCCTGAGCTGGGAAGAACCAGTGCTGATGGATCCCTGCTCCTCCCCAGGCCTTGCCAACCTGCTTGGCTGTGCTCCTGGTGCACTGGGATGCTCTTAGCAGGGCTTCACTTGGGCTCCAGCAGGAGCCTGGGCCCTGTCTGGGAAATCTCCTCCCCAAGGGAAAGGGTTCAGTGATTTTTTCCTGCTTCAGCTAGCTAAAAAATTACCTAACTAAAAAGCAAAGGAGAGCTCTCTCCCTCTGTCTGTGCTGCAGACAACACAGTCCATGAACAGGAAAGCTGATGCTCTTCTCTCTGGTTTTGAATACAGACACCTCAGCCATTCCACCCCTTCTCCTTCTCCCCCCCCTTCACTCTCAGATCTAGTTTTAAAGGTGCAAAACTTATTTCTGGGCTAAGCAGACGAATGGGGATACAATTCAGCATCATAAAGTCACCCCAGGACGCTGCTTTGCAGGTTGAAAATTAAGCCCAGTCTGGGTCTGTGCTGCAGACTGCCTTGGACCAGTGCCTGGGATTTATGGGGTGGTTTGTCCAACCAGGAGCCACAAAGGGTCAGGAAAAAGGGCATTTTAAAAGCAAGCAGGGTTCTGTAAATGCCCCCTTGAAGCCTTGGATTTCTTGCACCAGCCGTCCTTGCTGCCAGGGCTCGCTCTGCCCCTTGCACAGCAAGATTTGTGAGGGGGGAGAAGCAAAGGCTGCGTGTCCCGAGCTGCTAAATCCAAGGACAAATAATTGCAGAGCTGGGCAGTCAGTGAGGACAGAATAAATGAGCTGTTTGGAAATCACAGCAGGGCTCAGCACTGCAGCTCCAAGCACTGCCTGTGCCCCAGAGTCAGGGAGCTCTGGGATCTCTCCTGCCTTCAGGTGTCTTTGGGTTTTTGCTCTTTAATGCGAATTCTGCAGCTTCTCTGGGCACATTCTGTCAGTGCTGCGGAGTTTAGGCTCTGGACAGAGGTGAGAAGCCCTGAGATCATCCTTAAGGGGAAGGAAAATCATCACACTTGGTTTGACATGACTTTTCACTGGGGATGGGCCCTTTAGAAATTGGGGCAGTGCCACCAAGTGAGCTTGTGGTTGAACCCTCAAACAAGCTGGGGAGGGAAAACATCACCTCAGGGAAAAAAAATAGGAAAAACTCCTATATTTCAGTTTTCTATGTGAAAGAAACAAATTGCTGCTGTCATCCATCCCCCCCCGGCAGTGCCAGGCTGTCTTGCAGTGAAGGCTCACCCATCTTTTCGAGTCTGTCAGATCATTTTGACCTTGCTGCAGATGAGACTGGGTGTGTGGGGCTGTCAGCAGACAGGGTGAGGAGGGAGGGGAGGGAAGAACATTCGGTTCAGCGCCGTGGGAACGAGGCAGTGTGAAAAACAGGGAGCAATCCGTGAACAGATGGAGGGGGAAGTGGTGAGGACTGGCAGGCTCTGCTGCATTAATGATGTTAATAAGCAGTGAGGAGTGATTAATGAATTACATCCAACGGATTGGGGTCAGCTGGGGACACCCCAGGGCAGTGCTGCCCCTGCTTTGCAGGCAGGAATGGAGTTGTGGGCAAATGGGTGCCTCCCCACAGCCAGCTGCATTTTGGAGCAGGGAGGTCTTTCCCAGACTCTGGATAAAGCCCCTGCCTGCCTGAAGTGCCTGATACCCTTCCCTGCACAGGGGGAAACACAGGAGGAGGAAAATGCAGCGCTGACCAGAGGGGCTGGCCCCAGGATCTCTGGGCACTCTCCTGAGCTTTCCCAGGTGTAGAACACCTCAGAGCAGGCTTTGAGTGATGTGGGGTATAGGAGATGAGCCTTGGAGGGCAGGGCTGCCTTTTCAGGTGCCCCAAGGATGTTCTTCCCCACAGAGGATGGGACACAGCCGCAGCCAGGCTGGGATTTGCTGGAAATCCCTCAGGGAGCTTCCAAGCCAGGCCAGGGGCTTTCAGCACTGCTGTGGTCTCTCCCTGCTGGGTGCTGGGGGCCATGAGCTCAGAGCAGAGCAGAGACCTTTAATCATTGAATCACAGAATCACTAAGGCTGGAGAAGCTCTATAAGACTCCAACCATTCCACCAGCACTGCCAAGGCCACCACCAGCCATGTCCCCAAGTGCCACCTCCACAGGGCGCTTCCATCCCTGGGCAGCCTGGGCAAGTCCTTTCAGAGAAGAAATGTTCCATAATATCCAATCTAGACCAGGTTGGACAGGGCTTGGAGCACCCTGGGAGAGTGGAAGATGGCCTTGCCCAGAGCAGGAGTGCAACCAGATGAGCTTTGAGGTCCCTTCCAGCCCATCCCAGTCTGGGATTCTGGAATTCCATACGTTCCCAATCACTCACAGCCTGGCTGTCCTTCCCTGCTAAGCTCAGCTTTCTGCTCTGTCTGCCAAGCTGGGCAGAGATGTTTACTCACCACTTAATTAATCTCTGCTGTAGCCTGGAGAGCCTGGAGACGCTCAGCTGAGGCTGTGTGGTGCTCACATTCCTGCTGGGCTGCCAGGCAAACAAGGCAGGACCTCCATGGATTACATCATTTTTCCCAAAGAACCTCCGGCCATGCAGACTTGGAAAAGTATCTTAAAGGAAACTGGTCATGCCCAGAGAAAAAAACAGGAATAAAGCAGGTGAACTCTGCCATGGTCCCACATCAATGGAGAGGAACACACAGATGTGATTCAAAGCATCGTTAAATTAACTACTGATAAAAATGTCTGCCCGGGGTGCTCAAGGTGGGCGCCAGGAGCTTTACTCCAGATGGAGGCTGTGGAGTAAATGGACTTTTTGACCATCAAGCCATGGAGTTAATGGACTTTTTGAGAGGAAGGATGGCACAGGGATCAGCGTGGGACACCCAGATCCTGCCACTGACCATGGTGGGACACCCAGCAAGCACTTGTTCTGTGTGTCCTTTGGGGCAGATGGACCAGGGAGCATCTTCAGGCCTCCTGCCCTGTCCTCAGCCATAAGGGCAGCCCAGCTCAGACAGCTCCAGACATCTCAGCTGGAAGAACCCTCTGAGATCGAGTCCAACCCTTCCCTCAGCACTGCCAAGGCCACCACTAACTCATGTCCCCAGGTGCCACATCCACACTTGTTTTAAATCCCTCCAGGGATCGTGACTCCACCACCACCCCAGGCAGCCTGTGCCAGGGATTGACTTCTCTTTCCACAAAGAAACTTTTCCTAATATCTGATCACCAAGCAGGCAACACAACCCTCTACTCACAAAGCCAGCCAGGAAAGGTTATCCATGGATATTGCTGTGACTCCTCATGGCATCTTCCAGCTCCTTTAAAGGTCCCTTCCAACCCAAACTGTTCTATGGTGACTCGAGAGAAAGAAAACTGAGCTGCAATTTCCACAGGTAACCTGAAGCTGCAACAGCCCCAGCTGTTTAAAAATAAATAAATCCTTGTCTCCAGGACAAGCTGCTCTAGTCAGGACTAATTGCAGGAGGTTTCTTGAACTCTGACCATGGTTGGCTCTGGGCTTCTGCCACCAGCAGGTCTCCAGGCACTTTCCAGAGGAAATCAGTGTATTTTCCATAGATTAATGCAGGAGAAGTGACGGCTCAAAATTTCCCCAAATTCATGTCTTTGCTAGGTAACAGCCTGGGGAGGGTTTATCCCTCTCCTTCTCAGCTTTGCACCCCCCTGGGGTCTGTCTGTCTGTCTATCTGCCTGTCTGTCTGTTTGGTCACCTCTGTGCCTGCCCAGCTGCCTGCTTGATCCCACAATGTTTGCAGGACACCTGCATTGAGTCTCCCTGGACATATTTATGGGAATTTATCCATCAGCAACAGAGGCAAGGGTGTGGCCCGGCAGAAATTTTGTTGGGACCCAGGAAATTCCTTTGGCTGCCCTGGAGGACTCCAGACCCTGGCAGGGGGCTCAGAGACCTTGGCACAGAGTCACAAACACCCGTGCCTTCAATTTTAGCCCATGGAAACAATTACCAACTTTGTGTGGAGATGTACAAGCCACCAGAGTTTAGAGTAGAATGACAGTGAATTTGTCACAGGGTGAAAAAGTAGAATTTTGGGGATTTAGAATGGGGCAAGATGGAGGAATCTGGGCGTGTCCTGTCCTTCTTTTCCTTCTTCTTGTCCTCCATCTTCTGCTGTCATGGTGGCACTTTTGGATTGGATTAGCATAGAGACAGACTGCCTAACATAGGTGATAGGTATTGGAAAATTATTGTAAATAAAGTACACATAGTTCTCAGTATAAAAAGTTAACACCACCCCAAGGGCAGTGGCTGTGCCACAACCTGACCTGCTGGACAGGTCTCAGCAGGTCAGAGAAAGATAAGAATAAATAAACAACCTTGGAAAGCAGAACTGAGGAATCTCGACTTCTTCGGTTGTGGGGCAGGAAAAAAGAGACTTTCTAATACCTCGGGGGCCATCTCAACCACAGAAACCCGAGAAAATTTAGCTGAAATACAGCCTTTTGCTTGGTCTCAGGAATGAATAGTTTCACAGGAGTTCAATAGCTGACATGCCATTAATTTCAGGCTCTCGTTAGCGAGGAGGAGTTGATGCTAATTGTGCTGGGCCAGGTGATGTTTGAAATAGGATCTGTATGGGCATTGTTGTAACTGATCCTTGGCTGCTCGGGAAGCCTTGGCTGGGGCCCGAATGGCTCTCCAAATACAAATATTTGCCTGTGGAGGGATGCCTCATTATTAATTTAAAGCCTGCCATAAATCATGAGCTCAGAAATGCAGAGTTAAGCTTCGCAGGCAAAAATAGATGTGGCCTCTTGCACGGGCAGCCGTTCCCGACTACGCTTCCATAATTGGATCACGCTGAAATGGATACCTTAAATTTAGTTACAAAAGGCTAACAAGAATAAAATGCCAGCAATTTATCACAGGCACGGTGCTATATTTAAAGCTGTCAGCATTCCTGGACTATAAAGTGATTATAAATCCCAGTGATTTGTAACCGGCCATAGGAATCCGCTTCCATGCTGACATCCAACACCCGAGTTCTCCACGCTGGCAGCCCTGGATTCAGCCACGTAATTAAGCCTTCACCTCCTTTTCAGTTCAGGAATAAGCCTGCTGCTCTCACAGGTCTGAATGCACTGCCAATTCCAGGCCCAAACTTAATTGATTTCCTTCAGTAATCCATACCTTGCTGTCGGGCTGGAGGTGGAGGTGCCAGGACGCTGCTCTCACGTCCCATTTCACTGAAATAAAGCAGTTGCCTGGCCCTGTTCTGGGGGCTGTGGCAGCTCATTAGCTGACACATGAGAGGAGCAGCAGACAAAAAACTCAGTGAAGTGTGCTTTTCCGTGAGCCTTTCCGAGGAATCTTTAGAAACAGACACACAAAAATCCATAGTTTGGTACCTTTTCAATCCCCAGGGCTTGTTGGCATCGCCAGTCTGTAAAAAAGGGATAAAAATCTTGGAAGCAGGCAGGGAATGACTGTGCTTGGCTGAGGTTTCTTCCAGGTCTTCACTGGTTCATGCCCTGGAGCAAGGGAGTTTACCTTGTTTTAAAAACTCATTTAGAACTTAATCTCCAACCTCTAGGAAGGTGGTGCTTCACTTCACGCTGTAAAGGACTTTTCCATGGATAAAAGCCATAGAATACTTTTTAATTTAAACTCAAATACACCTGCCCTCCATTCTGCAGCCTGTTAGAATTTCAAAAGCTTGATTTCTAAAAGCTTCCCTTTTTTTGGGGGGGTGGGGGGGTTACAGCCAAACCCGGATTTGTACATCAGAGATGCTGGATTTGAGATCTGATGTCAGCTTACCAAAGTCTGAAAATCTTACTGATGTCTTCTTACCAAAGGCAGAAATGGAGCACTGATGTCTCCTGAGAAATTCCATTAAACTAAATATTAAATATTAATTATGTTATTAAATATTTGAAAAATTATTGTTTTTATAATAGAAACAATGATTTATTAAAATATATTTTCACCTTTGCTTGCTGTGACATTGAGATATTTTACCTGCTCAAGACCCACACAATGGAAAGATGTTTGCTTGAGTCATGATACAGATAATCCTGAAGGAGCCTGGAATTTGGGAAATTGGCCACCAAATAAGCCAGGGAGCAAAGCCTCTGCCTGTGGCTCTGCTCCCCTTTGTGTTTTCATTTCCTACCTTCATTCCTTCTCCCTTTTGTGATCTCAAACCCCTGGAATGCACCTATTTATTAGCAAGCTAAAGAACAATAAGCAAAAAATGCAATAAAAGAAGAAACTGCTCCTAAACCTCCCTTGCCAAACATGTGAATCCTTCAGGAAACTAATCCACCCCACAGCTCAGCAAATCACTGAGGAATCTGAGTTGTCCCATGGGATTAAAGAGCCCTCAGGAAGGCTGCTGAGATTTGGGGGGGGGAACCCCATTTCACCACTTCTGTGCTGAGTAGTTTTCCATGTTTTCTAACAAGAATTGTGCTTATCAGAATTCTTTTTTTTTTTTTCACACAGCCCAAAAGCTCTTTGTTTTCTTGCTACAAAGCCAGGACAAAGCCAGGATGCCCATGAAGTGTGGATTTGTCCCTGGAGGTCCAACCATGCTGCTGTAACCTTAGCACTATTCAGAGAACCCTGGAATCATTTCAGCTGGAAAAGCCCTCTGAAATCATTGAGTCAAACCATTAAGCCACCACCCAATTCCAAATTTTCCACTTCCCAGGAAAGATTTTTTAGGGAAGGCTTCATGTCTGTGTCCATATCAAGGTAAAAATCCTCTTGCAGTGGTGACTGAGCAGCAGGAAAGAGCGGGGTCAAAACCAGGCCAAGTTCAGCCCTGCTCTTGCTGAGGCTGGAGAGAATTTCAGCTTCCCCATCCTCTTGCTCACCAGGCATCTCAGAGAGGTTTTGGAAGAGGGCCTTGCCTTCAGACAAGGCTGAGCTCATGGGATTCATGGATGTGAGGAGAGATAGACAATCTCCCCCAGCTGAAAACTGAGACACGCATCTAAAGGTGCTCCAAGAGAGCTGGAGAGGGAGGTTGGACGTGGGCAGGGGGGAAAGTTTTCACACTGAGGGACAGTAAAGTTAGATGGGATATTGGGAAGGAATTGTTCCCTGTGAGGGTGGAGAGGCCCTGGCACAGGGTGCCCAGAGGCTGCTTCTGGATCCCTGGAAGTGTCCAAGGCCAGGCTGGACATTGGGGTTTGGAGCAACCTGGGACAGTGGAAGGTGTCCTTGCCCTGGAATGAGATGAGCTTTAAGGTCCCTTCCAACCCAAACCATTCCATGATTCTGAGTTTCTATTATTCCATTCTAATAAAATTCCTTCTTTCCAGATAATTCAGCTCTTGTTCACCCCGCTCCCACATCCCCTTTGATGGCCATGTGTGGTTCCCAGCCAACGTTCACCACTGGAGCAGGGTTCAGGAGACTCCTCCTGGCACATTGTCCTGGCATTCCCTGGGCAGATGTAGGTCCTGGATGCTCTGGGTGGGATCTGGAGAGCTGCAGGAACAACTGAGTGCTCTTTGCCTTGACTTTGTTGGCACCCACCTTCGTGAGGGCAATCACGGCACTTCAAGCAGAGTCAGGGGAATTGATTTTCCTAGGAATTCAGTTCCCAAGGGAAAAGTTCTGGCTATTAGTATTTCCCAAAGCTGTGCCTGGGTGGTCAAATATATCTGGTAAATGTGTGAGTTTATTTCAGTAATGCCAAAGGGACAGGGACATTTTCAGAGGGAGAAGAGGCATGGGGTGTGTCAGCTGTGGAAACAAGGAAAAGAATGGGCAGTGGTGGTGTTCTGGTTCTTGAGCCCAAACCTTCAACACATCAGCACTAAAGTGACTGATAGGTTTTTAACGGGACCCCTCACTTGTTTTTCTACTTATCTTCCAGGCAGAAAGGTCTGCTGCTGCTGGTAAATCTTTGGACAGGTTCATGGAATTTTGCTGGCCGAGAAAGGTGCTCAGCCTCCTCCCTGTTTCCTTTCCATTTCCTCCAAGATTCCTCACAAATCGAGCTCCGGGTTTTTAGCAGGTATTTGGCATGTCTGCCCCAAACATCAACACAGCTGGCAGACGCTCCTCAGCTAAAAGACTTTTCTTTGACATCTCTCTAACACAAAAAAGCAGGGAAAGCAGCAGCTTCCCTTCCCCCTTCCCTGCCGCCTTGCCGGCTCCTTTGGAGATCCCGACTGTGACTCATCCACATCCAGGTGCCAATAGCAAACGGCAGGGAGGGCTGGCTTTTGATGTTCCAGGCGAATTTATGTTCCTAATAATCGTTCCTTGGACGGACTAAAGAGGGTTCAGCCAAGCAGACATCCCAACTGCGGGGCTGATGGCTGCGAGGGACGTTTTCCTCCCTCTGTTAACTTATCAAGTGTGTGGCTAGTGGCAAACATTAATTAACGCAAGAGATAGCAGGGTTGAGCCAGAGGGACGGGCTGTGATTTCCTTTGGGAAGGAGTTTAATGGTCTTGATATCCCAAATATCCTCAGAGCAGGCAGGGGACAACATCCAGCCCTGAGTAAGGAGATGGGGCTGAACTGACAGCAGAGAAGGACCAAGCCAAGTGGCTGAGGCCTTCTGCGGGGTTATGAAACCTTCTTCTGGAAAGATCTTCCCACCATGAAAGCAGAGTTCAGGATCCTCCTTTAAAGCGAGGTTGCTCAGCGGTGCTTTGGATGTCTCCACGTGTGTTCCTGCCCGTAGACACTTCAGAGCTGGCCTTTGAAGTTGTCCACCCTGCTCTGACTTTGACCTCCCAGCCCAAAAATAGTTCCTCTCAGTCACAGAAAATATCAAAGGTGTTGGACAATGGCTGGGTCCCTGTTCTCGCTGGAGGCAGTGGGAACTCTGCCACGGTCTGGAGAGAACGTGATCGGACCAGCAGGGCCCTGGGACACTCCTCTTGGTCTTGGGAGCACGTTTCCTCTAGGGGACGCGCAGCCAAAGCCAGCCTTGGTGTGGTGGCCTGTGGGACAGCAGCTGTGAGAGAGAGGTCACCTGGCCCAGAGAGGGGACAGCAAAGCTGTCACAGGAGCTCCCAGACCGGTGTCAATGGCTGGTCAGAGCCAGAGCTGCAGCAACAAGGTTGTCCCAGCCTACAGGTCCTTGTGCACCCAACCTACACATCCTACACCACCCAACCCACACGTCCTACACCATCCCAGCCTACAGGTGGTCCACCACCCAACCCCCAGATTCTACACCTTCCCAACCTACAGTTCCTCCACCACCCAACCCACACATCCTACACCATCCCAACATACAGGTCTTTCTCCATCTAACCCACATGTCTGACACCATCCCAGCCTGCAGGTGGTCCACCATCCAACTCACAGGTCCAATGCCATTCCAGACTACAGAACCTACACCTTCCCAACCTACACTTCCTCCTCCATCCAATCCACACGTCCTACACCATCCCAACATACAGATCCTTCTCCATTCCAACCCACAGGTCCAATGCCATCCCAGCCTACATGCCCTACACTTACTAGCCTACAGATCCTCCTCCATCCAACCCACACCTCCTACACCATCCCAAATTGCAGGTCCTTCTCCATTCCAACCCACAGGTCTGACACCATCCCATGCTGCAAGTTCTTCTCCAGCCAAACTACATATCCTACACTGCCCATCCCGCAGGTCCAACACCATCCCAAACTTCAGGTCCCTCTCCATCCAACCCACAGGTCCAATCCCATCCCAACCTACAGATCCTCCTCCATCCAACCCACACCTCCTACACCATCCCAACATACAGGTCCTTCTCCATTCCAACCCACAGGTCTGACACCATCCCAACCTACAAATTTTTCTCCATTCCAACCCACACGTCCTACACCATCCCACCTAGATTCTTCTCCACCCAACCTACACGTCCTACACTGACCAACCCACAGGTCCTACACCTTCCCAACTTAATGCTCTCTTCCATCCAAATCACAGGACTGACACCATCCCAACCCACAGATCCTTCTCCATCCAACCCACAGATTCTACACCATCCCAACCTACAGGTTCATCTCCACCCAACCTACACATATTACAGTGACCAACCCACAGGACCAATGCCATCCCAACTTAAAGATCCTCCTCCATCCAGCCCACAGGACTGACACCATCCCAACCTATAGGTCCTTCTCCATCCCATCCTACAGGTCTTACACCTTCCCAGCCTAAGGCTCTTCTCCATCCAACCCACAGGACTGACACCATCCCAACCCTCACAGATCCTCCTCCATCCAACCCACAGATTCTACACCATCTCAACCTACAGGTTTATCTCCACCCAACCTGGACGTCTTATACCACCCAACCCACAGGTCCCACACCTTTCTAACCTACAGATCCTTCTCTATTCAGCCCACAGCCATGATCAGAGTCACACAGGTGTCATCACCTCACATGGCTTTGCTGGGTGCCCAGCCCAACCTGAAGTCCACTGGGAACCCCAGATTGTGCCTTATTCACGTGACTTCACAAACTCCACTCTCATTTTTTAAAGTCTAAAAGTCTTTTTGGGAAATTGCTGTCGTGTACTGGGAACACTTTACTCCCTACAAGTAAGACAGATCCTGTGAAAGCCCAGCCTGTCTAAATTTTTACTGGTTTTGGGAGGCTTGAGGGTTTTGCTGGGTTAAAAAATATATTAGCTCTTCTCACAGCTCTTGTCTTACCAGTGACCTTGGACTATCAGAGCCACAACAGCTCTGCCATTAGGAAAAAAATCATCTTTTGAGCCTGTGGCTGGGAATACTGACAAAATCCCAACTAAGTGCCAATTTCTCTGCTGGAGCTCAGGCTCCATCAGAAGAAACTCTCTGTGGTGCTTCAGTTCACAACCTTCTCTACAGGCAACTTTAGAGACGATGAGACAAAAATAAGCGGAGGAAACTCAACACGGGAACATAATCAAAGGCACTGAGCCTTTTAAGATAGCGTCTGCCCCGATGTTTACAGAGTCCTCCCTAAGCCAGGAGACTTCTTCTGGACTTCAGAGACTCAGTGCTGCTCTGTTCTTGTTTATGGCCCTGATGCCAAAGAAAATTGAGGGGCTGATAAGCACCATGCACCCTGCCATGCTCTGTCAATGGACTCTTCCTTGGGATTGAGTGCCTGGACAACATAAAAGTGCTTTCATTCTGCTTTATGTTCTCATCTGCCTCCAGAACAATTATTTTCGGAGTTGTACAGGAACACAGGCTCAGTAGGACTTGGGTTTTGTTCCTTCTTTTCCATTAAGCTACAATGGAGAGCCCACGTGCAGTGTCTCACTCTCACTCCCAGACCATGGCATTTTCCTCACGGGCTCCTCTTGGAATTGTCCCTCGTGTGGGAATTTGCTTATCTGAATCCAGAGCATGCTCCAGCCCACCAAGGACTGGCTCCCCTCGGAAAAGTAGACATATTTAAAGGGAGCTTCCACTGTAGCCACTCAATGTTCAGTCTCTTTGTGCATCTGGACCCTAATTAGAGAAGGGAATTGTGGATCAGGAGCTAGAATTTGGTAGAACTCGCAAAAGAGCTTCACCCCAGGCTTGCAGCCTCCTGGGGTTAGCCATGATTAGTGCCTCCAATCCCACTGGTTGGATACAATGGAATAGAAGCCCTCTAACTGCGGCCTTCCTAGCTGATTGTGGAAAGCAGTGATAGCTGAAGGAGGAGCAGGGTCTGCGTGGATGGTGATGCTGGCAGGAGGCAGGGCAGGGCTGCCCAGGTCACCTTTCTCCTCTGCCACCTGGGCTGAGTCCAAGTGGCCACAGCTCCAATCCTGCCAGAGCTCTGGGAGCCTTTGGACAGGACTCCCAGGGATGGCCAGGCTGGGATTGTTGGGGTGTGTGTGCAGGGCCAGGGGTTGGACTGGAAGATCCCTGTGGGATATTCTGTGATTCCAACCCTGCACTGCTCTGGATTGCCTGGGTCTCTGCTCTGCTCCCAGGCTGCTTTTTGGCTGGTCCCATCCCTTGCCGATCAACCCAACCTCATTGGGAAAGGGGGGCACTGGCCTTCTCCTGCTTCAGACCCCTGAAATCCCTTCAGAACCTTTCTCCTTTGTGGGAATTCCAGACCAGTATCAGCTTGAGGCTTTGCATGTGAGGTGGAGGAGAAGGGAGGATGAGGGGAGGCGAGGGGAGCTGGGATATGTGGTGGGAAGGGAGGACGGGTGTGCTCACCGAGTGCCTTCACCGAATTCCATGGAAAAACTGCCCCAGGAGCTGGGCTGCCAGGCTGAGAGTTTGGGAGAGAAGGGAACACAGAATGCAGAGCAGAAGGCAGAGCCTGAAGCAAGCACGGGCTGAGGATGAATGTGGGGGGCCAGGGGTTTGGCTCTTGTGGGTTTGTTGTTGCAGGGAGGAATGCGAGCAATTCCTTGGCAGGATTTCCCCGCAGGATATTAGCATTAGAAAGGGGCTCGCTGAGCAGGGGGAGTTCAGATGTTGCTGGCTCAGTTCACCCTTTCTGGGGGTCTTGGGCTGCTCTGCCCTTTTCCACTTAATACAGTCCAAGGATCAGTTGATTCCTGCACAAAAATTCCTACCCCAAAACCACCTGAAGAAGGACAGCTGGCAGGATAACATCCCATTCAGCATCCCAAAACTCCTTGGCCTCTCTCTGCAGGCAGAGTGCAACCCAGAGCCTGCAGGAAAGGGCCTCCTGGCCAGGGCAAAGTACCAGATTGATGCTTTCTTTCCTTTCCTGACGTGATGAGGGGATCCCAAGTGAGTCTTTTTTGTCTCTCCTGGCTCTGGTCCACATTAGGAATTTAAACCTAATGAGCCTGTGATCACGTCCAGGGCACTCGGGGATGGATGGGGAATCTACACCTCAAGGACAGGTATTTTTAAGGCACAAATGTGGATGGAGCCCAGGGGGATATCTACCCCTGACTACTGAATGGGGATTTTTTTGGGAGGGGAAAAACCAACCTCTGCGCCTCCTTTTGCAGCAAGTTGTAAAACTTTACTGCTTGTCAAGCAACATCAGTACTGGCCCCTTCTGGGAAAAGGAGTTTTACTGTCATTAGAGCAGATTCACCTGAGCACCTCAGGGCTCAGAGGTGCTGGGCACAAATCCACATCCTAGATTCACTTTTAACAGCATTTTGGAAAAGGCTTCTCCTCTCACCCCTCACTGCTCTGGGAAATCACATCCCAATCCAAAGGGAGCTGGGAGAACAGTTGTTACCATCCTCCCCTCCTCGGGGGCAGCTCCTCCAACCCAGATTAGATTAAACTGAACCAAAAAAAACCTCCAGACTCTGCAGCTGTAGAGGAGCCAAGAATTCACGAGTTTTCATGATCCTGGGTCCAGGCTGCAATTTCTTCTGCATTCCTGTGGCTGCCCACATGCCTTGAACAATGAATGTGCCCCGTTTCAGGGTCCATCGGGAGATCAGTGAGTGTTTGTAAACTGAAAATTGCCCTTTGAGCCCTGTGAAAGCCACTGGGGTGGCAGAAATGGAGGCTGGCAGCCCTTATCCATAAGGATAAGGAGTTATGCAGGCTCCTGGAACAAGGGCAGAGAGGAAGCAGCCTCCAGGTGTAGCCACAACCTCTCCCCTTGGGGCCACCAGGTTTCGGAGCCACATTGCTACGAGAGGAAGGGGAGCAATCCTCATTTTCTTGGGAGATTCTCCTAAACCAGAGCAGGAAGGGCACCCCACTGCTCCTTTGCACCTTTAATCCTGTGGAGATGCCATTCCGTTCCTTGTTTGTGTGCCAGCCCTCACTCCACCACAGGATACCATGATCTCCTTTGGGGTTGCACAGTCAGCTCTCCTCCCACTCCCAAAAAATTGGGGAAAAACCCCGGAGAGTTTCATGCACTCAGTAAATGATACACCAGGTCTGCCAAGCAGAGAGCCAGAAGATTTTGGGATAAGGAGGGGAATGTTAATGGTGAATTAGCCAGGAAGGGCAGTGGAGCGTGGCACTAATCAGGAAAGGTGGTCACGCTCTGCTCAAGGTCTGTGACTGCCCCTGAGTCACCCAAATTTGCTGCTCCCCCGGGGTGGTGCAGCAGAGCCTGCAGAGGGAGGGGGGCTGAGCACTGCTGAGGGTTTGGCATCTCTGATTGTTCTCTCCTGAGACCTTTTCACAAAGCCTTCATGAAAATACCCCTTGAGCAAGAGGTGGTGATGGCTGTGACCCTCATGGACAGGAGAGGGATGGAAAACAGGGAGCTGAATTGCTTTTTCAGGACCAAATGAAAGTCTCAAAATGAGGGACACGGGCACCTGGAAGCCCATCCTTACCAGGTCTCAAAGGGACTCATTCTCCCTTGTCCATGAGGGTCACAGCTCCTTTCCAAGGCTGGGAAAATCCACCTGGATTTGTGTATTTGTTGAACTGGTGTTCCAGCAGGTCCCAGAGGTGCTGGTTGGGATCTGGAGAGTGACCAGTGACCCCAGAGAGCAAAACTTAGTTCTCTGTTGTTGGGTTTGATGGGGGGCAGGGAGGATTTAATGTGCATTAAAGTAAATGTGCATAAAAATCATCCCAGAGTGGTTTGGGTGGGAAGGGACCCCAAAGCTCATCCAGTTCCACCCCTGCCATGGGCAGGGACACCTTCCACTAGACCAGGTTTCTCCAAACCCTGTCCAATTTGGCCTGGAATAATTCTACACATGGAGCTTCCACAGCTTCTCTGGACATAATATACACACACATATAACAAATGCCATTTTATATGTGTTTTAATAAGCATATCCTAAAATTCCATGAGCCCTCAGTGTAGTAATTGCTAAATGGACCAGGGCTAAACTTCCATTCCCATTATCCATGCTCCTCCCACTGACATTAAGTCAGGCTTGAGTATTTTCCTGCAGTGTGAAGCAAATAAAGAAAACAAGAGTCAAGTGAAAGGTGCCATTTAGCTGTAGGCAAACTGGTGAGCCTCCGACCCTGGGAATGATTTACTGGAGTCTTTAATGAAGCCTGAGTGGGTGAATTATGGGCAGAAAAACAGGGATGAAAAGGAGAGTGAGATGAGGGTATTTTTGTAACCATTAAATTCCTGTCAGATTTATGCTTTTCTCAAGTTTTACAATGCTCGGACGTAATTCCTGATAAACTTTTTAAAGTGGTGTTTTCATCCCAAATTTAGTTTGTGTTGTGAAAATGGCTGTGACAACCCTCTCTCATTCCAACTGCTCCAAGATCCAGGCTACTTTTGCCACTACCACAGCCCTGTTATCCATCTGGGATGGGTTGGGATGGATACAGGGATACAGGATTCTACCAGCACTTGTGTGGGCCTCCTTGAAAATAAAACCATGAAGCAAAACAGAGCAATTTTGCCATAGAATTGTTTATCTGTCACCCATTCCCCACCCTCCAAGGAGGAAAAGAAGAGTTTTGGATCCAAATCAAAAGGGTTGGTGGAGCTGGATCCAAGTGGGCCTGATACCTCAACCAGGCTCCAAGGAAAAATCCTTGAGCTTGGATGTGTTGACAGCATCCAGCTCCCACAGTCCAAGAGTAACATAAAGCCTTGAAGGTATTAAAGGCTGGGATCAAAGTAATTCCATGCTTTCCTGTTTGTCCCAGCTCCTGATGAGCAGGAGAGCTGCTGGGACTAGATAGGAGTGGTGAACGTGCTCCTGGGGAGGTGAAAGCCTTTTGAACTGAGGGCAGCGAGGCATGAAAAGCACATTTGTGCTTCCCCACTCCTCCCACCTCCTGCAAATCTTGCAGGGTGGGGAAACCTCCCTCAGCCCAAACGTTTTGCCACGAGAAAGAAACTGAGAAGCAACACTTGGATGTTCAGGGCTCTGTGTCAGCATGACCCTGGCTCTCTCTCTGAAGCCCAGGAAGAAATAACTCCTGGAGAAGTGGTAGCACTGGTTCTCCCAGGTCAGCTCGGTTTGCACAGGAGCATTTGGGATTAGTTTATGATTTTTAAGGCTGTGTTTGTGCCTAAGCCCCGGAGGGGATAACACCAACGTCACACAGCCCATGAAGATGCAGCCAGGCTCTCCCTCCTTCTGCCTCTCCCCCCATTACCCTCTAAGCTCCTGAGGCTGTTGTGGGCTAAGCCATCCCTTGTTAACTGTTTTTGGATCCAGGTTACTCCGTTTCCAGGCTTTTCATTCCTGGTTTTAATTTTCCCAGCCAGAGCCAGAGCCAAATCCAGCCCCAGGGACCCCAGAGAGCTTCAACCAGGGGCGAGTTTGGCCCAAGGTGTTTGTATCACAAAGCTGTCAAAACCAATTTCTTCTGATCAGACCAAGCTGAAATCCCAGTGGAGGCAACTCATCTCCTGCTGGATGCTGACTCGAACAGCAAATAAACATCAGGGGCAGGAGAGCCTGGCTGGAGATGAGAAATCTCATCCTGTGATGAGAGGTTGTGAACCTTTCTTATCTTATCTTATCTCACCTTTATCTCTTTGGGTTTCATAAGGAGAAGGCTGAGGTGGCAGCAGCTGAGGGGCCAGGGTACCTGGAGTGGCTGGGGGTGCTGCAGCCAGCTCTGCTCCCCAGGTTTTTAATGTGGGATGAGGCTGGGGCAGGAAAAGCGGAAGGTCCTTGTGTCCCTGGCCGTGTTTACTCATTCCCTGGAACAGGGGGGCTGAAGGACAAGGTGTGGAGGGAACATGTCAGCCGTGCTGGATTTAACAGCAAACCCTTAATCTGCTGCCAAGGTGGAAGCAAACACCTGTGGGAAGGTGCCAGCCCTGGCCAAGGTCGTTCCTCCAGAGCTCCTGCCCACACTCAGCAGTGTTTGGGATGCAGGAGTGGAGCAGCTTCATTCCCTTCACCTCCAGCTCAGGCTGTCCTTAATGGTGATGCCTCCACTGTCTGAGCCCCAGGACCCCTCTGAGGGCCTCCTGTGACCGCTGTCCTGCCATTTCCCTCCCCTCCATGCCATGCAAATCCCACCACAGAATCGCAGAATATTCCGAGTTACAAACGAACCACCTGGATCACCCAAGTCCAACCCGTCCCACCTCCCTGGACAATGGGTGATTTTCCCTCTGTTTGCCTACAGCAGCTGCCACACGTCTGCAGAGTGAATTGAGCCATTGGGATGGACCATCCCACCCAGATCCCATGGGAATTGGTGTCAGAAGAATCCCTTGCCTCCCATTCCCACTCTGCTCCACCGGCGCTGCGGCAGCGAGGAGGAAATGCCAGGGCTTAAGTGATTTAGCTTGGGGAGCGAGTGAAATCTACTTACATGGGCTAATTGATAGCAAATGATTCCTTAATTAGAAATTATGGAATTGCCCCCTAATTTACAAGGAAGAACAGGACTAATGCAATGAGGAGCTGAAGGGTGTTTCCCATGGTTGCCGACGATTTTCCTTTGGAGAAGCTCTCACCAATTAACTTTTCATGACATAAATTTGTTTGCCTTAAAATATCCAGTTAGAAGCATTTGCAGATGCATTATTTAAGGCTTGAAAATAAATATTGGATGCTCAGGCTGTGCTTTGTGAGAGCTCTGAGCCGCGTGGCTTCTCACTCAATTATTGATCGCGCTTTCTGCCGTGCTGGAGACGTTCCTGCATGCAGAGGGGAAAATCCCAGCTTGTTTACTTGCTCCTTCCATGTCTCAAAGTCTCCAAAAACTCACCCAGCAATGGATTTGGGGATGTTTATAGCTTTTACATCTTCCTCTTATAGCTTTTACATCTTCCTCGATGTGGGTTTGCTAGTGTTTAATAAGGTGTGAGCACCTCATGCAGTTTTTTTTTTCCTTGCCAAGACATTTACAGATGTTTTTCCATAGAAAATTTTGCCAGGATGGATTTATCCTTGTGTCAGATCTGATTGTAAATAGAGCCACAGAATTGTGAGGGCTGGACAAGACCTCCAAGATCCTCAAGTCCAACCTTGAAGGCTCCTCAGAAATTGTGGTGGCTTGGACCTCACCTTCAGCAACCATCCAGCATGGAGAAGTGGTGAAAACTCATAGCCCAGGAGGTGAGATTTGTAACACAGAAGGAATTGCAGAAACCTCACCTTTGGAAGACTGCAGAGAGGTTTCCAGGGATATCTGGGGGCTGCCAGTGCCCAAGAACTGCTCACCCTCAGCTCTGTGTCAGGAGATCTGCCAAAAATTCACAGGTGCAAAACCGGTCAGGCTGCTTGGCTGTGCAGCTGGAGCCCTGGCAGGAATGGGAATGCCAAGTCCAGGCGGGAGAAGGTTTCTGCATCCCATGAAACACTCTGTCCCACAAAAAAAGCTGCTCTGAGGATGCTTTGAGGATGGATCTGAGCCTCGTCAGAGGCATAAATAATGCGGGACCTGTCGGGGGAAGCGTCGCAGGGGGAATTCAGTTTGCATCCCAGCTCCTTCCCACATGGCAAACTGGAGCCAGAGAGCTTGGAAAGGCTGCAGACTCATGGCCATAATTAATAGTACAAAGAGGCTGGCAAGGGGACGCCACCAGACAGGCTCCAGCCCTGGCTCTGACCCTCAGCAGGTCTGCAGAGCCCTGGCCCTGCCGTGCCTGGCGCTAACAGCCAGCAGGCATTTCACTGCTGCCTTCAAAGAAACCCACATTCTGCCCCAAAACCCTGCTGCTCCCATCTGCTGCTCCATCCCTGGCACGAACAGACCACACAAATCCCAGATCTTTTCCACAGGGTGCCCACCACACCAGAAGCAGCCTGGTAGATGCTGCCTCGCTCCAATTTCCCCACTTTTAAAATGGGAATTGTGCCATCCATGCTGGTGGCACGCTCAGCTTATGGGTTGGTGGCCACTGCTATTGCAGGGAGGGTCTCTTAATGCTCATAATCCCATGGCACTGGGAGCTAAATGAGCTGGAAAAGAAGAGAACCGGGCATTTCTTTGCTGGAGAAAAGGAGGGCAAATAATGGGCTTAGAAAAGAGGCAGTGCCAAGAAAAACGCGGAGCTGAGCGCTCGCTGCTCCCCTTGACACGCTCAAAGAAAGCAATTCAGGCTCAGCACACGCAGTTATTAACTGGGGGGGAAAAAAAAAAATATAATTCTTGTGACTCTGTTTCTTTGCAGGGCAGCCGAGCAAACTCCTCGATCCGCCGCGACCTCGGGACAACATAATGGGGCATTGAAAAGCAAATCCGGCGGCACAGAAAGGAAGTTGTGTGTTCCCCCAGGCCAGAGGAGGCATTGAGGGAAGGAACAGCCAAGTGGTTATCTCTGACTGGCTTAAATCTCAGCCTTTGGACAAGCCAGGCTTTGTTGGGAGAGCCGCGGGCAGGGCAGTGTGTGGGGCTGTACCTGGCAGCTGATGTTTAACATCATTTCAGAATGATCCAACTCGCTTGGGATGCTCTTCGTCCTTGGCAGGGTGCAAAAAGCACCCAGGACAGGCACCTGTGGGGCAAAACAGCCACCACCTCCTGTGGTTATGGATTTCAAACCCTGGCAGGGGAAACGAGGGAAATCTGAGCACCAGCATCACTGCTTGGTCCCCCTGTCCTGGCTATAAATGTCCCCAGTTTTATCTCGGCACAGTTTTGGGCTGAAAGATCTGTCAGCCCTCAAGCTGGGTTTGAGATCACCACTGGAAATACCCTGAATTATGGCAAATTTCAGCACTGTGCCCTTGCTGTGCTACATGGGCCTGAGCAGAGAATCCCAAGATAGTTTGGAAAGGGATCTGAAAGCTCATCCTCTTCCACCCCCCTACCATGGTCAGGGACATCTCCCACTAGGCCAGCTCATTCCAGTCCCTGCCCAACCTGGTCTAATTCCTCTCTCTCACTTCCCTCTGCCTCTAAAACGGAGGGAATTCTTATTTTCTCCTTTATCTTTTGAGTCCTGAGCTCTTTTCCAAAATGAATAGCAGGTAGCTGAGGGTGCTGATGTTTTATCCCCTGCTTTTATCCCAGGACACTTCCACCTGCTATTCCTGGGATGAATGTATAGAAAATGCTGCCTGTTTTGGGCTTGCCCTGTATTTGTGCCAGGGTCTTCTAAGTGCCTGTCCCTGTCCCAAGCCTCAGTGGTGTGTAGTAGGGGAAATCCAGGTGGAAATGACCACAGGCAGATCCAAACAGGGCTAATGATGTGAAGCAGCTGCTCTGAACACAAGCCAGCACCAGCCATCAGTTCAATTAACCCCATTGATTAGTGCAGGAGCTCAGCAACAGCCATAAACGAGGCTGTTTGTCACTGAACACGGGGAATTATTGTGTCTTAGCACTGCTTCAGGAGGGAAACTTCCCCCCATTTTATCACAGAGCTGTCTGGGCAGTGGAAGGGCTCTGGCAGAGAGGGAGGGGAATAAATGATCATAATAAATAAAGATGCAAGCACCTCTAAATGGCTCTTGCTCCCCATGCTTTTGCCCCAGAGAACCTTATTCTTTAGGTGTGGAGGGAAAATCTGGGGATCAGCAGCCCAAAAGAGATGGAGAAAGGGCAGCTCTGAGCCTCTGAGGGGCAGGGAAAGGCAGCCTAGGAGGGTGTTTAGCTAAAGACACAAGTATTCTTGGCTGAAAAACAGGACTTTCTGCTCCTCTAACTCCCTCCTGCAAGCCCTGGGCCTTTTCCAGGCCCACAGAAATCTGCTGGAGCCTGACTGTGGAAATCCCACAGCCTGGAATCTGTTGGTGCACAGAGGGAAGAGGTTGGAGCCATTCATCCCACTCTCACATCAAGATCCACGAGGATGCACCGACTCTGTGTCCCCCTTTGCATGCCCCCCTGTGCTAGCCAGGGATATTTATCCACCTGGGAAGCCGTTACTGATTGCCCTGCTCCCATTATCCCCTAGGGATGATGAAACAGCCTCATCCTGGTGGTTTGTTTTAGATAGAGCTCTCACTGAGGCTGGGAATTTTTTTTTCTTTCTTTTTTCTCTTTTTTTTTTTTTTTTTGTTTTTTGTTTTTTGGGGTTTTTTGTTTTTTGGGGTTTTTTTGTTTTTTGGTTTTTTTTTTTTTTTTTTGCAGCTTCCGTGGTTCTGTTGCCAGGAGAATCTCCAGAGGGAACAAAAGCTGTTTTATTTTGTGGGATGGGACTCGGGGAGGAAAGGGAAGAAGGGGTAGGGGGGCAGAGTTAACTTGTGGGATATGGGTCCTGCTGCTGTGAGTGTGGGAGGGGAGGACAGGGATTCCTTGGCTTCTAAAGGGTGACAAGGAAAAGGGAACTGGGTGATGGTGGCTGAAAAGGAAGGATTTTGGTTAGCAAAGAAAAACCTAAAGAGGTTCCAAGGGAGCTGGAGAGGGGCTTTCAACAAAGGCCTGGAAGGACAGGACACAGGGAATGGCTCCCACTGCCAGAGGGAAGGGTTGGGTGGGATACTGGGAATTAGGAATTGTTCCCTGGGAGGTGCTGAGGCCCTGGCACAGGGTGCCCAGAGCAGCTGTGGCTGCCCCTGGATCCATGGAGGTGTCCAAGGCCAGCTGGATGGGGCTTGGAGCAGCCTGGGACAGTGGAAGGTGTCCCTGCCATGGCAGGAGTGGAATGGGATGGGCTTTAAGGTTCCTTCCCACCCAAACCATTCTAGAATTCTAGGGTTTTGGTTTTAATCAAGGCCTTTGCCATGTGCACTAGTCTTCCAGGATGGGAGAGGTTGGTGCAAATCTCTCCAAACCCCATCCCTTCCCACAGGACAGGTAGGATTTGTACCCTGGCAGGGGTGAGGGGTGTGCTGGGGGCAGGATCTGTGTGCAGAGCTGAGGAAGGACACTGCAGGATTTCCCCTGAGGAGCAGAGAAGGTTCAAGAGCTGTCCCTGTTCAAGCTCTTTCACCTCTCCCCTCCACCTCTTTGCTGTCCTTTGTTCATTCCCTCCCTCAGCTGATGCCAGGCAGGCAGAGATATTAAAAGCCTCTCCGGAAGCTCTGTCCTTTGCTCCTCATCAGGCTTAAAAAACTAATCCCTGTTATTAGCAGGAAGTGGTTGTCACCTGGCCAGGTGTTCCTGTCACCTCACAAACCCCTTCCAGGGGTGATCACAGGTGATATCAGCCCCCCCTTCCCACAGCTTTCCCTCCCCTCTGGCACCAGCAGAACCACAGATTTATGAATCATGGAATCAGGGAATGGATTGGGTTGGAAAGGGACCTTCAAGCTCATCCCAGGGACATCTCCCACTGTCCCAGGCTGCTCCCAGCCCTGTCCAGCCTGGCCTTGAGCACTTCCAGGGATCCAGGGGCAGCCACAGCTGCTCTGGGACCCTGTGCCAGAGCCTGCCCACCCTCCCAGGGAAGGATTTTTCCCCCAAATCCCATCCATCCCTGCTTTCTGTGGTAAAAGTAGAGGCCAGGCTTGCCAGTATCAGGTAGGGAATTACTGCCTTCAGCCATTGCCATGGATGAAACAGGAACAAACCCTCCAGACCCCCAGCTACAGGAGGAAACCAGGTGGGGTGGATGCCTGTGAAGGAGGAGTAAATCTGCCCTGCTTTAATTCCAGCCTGGCATAACAGAATTCCAAAAGGGAAGCAGCAATAATCCACGTGGGGAGCCTGGCAGAGGGTTTGTTTGTCAGCTCCAAATGAGGCAAGCCTCGTTGATGAGGCACTTCTGAGGGTAATTGGCTCTGAAGCAGGAATGTTATACCTGCAGAACACAAATCCTGTTGGAATTTATTGGCTCCGTCCAGCTCCTGAAGCCCTTTGAGCAAACACCTGGAAACGCTGCCTCCATCCCTGCCTCGGGATGCAAACAAAGAGCTGCTGCTGCTTCCTAGGGAGGAGTCAATAACTCAGCTTCCACAGGAGAAGAGGGACATCAAACCCTGCCAGTTATTTGTCATTAACCATCAGGGCTGTAATTAATTCTCAGCAAGGGGAAGGCTGGCCTGGGAAGAGCTCACCCCGGGGGCTTTGCTGGGATTGCTGCACTAACCAGGGGTTATTAAACTTACCTTGGCAGCCAAGCACGGGCTCCCCCAGCTCCAGAAAGCCACCCAGAGCATGATCCAGGCTCAGGGATTCCCTGGAATCCAACCAAAACTGCAGGATCAGGGAAAAACACTCCCTGTGGCCGTAGCAGCAAACACGGCGCTTGGAGTGCTCTGATATTCCACGTGAAAGTGGATCTGATCAGGGTCAGCTTTGGGAATTCTCCCTTCTGGGAGGTTTTGGGAGCTCAGGGCTCTGAGGTTTTGGGGCTTGGGGTGCTCTGATATTCCACGTGGAAGTGGATTTGATCAGGGTCAGGTTTGGGAGCTCTCCCTTCTGGGAGGTTTTGGGAGCTCAGGGCTCATGGCTGAGCTGCTGCTGTGTCTGTGAGAGCATCCCTGGCCCTGCAGGGGTTGGAATGAGATGGGATCCAAACCATTCCATGGTTCTGGCATTCTGTGATCCCCCTGGTGAGGGGGATCCGTGTTCCAGCCCTGGGGAGGGGATTGGTGTTGCTGAGTCTGGGGCTCAGCAGAGCCAGGCCTGGATGTCCAGCTCCTGTCTGTGACTGTGTTCACAGGGGTCTCAGGTTGAGGGAGAGATGAGGATCTGACTCCATGTTTCAGAAGGCTGATTTATTATTTTATGATATATATTACATTAAAACTATACTAAAGGAATAGAAGAAAGGATTTCATCAGAAGGCTGGCTAAGAATAGAATAAGAAGGAAGGATAACAAAGGCTTGTGGCTCGGACTCTCTGTCTGAGCCAGCTCACTGTGATTGGCCATGAATTAGAAACAACCAACATGAGCCAATCACAGATGCACCTGTTGCATTCCACAGCAGCAGATAACCATTGTTTACATTTTGTTCCTGAGGCCTCTCAGCTTCTCAGGAGGAAAAATCCTAAGGAAAGGATTTTCCATAAAAGATGTCTGCGACACCTGTCCACAATTCCCAAGGCAGCAGCAGAGCAGAAAGGAGCTGCTCTCTTCCCAAAAAAAGCTGGCTACACTCACACACCTGACCCATGGGAATGTCATCCTCGAGCAGCCTCGTTCCTAGGAACTGCTCAGGCCAACAATTTCCACCCAGATTTGTGCCTGAGAAACACCCCAGAGAGGAACATATGGAATTCCTGCAGGATGGAATCCAGCACCACAGAAAAGCCTCCTCAGGGCATTCTGGCCAATATTAATTGCTCCCTAGGATTGCTGCCTTGCTCTGAGCTGCTCCTGGGCACTGCAAACCTCTCAGGAAGCAGAGAGGGATGGGTGCAGGTGGAATTCTCACCCCTCCATCCCCAGCTCAGCACCAGCAATGTGCCCAAGGCACATCCTGAGCGCTGGGAAAGCTGCTCCCAGGATGAGCAGCTGTCACCCACAAATTGCTGATTTTTAATGGAGTCCAAGCATGGTTCTGGCACCTGGAGATGTGGTTTTTTTTTCCCAAGGGAACATGAGGATGCTGAGCAGGAACTGCAGATCTCATACACCTCCTCCCACCCATTGGAAAAGACACTTTTGTCCCCAAAGCCACTGAAGGTGCCAGCCCCAGACAGGAATAACTTGGACTTTCCAGTATCCAAAAAGACAGGGAATCACACCAGAGATGGAAAAGAGGGATAAACCAGCAACTGAAATACTGATTTTAATGAGAGTTTTGCAGGAGCAGAGGGACAGGAGCACCCCAGGCTTAGTGCCAAGGCACAGATTGGGGCAGCTCCCAGCCCAGCTCATCCCAGGTGCCATCCCAGTGTTTTCCACTGGCAAAACAGGGTGGAGGTGCCCTGTTGCAGTTAGAGAACCAGGTAACCCAGCTGCAGGGAGCTCCCCTTGCAGAAACCCCAAAGCTCCCAAAATCACACTGCAGGAAAGAGCTCCTCCCAAGGGTGCTTTGAAGTGGTTCTCTGTGGCTCCTTCTGGGGAGACAGAAAAAAGCTGGGATGAGTCTGGCAAGTCCCAGCTGACCCCCAGGGTGGGGTCTGGCCACACAAGGACTCAGAGCCACCCCTTTGCCACCCCACTTTTGTCCCAGCCCAGCCAAAACTCTGTCTCCTTCTGCCATGCTGGGCACAGGAGGAGCCAGCGCCAGGAAGAGGAAATTTAATCATCAGATCCCGATTAAGCCCAGGAAAAAACAAGGAGGGGGGTGGGAAGAGCAGTAGCTCGAGTAGCCCAGACCCATCTGCTCCGGTATTTCTCTCTCAGCTGCTTTTCCAGAGGGTGTCCCAACGGGAGATGGCCACCGTGGTGCTGTTGGTGGCCACCAACTCTGGGTGCACTTTGTGTCCATGCCTGTCCTGCTGGGCTGATGCTCCTGGTAGCCCATTTCCCAACCCTGCGTCCCAGGGTGGGATGCTCCCTCAGTCTATGGGATTATAGGGAGCACAACCCCCTTTTTCCAGCGGAAAAAGCTGGAAACCACTCTCTGATAGTGCTTAACACAAGAAACCAGAGCTCAGCCTTTTCCTCCGCGTTTCTCCTGCCTTTCCCACCCCGGGAGAACAACAGGGGCGGAATTTCTGCTTGACCAGGATTTCAGCAGTTTGACAAAAACGGCCAAAAAAAAGAAGCGGGAGGAGGGGGCCGGGTGGGGATAAACCCTCATTTCCCCCAAGTTTTGAGGGTGAGTGTCACTACCACGGGTGTCACCACCACCACGGTCACCACCGCGAGTGTGCCCGCGCTCACACCGGGCTGGGCGGGCGTGGCTCGCACTCCCCCCTTGCACAAGGACCCATTCTCATTCCCCCATCCCGCTTTTCCCGTCCTTCTCCCCTCCCCACGTGTTTTACACCAGCATCTCCCCCCCCCCCCCACGCCATCCTCCGTTCCCCCCTCCGCGTTCCCGCCCTCCGCATGGCCACGCCCCCGACCACGCCCATACCACGCCCCCGTGACGTCAGCGGGGCGGGCGCGCGCGGCCGGTGCCGGCGGGGGCGCGCCCGGAGCGCGGCGGGAGCGGGAGCGGGGCCGGGTTCGGTGCCGGCGGTGGCGGGGTCGGAGCGGGCGCAGGTGAGAGCCGGGAGCGGGGCGAGCCCGGGGGCTGCGGGCGGCGGGAGCGGCTTCCCGAGGGATCCCGGAGCCGCCGGGGAAAAGTTTGTGGCGGCGGCGGAGGGAGGGAGGGAGGGAGGGAGGCGGTGGTGGCGGCGGCGGAGGGTCGGGGCTGAGGCAGCGGCGGAGCGCGGGGAGGCGGCCGGGGCGAGCGAGAGCGTCTGTGTGTGTGTGTGTGTGTGTGACACCGTGGGTGACACCGTGGGTGACACCGTGAGGGTGCTTGTGACCGCGTGTAAAGTGCGTGTGTGACTGTGTACAAGTGTCGCGTGTGGCAGTGTGACACTGCGTGTGTGGCACTCTGAGTGTGGGGCTGTCGCTGTGTGTGTGTGTGTGTGACACTCCGAGTTTCCTCCGTGGGGCTGTCGCTGTGTGTGTGTTTGTGACACCCCGAGTGTCCTCCGTGGGGCTGTCACTGTGTGTGTGTGACAATGTCCTCCGTGGGGCTGTCACTGTGTGTGTGTGACACTGTCCTCCGTGGGGCTGTCACTGTGTGTGTGTGACACTCTGAGTGTGGGGCTGTCACTGTGTGTGTGTGTCCTGTTGGTGTCTGAGTGTGTGACACTCTGAGTGTCCTCTGGGTGCCACTTTGTGCGTGTGTCCTGGGTGACTGTGCGTGCCACATGTCCCCTGCTTGTGTGACTGTGTCCCTGTGACTGTGTCCCTGTGTCTGTGTCCCTGTGTGTCCCTGTGTGTCTGTGTGACTGTGTCCCCCGCGTGTGTGTGACTCTGTGTGTCTGTGTCCCCGTGTCCCCCGTGTGTGGCCGCGTTTTGTGCTCGGTGTTGGTGTCCCCGCGCTGTGTCCCCGCTGCCATGTGCCGTGTCGGGGTGTAAATGTGGCTCCGTGTCCCCGTTCCTGTGCCGTGGGGATGCACCCCCGTTGTCCCCCGGCTCCCGCTGGCACTGCCACGAGTGGCTGCCCGGGCTGTTGTCGCCCTGCCGCTGTCACCGCACGTGTCCCGCGGCCAGCAGCGCTCCCGTTCCCCATCGGCACCGCCGGGACGCTCCGGGAGCAGCTGGGGCTGCTCCGAGCCGCATTCCAGCGGCTGTGCCCGCCGTGCCTTTTCCAGGAGGGCTTTCCCAGCTCGCCCAGGGCTCTGCCCACTCTGCTCCCTGCTGGCTGCCCGGGGATGCTGTGGGTCCAGGGATGCTTTGGGTCCAGGGATGCTTTGGGAGCTGGGAATGCTTTGGATCCAGAATGCTTTGGGTCCAGAGATGCTTTGGATCCAGGGTTGCTTTGGATCCAGGGATGCTTTGGGTCCAGGGATGCTTTGGGTCCAGGGATGCTTTGGGAGCAAGGGATGCTTTGGGAGCAAGGGATGCTTTGGGAGCAAGGGATGCTTTGGGAGCAAGGGATGCTTTGGGTCCTGGGATGCTTTGGGTCCAGGGATGCTTTGGGTCCAGGGATGCTTTGGGACCAGGGATGCTGTGAAGCCTCAGTTTCCAGCTGTTGCTGCTGGGTGGGAGAGGTGGAATTGTTCAGGTGTGCTGCAGGCTCCTGGGAATGCTGATTTCCTGGGATCCCTGCCTGCTCAGGAGTTTAGGCTCAGCATAACTTTGGGACAGTGGGAACTGTGAGGTTGTTCTGTGCCCAAATGAAGCCACGTGGCATCAAAGCCCCCAAACCCAGAGGAGTTGTGGGGTGTGGGATCAGGTGGATGCAAATTCCCAGCTCTGGGATGCCCGTCACTGCCTTCCTTCCCTCTCCAGCCTCTCCTCGCTCCCTGAGATTTGCAATGATTAACTTTTGGCTGTTAATTAATATATACATTAAAAGTTAATAATGCTGAGTGGAGCAGCAGCTTGGGTAGGAGTAGGAGTGGGGGCTGTGTGGTGTTGTCAGCTCTGTCTGGATGCTGAGGCTCTGGAATAAGGATCCATCCTTGGTTTCCTCTTGCCTGGATGCTTAAATTTGCATTAAAGTAGAAAAAATTCTTGGTCATGAGGACAAAATCCCCCTGGGATGGCTTGTAGGTCTGACAGGGGTGGGTTTGGCAGCTGGCTTAATGCTTGGGCTTGAAGCTTTCACAGAGCTTTTCCAGCCTTAAGAATCCCGGGCTCCTCGGAATGTTCACGTCCCCTCCTTCCTGGCTCCTGCTCCTGCACAGCTGTGTTGGTCCCAGACCCTGCAGAGGGGACAGCATCTCTGGTGGCAGCTCTGCTCTCCTGCTCTGCTTTTCCTTCTTTCCTCCTTTTCTCTGGAGCAGCTCACCCTTGCCCCATCCCTGGGAGTGTTGCATGGGGCTTGGAGCAGCCCTGCCCTGGTGGAAGGTGTCCCTGCCCATGAGGTGAACTTCGAGGTCCCTTCCAGCCCAAACCATCCATGATTCCCTCAGCTTTCCATGTTTTTCCCACAGCAAGTTTCACCCCCCTGGTCACTCACAGCAAAATTCCCATTTTTCTCACCGCCCCCCATCCCACGGCCCCGCTGAGTGCATCCCCTCCTGGCTGGGGAATTTTGCAGGCAGAGATGCCAGCTTTCCATGGCTCTCTGTGTCCAAAATAACCCCGTTCAGGCTGTGGAAGGGAATGTGCTTTTCAAAAATAGCAGCTTCCTTACTTTTAATCAACCAGAGCTGGAGCAGCGTGGAGCGATTGCAGCCGGCGCTCGACATCCTAATTGTGTTTGCCTTTTAATGAGAGGAAAACTATTTGCCAAGCTAAAATATTTATTTTAGCCTGGTGGGGTTGCTCTCAAGGGCTTGTGGGGATGGTGAGGAGGTGGTTTAGACACTCCTTAAAAACAGTGTGTGTGGGTTTTGTATTTTTAATAGGAAAAGCATTTAAATGTGACTTTTTGTGGCCGGAGCTGTCCGTGCAGGGGAATTTGCATCCTCCTCAGTCTCCTTGTTTCCAGGGGGTCTGAGAGCTGTGTCCCCTCCTGGGTGGATTTCTGCTGGCAGCTGGCACAGGAGGGAATGCAAATACCCTCACCTCATGTTTGGCACCTGCCTCTTCTTTCCTGCCCCAAATCCCTCCTGAAAGCACCTGAGCTTTGTGGGCTGGCCCTGGGGGCTCCACGGGAGGTGCTGGGGAGGTAGGATGGGTTTTTATGGAATCATGGAATTTCCTGAGCTGGGAGGAACCCATAGGGATTGTCCAGTCCAAGCCCTGGCCCTGCACAGACCCCCCCAGCAATCCCACCCTGTGCATCCCTGGGAGTGTTTTCCAAACATTCCTGGAGTTCTGGCACCCTCAGGGCTGTGCCCATTCCCTGGGGAGCCTGGGCAGTGCCCAGCACCCTCTGGGGGAAGAACCTTTTCCTAAAATCCAACCTAAATCCCCTCTGACACAGTTCCAGCCATTTCCTCGGGTGCTGTCCCTGTCACAGGGAGCAGGGGATGGCAACACCCAGGAAAGTTTTGTAGCCAAATGTTGACTTCCCCAGTGACCAGTGATGAGTCAGCTTTGAAACACGGGATCAACCCACTGGGAAATGTGTTTCTGCTTATTAACTGGGATATCTTATTAACTGGGATATCTCTGCTCTGCAGCCAAGCTGGGAGAGCTGGGGGTGCTCACCTGGAGAGAGAAGGCTCCAGGGACACCTCAGAGCCCCTGGCAGGGCCTGAAGGGGCTCCAGGAGAGCTGGAGAGGGACTGGGGACAAGGCATGCAGGGACAGGACCCAGGGAATGGCTCCCACTGCCAGAGGGAAGGGTTGGATGGGATATTGGGAATAAAGAATTGTTCCCTGGGAGGTGCTGGCACAGTTTTTAGAGCAGCTGTGGCTGCCCCTGGATCCCTGGGAGTGTCCCAGGCCAGGCTGGACAGGGCCTAGAGCAGCCTGGGACAGTGGAAGGTGTCCCTGCCATGGCAGGGGTGGGATGGGATGAGCTTTGAGGTCCCTTCCAACCCAAACCATTCTGGGATTCTGTGATGGCTGCAGCAGGGTGTTCATGGAGAGCAGGGTGTGGGGCTCCCTGCCCTCTGGACAATGCCCTGCCAGGGTGCAGGAGCCATCTCCACTGCCAGCACCAGCTCAGGACCCACCCAAGCCGCTCCCCAGAATTTGCAGAGCAAGGTTTCAAAGCACAGAACGTGTCCCCCATGGCTTCCCTCAGCAGGAGCTGCTGCCCTGGGCTCCCTCCTGGCCAGCACTGACCCTGCCCAGGGCTTGGGCACAGGGCTGGCATTGTCTGGGGGCCTTGGTAGTGCTGTGCCAGCCTTGGCTGGGCCGGGAGCACGTGGCTGTGCTGGTGCTGGCACAGGGGAAATCCCTCTGATGGAACTGGGGGGCAGAGAAGGGGCAGGAGAAACCCTGGGCTGCTCCTGGTGCAGGTGGTGGGGCTGAGCCCTGTCCCTGGAGGAGCTGAAGGGTTGGAGTCCCAGGGCAGCTCTGCTGGTCATTGATGATGAGGATTCAGAAGGATTCAGAAGGATTTGCAGCCCCAGCTGCCTCCGTGGCCCCAAATAATGTTTGGGGTTTTAGGAAGGGGGGAAAAAGGAGAAGGCTCTTGCAGGACCTGCAGCTTTGGCATGTGCTGGTGCTCACAAGTCCCTCTGCTTCCCAAAAACAAGACTTGCTCCCAGCAGCTCAGATCTGGCTTTTAGTGCTCAAGTGAGTGCATTCACACCACAGCCATCCAGATTGAAGGGTAATTTTTGAGGGTACCTGTGGCTTCTCCCCCTTCTTTGTGCTCCTCCTTGCATCCTGGGGTCCTTAATTCCTCCTGGTGGTCCTTGGAGCGATTTCTGTGTATTTCTGTTCCTGTGGGCTCCTAAAGAAAAGTGTTGGAGTCAGGATGGGGATGTGTGGGATGGCTCACAGCAGCAGGGAATGCAGGAATGCACATGGAATCCCTCTGCTGCCTCAGGGGGGCTGCAGGCCCAGGTGCTTCCCAGGGAAAAAAAAGTCAGTTTTTCATGGATCAAAGAGCAGACCATAAACCTTCCAACTCTTCCATGGTGTCCCTGGATTGGATTTTTGTCCCTCTGCTGGGAAGTTCGCATTTTGGGTGGGTTGCATGTTTTTGGGAGGAATCACTCAGTGTGCCACCAGCAGCATTTCCTGGCTTTAATCCCACTCTTTGGTGGCCAGGCTGTGCCCCTCCACTGGGAACCCCATGGGAGAATAAATTGGTAGCCTCAAACCTTTGTATGTGAAAATGCAGAGGTGGAAGGTGGCTTACTTATTTTGTGATTGCTCTGGTGCTTCTTCAAAATGAGGGAGAATTGGTTTAGATGGGATATTAGGAAGGAATTCTTCCCTGTGAGATGCTGGCACAGTTTTCCCAGAGAAGCTGTGGCTGCCCCTGGATCCCTGGAAGTGTCCAGGGTGGACAGGGTTGGACATTGGAGCAGCCTGGGACAGTGGAAGGTGTCCCTGGAATGGCAGGGGGTGGAATGGGATGAGCTTTAAGGTCCCTTCTAACCCAGACCATTCTGGGACTGGGTGATTTTTCATATTTTTCATATTTTTCATCATCAGGCTGCCTTTGTGTAAATTGGAGGGGTGGTGATGCACATCTGGTTTGCAGTCCCGTTAAGTGATGGGGAAAACTTTAATAATAATGATGATGATAATGATGATGATGATGAGAAAGCCTTTTCCTTTTCACTGCTCATTCTCTGGAGTTGCTTCCTCCCCTGCCCCATGGGAGGGTCGCCCTGGGGACCATCCCAGCATTTTTGAGAGAGGAAATCACTGCCAGGGAGCCAAACCAGATATTTTCCAGCTGACTCCAGAAAATCTGGGCCCAGCAGAGACTGCTGGCTGTGCCCTGGGCTCCTGCCTTGCTCAGCTTATCCCGGCCTCCCTCTTTCCAGGGGTAAATCCAGCTGCTGCCCTCCTCCTGCCCTGCCTGGCCACCCTGCCTGGATCAAGGGCTTTGGGTCATCCCCATGAAGTGTTCCAGGTCCTTTTTGGGGCCCAGGGTCAGCGTGGTGTGTGGCCTCCTTTGAGCAGCACCGGCTGTTTCCTTAGGAACAGGGAGAAAAAGGCTTTTTTGGAGTTGAACAATGGGAGAGGAGCAGGGCAGGAGGTGTTTTATGGGCACTGCTGCTGGAAGCTGTGGTCCCAAGGGTTTTTCCCAGCCTGAGTTATGAATCTGGGATAAGTCCCAGAGTGGGTTTGGTTGGATTTCTTCGTGTGTCCAGGGCTGGGTGCAGCATCCCTCGTTTTGTTGCTGTGGTGGGGGAAGGTGCTCAAGTTACCCACCTGGAAACACCTCCACAGGTCAAGCATGGAGAAAAGGAGCAGGAAAAAACCCCAGGAAGTGGAATGCTGGATGCAGTGGTCAGCCAGGGAGTTCAGCTCAGAGCCTCCCCAGTCTCACACACCCCTGGCACCGAGAGCGCTTCAGCCGGGGCCGTGTCCGATGTGAAATCCCCAATTCCTGCCTCATTCCCTGCTGCTGCTCCCTGCTCCTCCCTCACATCCGTTCCCAGAGCAGCTGGGGGAGCTCTGCTGGGTCCCTCAGAGCAGAGGCTGCTAAAATTAAACAAAGAGAAACTTCCCATTTTTCTGCCAGCGCTGCTCCGGCTTCCGGAAAATGGCAGCGCTGGAGGCGGGCGAGCAAAGCAAAACAAAACAAAACAAAAAACAAAGCAAAGCAAAACAAAGCCAAGCAAGGCAGCCCCAGCCAGAGGAAAAAAACCTCCTCACCTCAGAGGCATTTCCTTGCTTTCTTTCCCCCCTGTCCAGCCTCTCTCCCTCCCCATCCTGGCCGCTCCATTGAAAACCTGCCATCAGATTAGGGCTCCCGGGGTGGGGTTGCTCTGGGAAGCGTTTCCCAGGGAAAGCAGGGAAAGCCAGGCTTGGGAATGGCTCTGCTCTCTGCCCCAAATCCCCTCCCTGCTTATTTTGCCGTGAACATCCTCAGTGGGGGTTTTTGGGTCTCTGTGTGTGTGTGTGGCTCCAGCTTTGGGGCAGGTTGAGCTGTTGGAATCCTTGAGGAAGTGCAGGGAATAGTTCCCAGTGGGCCTGGGAGCAACTGGTCCTTGCAAAAAAAAAAAAAAAAAAAAAAAAGAGAGAAAAAAAAAAGATGCTTAAGATGCTTGAGATGCTTGAGAGCATCCTGAAAAAAAAAAAAAGAGATCTGTGAGTCCATCCCACAAAAGCAGGACCTGTGTGATTGTATCCTGCAAAAAAAAAACAACCAGGAGGAGGTAGGGGTGCATCCCAGAAAAAGGAGGAGGTGGGGAGTGCATCCCAGCAAAAAAAGGAGGAGGAGATGCATGAGTGCATCCCAGAAAAAAGCTTGAGGGGCAGGTGTGTGGGTAGATCCAGGACAAAAAGAGCTGTGCATCCCACAGAAGGAGAAGGGATTGTGTGGGTGTGTCCTGGAAAACAGAGGAGCTGTGTGAGTGTGTCCCATAAAAAAACCAAAAAAGGATGAGGAGATGAGGGTATCCCTCAAAAGGGGAGAGTTGTGAGTAAATCCCACAAAAAAGGGGAAGCTGATGGGGGTGCATCCCAGATAATGAAAGAGAAGATGCCCAAGTGCATCCCAGAAAAAGGAAGGAGGAGAAGGGAGGGGTGCATCCCACAGCTTGTCCTCCCTTGCTCCAGCTCCTCCTTCCCTGTGGATGCAGCTTCCTTGGAGCAGCCTCCCCAGGAGTGGTGGTACCTCTGCAGGGATTGCTCAGGTGGGACAAGTGGGTTTTTTTGGGGAAAGGGGAGGAAAACCTGGCATCCCCAGCGCCAGGATGGGTCATTTTGGGAGTTAGTTTTTGATATCAGCTTCCTAGAAAGCGTCTCCTTTCCAACAGCTGAGCTTATCAGGGAGTGAGACCACAAAACAAGGCTTTCCTGGAGTCTTTGGAAGTGTTTTCCTTGCTTTTCTGGGAATGGACCATGGACAAGGTGTTTGTTATCCCTGGAGGGTGGCAATTACCTCGTCAGCAAAGCAGAGCCCCTGTGCTGCCAGTGTTGCCCTTGACCAGCTCAAAATTCCAAGATTTGCTTGGGAAGGATGCTCTGGGATGGGGACATCCCTGTGGTGCTCTCCTCTCCTGCCTGGCTCTTCACATCCTGCCAAATAGGTGAAGTTTTGGGGGATTTGGGATTGGTTTTTTTCCCCCTGGGAGCTGCTGGAGGCAGCCAGTGCTGCAGAGGAGCAGCTCAGTGCCCTCAGTGCTTCCCAGTAATTTTTTCCATCTCTCCTGAGCTGCTCCTGAGCTGTGGCCCCTGCTCCCCAGGGAGAGCTGCCTGAGAGTTAATGGCTGCTGAAAAATGCTTTCATTAACTCAATTAGCCAGATGGTCCACCTGGGCTCCTGCAGAGCCTGCTGAGATCCCTGGAATGAGGTGGCAGCAGCTCCACCCCGGAGATGGGGAGGACACAGGGACTCATCCAGATCCCCATGGGATGTGCTGTGCTCTCCACAGCATCCATCCCTGCTCCTGGGAGCTGTTTGACAAGGGCATAGAGTGACAGGACGAGGGGGAATTGCTTTAAGCTCACAGGTTTAGAGGGCAGGAATGGATGGGATATTGGGAGGGAATTGTTCCCTGTGAGGGTGGGCAGGCCCTGGCACCCAGAGAAGCTGTGGCTGCTCCTGGATCCCTGGAAGTGTCCCAGGAGAGGTTGGATGGGGCTTGGAGAAACCTGGGACAGTGCAGAGGTGTCCCTGCAATGGGAATGAGATGGGCTTTGAGGTGTTCCCAGCCCAGAGCATTCCATGGCTGTGCTGCTGGCCCTGCCAGGGACATCCCTGCAGCTCCTGCCAGGGCAGAGCAGGAGCTCCTGAAACATCCAAAACATCCAGGACATGGCCAGGCATGGAAAGAGTGAGCAGAGGGAAGCCCTGCAGGCTGCTTGAGCAGAGGAATGTGGGGTCTGGCAGGGATGGGGCCCTGGAGCAGGGATTTGGGAAGGGGGAGTGTTTAACCCCTTCTCTGCTCTGTGACTGTTCCATCCCCATCCCAGCTCCCTGTGCTGGGCTCCGTTGTAAAGCCTGGCCTTACACTCATCCTGAGGGAAGCTGGTTCTCCTGGCTGGGATGGGAACCTGAGTGCTGGCAGGTGGAGATGAATCCTTGGGGCAAAAGGGAGGAATGTGTGTCCTGGAGGGTTTGGGTACCACTGGAGAACGGCGCCGGGAAACTGAGGCACAGCGTTTCTCCGTGGAGGGGTTAAACCGTGGTCCCTGCAGTTGTGGTGCCCATCTCTCCAAAAATGGGCTCTAAAATCATTCCAGAAGGGCTCCCAGCTCATCCTCAGCTCCAAAACTGTGCACAGTCCCAGAATCTCCCCGGTCCCTTTCTTCTTCTGTGCATGGGAATCATTTGGAAGCGGAGGTCTGGGCCTATCCATGGAAATCCCACGCTCCACAGTGCTGCAAACACTTCTGCCTCACTTCTGCCTTTCACCAGAAAATCCTCATCCCCCTTCCTGCACAAAAAAAAAAAAAAGAAAAAAGTGAGTAATGCTGGAGAAATTTGGGATGAGGCCCAGCAAACGATCGGATATCCGGCTAAGCAGGGCTCTGACTTTTGGACTGAAAGCTCCCAAATGAATAAATGCAGC